>NC_134648.1:45336845-45689345 GCF_030463565.1 Pelecanus crispus | reverse complement strand
TCCAGTTTCGCCCCTTTCTATCTTATTCCTAAGGTTTGTGCTAAGCTTTACCATTATCACCCAGACCTATTCCATCTGATCTCTCCAACAACTTATCTAATTTAACCTAAATGGTACCCAGCAAACAACCTCAGCTCACCTCCTAATTTGCCTCTATCCCTCCTCATAACACCAATATCCCCATCTCCAAGATGAGTGTGATGAGGGTTAGCACTTTTATGTTAAGAGATGAGCTCATTGCTGTTATGGGAACTTTAATTCCAAAAAAACTGCGCTCAGGTAGGCTTAAGGCACTTTTGGTGGGGATGATGGGTTTTAGATTGCCGCACAAGGGAGATGATCATCACCAGTGCCTGAGTGAAATGCAGACATCTTGGAGAGCAAGAGGGAAAGAGTTCTGTACATGTACAAAACAAGTAGCATGTGGGGTTAAGGAACTCTGTGGAGCTATCTCTAGCTGACTACTGAATTCAGATATGAAGTTGGTGCTAGGAATCTGGCAGGCAAGTGGGAGAGCAGAATTTAGTGGGAGAGTGGCAGAGTAGAAGTAGAAATTAGCAGCCTAAAATCTTTTATACTGCTAACATAAGGAGATGATGCCAGTGTGTGATGACCGCTGCATGCAAAGCACCGCTCAGCTTTGCCGCTAGCTTGTATTACACCCTCAGTTTGTTGAGTTGTGCATGGCCCATCCCTGGCACCCAGCAGCCTTCCCGTCCTACATGGTGGAGGCTCAGTGATGAGTGCTGATGGCTGTGCCAGGCAAAGATTTGCTCCTGGTGGGAGAATCCCCTGGCTTTGTCTTTGCAATGGCTGAAGGCTCCTTTACACAACCAATCGAGTTTAAAGTGCTTCAAGCCAGAGCAAAGGTTTGCCTGAGCATTTTTTCAGAGAGCGGTTTTAATTATGCATTTAAGTAATTAATAATGCCATGCAATATCTTATCTAAAGCTGGCTGCAAGATTTACCCAGGAGCCAGCCGAGGCACGAAAAGGGGCAGAAGGGGATATAGAGGCAGTTTTGGCTGAGGCAGGGGGTGGTATGGAAAGGACTGGCCGTACGACTCTAGCTTCCCATTGTTAGATGCACACAAAGAAATGGCCAGGGTTTTGTGCCCACCGCTGTTTTCAAATCGCTAAAACACCTCCTGGCTATCCCCAAATACCTCACCATTTAAACCCAGCAGCTTCCCTCCTCCATCCCTTTCCCTAAAATGTATAAATTATTCTCAACAGTAGAAATCACAGACACATTTTTTTTCAGTAATAGCAGTGAAAATTCCCTTCCCCCCTTTCCTATAAAGAAAATACCAGAACTTCTAACATACAATTGGGAGCTTATAATAGGAGGCTATTAGCGCGACGCTAAATTTGGGATATTTCAGAGAAGTACATTGTTATGTGTGTTGCTTGATTTGTGGCACATGTACAGTTGCAGTTCGTTTCCCTGGAGCTGGAAGAGAGGTCTGCACAAAAAGCCGTGATAAATTTTACAGCGGATACTAATATGCAGAAGGGGTTGCTTTAAAAACAACAAGCCATCACTTCTAATCAATGCTTGACACACGTTCAGTTTTCTGAAATCAAAGTGAAAGGCAAGATCGGTTATTCATTGCACAATCCGGTCATATTTATTTGCATCCGCGTATTTGAAAATCCGAGTTTACATTTTTAAAGCTAAATAAAGTTGGCTTGTGACACTCATATTGTATCTATTACATATTTCACTTCAAAACCTCATCTCTCCTAAAGCCTCTTCAGTGTGCTTGAAGTAGCACAGCAAAAGAAAAGGAATTTTCAATTTAACTAGAGCACTGACATTCTGTTACACAATTCGATCTTGTCTATTTACCTGCTCTTAAAAAACACAAGATACTAAACAAAAAAAAAAAATGCTGAATGCATCCAGCCGGCAGTGCCATAGGTGTCTGAATGCATCTGTAGCTTCCCTCTCACTCATCAGTGTAATTGTTGTCATGTTATTCCATTTTTTGATTAGGCTGGTCCGCCAAGCTCCCAGCTTTTTCTGGCCAAACGTTCTTCTGCTGGTTGTCATGGTGACTGCATTGTTAGCGGGGAGAAAGGCTCTGTTGTCTGGCATTGTTCTGTTGTGCTTTAGGTAATGCACGAGGCATCACAAGTGAAGTGGATGGACCTTTTTTGCTCGGCATCATTGCAGAGTATTGAAAATCTCACATAAAAAAGGAGCAAATAGGCCCTGACCAAAGAAATAACCAAGTTCTTTTTCTTTTTTTTAAAAGAAAGTGCGCATTATTATAAAGAGGTAAAACAGCACTGACGATTAACTGAATAATCTAAGGAAATGCTATAGAAATTATATTTATTACAAGAACAATTGCCCTGATTTGAATGTTACTATACAATGCTAACCATTTGGCAATTTAGCTTGAATATAGTTTTTAACTATTCATTGATTTCTCTCCAGCTTGCAATGTCATTTAACCCCAGATTCTATTTAGCTTAAAACACTACACTTTAGGAGGTGAATGCAATAATTTGGTTTTTAAAATTTAATCTGAATGTCTGCCTTTTTAAGTAAGCTACCATAGTTAGTTTATTACTTTCTATGCCACCGTCAGAGTGTGTAATCACTGATTTTTCTTTTTTTTCTCCAAGAAATGAGGTTTTACTCCAACATTAATTAAACTAGCTGAAAAATTATTAAAACGTCACGCACTATTCACAGGTTTGACTTTGACATTCAGACAATTTCTTTAAGAGACATCTCAGCAAAATTAGGGGAGAAGCCCTGAGAAAGTACTTCGAAGACCCTTACCTTATTTAAATGGATTGCCAGACAAGATACTGGCTTTAAATTGTGATTAATTAACACTTTTTCAATAGCATTTTACACTTTGAAGATTGAAGGTTAACCTAATGTAAATCCCAACTGCTTTAAAACAATCAATAGTATATGGTTTGAGAGTCTGATTTTCAGCCTGTGTTCAAATTCATCTGCTGATCCCATTAGGGGAAACCAGCAGGGTCCCAGAATTTCTCTCCTGTCATTCCAGGGGGAAAAACACCTTTCAGCAGAACCTGTCACTGGATGTCACCAAAGTTCCATGGATTTGCAGGCAAAAGAGCACTAATTTATCAATAAAACTCAAAAGTCTTAAAGAAAGCAAGCAAAAATGAGGATTGCAAGGTAACCCAGCTTACCTGTAAAGCTGGCAGGGCCAGAACCTGCACTCAAACAGCTATGGATGTGCTCATCGTCCTCAGTGGAGCCACTGCGGTTCATGTGCCATGGCTTTGAACCGCCCAGTATCCCACACATGTGGAGTCAGGTGAGATGGCACAGGCCATGGCTGTTTTGAAAAACTGCACAGAGCGGCTTAAACTGGTTGGTAATACCTGTTAACATGGAATTCCCCCACTCACATCTGTAAAATGAGAATGGCATTTTCCTTTTTCCTCCTTATTTAGTCAGAACTGTTTGTCTGGACTGTTTATTGAGTCCAGCAGGGCTGGGACCATCCCATACCCCGTGTGCCTCCTGCACTGGGGACTGCTGGTGGCACACACTTACCACCTGAAACAAGTTTTTGCCCCTCAGCTGCTCAGCACCTCCATGTGTCAGACTGGGAATCTAAAACCAGAAAGTAGGAGACTCTTATTTCCTTGCAGGGGAACCAATACAAGCACATAATCCAAGGAGTATCTCCTTGACTAATGCCAAAATAATTTAGGTGCAGATGGAAAAAATAAAAATTTGCCACGGATATGGAACTGTAATAACTATTATGTGTAACAGAGAAATGGTTTGTCCTTTGGGGAAAGAAGATTGTCCTATCATAGAAAGTCCATGTGCATTTAAAGCTTAAGAGTGGGGATTTCAAAACAACAAAATTACTTGGGCATCTGTGCCACAATGACTTCCCATGGGTATTACATCCCCGAATCCCTTGTCGCTTCTAGTTTTCTCAAAATTTCTAATTTTCCCAGAAATTACTTTTAAAAGCTAGAGAAATTGGTAGTCTTCATAGTTTGCCAAGAGGCACTGAAGTACAGTGACTCTCTTTCTTAGAGTTCCCTTGGACTCCAGCTGGCCCCGCATTTTGCAAACCGCTCACTGGAGCAGGGTCTGGCCGCCGCAGCGATCCTGCCTTTCAGTGCTCCTCTGCTGCAAGGTGCTCCAGACACGTGCCCGGCACCTCCAGCAGAGAACGTGCACGCAGACACCTCTGAGACTGGGTAGTAAATCAGGATTTATTGCACTCGCATACATGCACACAGATTATTTATTCACACGGCAGAGGCAGGTCTGCACACAGCCTCGCAGCAGCTAATGCCAGCCTCATCTATGGCAGAGGTATAATTCCTGCTAAATTCCTAATTCTCTTTTAATTCTATGAAATTACTATATAGCCCTGTTCATTTTACCCTTATTAAATTCAGGAGAGCTTTTCCATAAGGGATAGCTTCAGAAACATTAAAATAGGACAATTGCTGTTTTTTGGAGAGCTCTATTGCAAGTGTATTGCCTTCTCAGCTGGAAAGGATGATTACTGATGTCTGAAAAAGGTACTTACAGCTTAGTACACAGTAAACATGTATTCTGTTTTTCTTTTGCTCTGTTAAACAATATAATACATAGCAAAAATCTACAGAAATAGCAATCAAAACAGACACACTTTAAGAAGAATCCCAATGCTTCTTAATTTGTACTTCATTCCTCCCATCAGCATTTCCACCCGCATTCATCACTGAATATTCATTCCTGCTTCTGCCTTTGGGTTGAGTGTGGCGGCAGCCCAGAGGAGTCACACAGGTATTTCGGTGAAGGGGGTGACAAGACGCCCCCCCACACACACTCCTGCTGCAGCGCAGGGGGGCCCCCAGCCCCTCTCTGGTTTGGGAGAGCCGAGCTCCCCACCAACCCCCTTTCCCCTGCCTGATGCGCTGAGAGCTCCCCCTCCTGTTACAGTCAACCTTAACCGCAGTTGACAGATTAATATTATTACCTCATTTTAATTAATTCCTCTCCTCAATTCAAAAAAGCACATCTGGCGCTTTTCAGAGCCAGACAAAGCTTCTTTCCTCCCATCCTCTCCTGAACATCAATTAATAACTTGGCAACAAAAAGAAAATAAGAGTTTGTTCTGCATACCTAACAGTCGCAAGTGACAGAGAAAAGGGGTTTGCTCCAGACAGGGATCAAGGAAAAAGACAGCACTGCCAAATCTTCTGTGTTTCTGCACCTCAGCAGGGCTTATTAGGTCAAGCCATAGTGACAAAGCTACTGTGGCTATGCAGTTTCCAGACCAGGGCTGTCTCACCTCCCTAACTTGAAGTGCATGAAAAGTGATGTGTAAGTCTTTACACCCACCCAGGTAGGTGGTGAACAGTTGGCTCCCGTGTAACTGCTCAAGCCCAAAAGGTGATTTCAGACCTTACTGCCAACATTTCACCTCTCAAACCCACAGTTCAACTTCTAAATAGAGTGACACCCCTTCCAGACTTTCTAAAATCTCTCCTAATACAAGCAGAAAACACACAGCTTCCTGAGCCCGTAGTACTACATGGCTGCGTGCCCTGCAAACATAACACAGTGATCAGTGGGGCTGAAGATGATGAGGATGAAGACCACTTGCCAGTTCTCTGGAGCAGGTGGAAGTCTCTTTGACTAGAGAGATGAAAATAAAGTTCAAAGGAGACTTTTTAATAAAAAAAAAAAACCCTGAGGACAGAGTTTGGCATACAAAAGGGCAAGAGTTTGTTACAACCATTTACTCAACATGAAGAGATGCAGGACTAAACTCTGGCTCTCTGGGTATGTCCTCACTGGCCCAGGGTCTCACATACGGCCAGACCTGCAGGCCAAGGGGACAGCAAGCCCATAGGAACAGGCACAGTTGAGCCCCGGAGGTGCCCAGCCGGTTGGCAGGATGGGTTGGCCAGCATGGGCCATGCACCGAGTGGGGACCCACTGGTGCTCTGCGGGCAGGAGGGCTGGTGGCTGTCACAGCCTGTTCACCTTAAAGCCACGCCCTTGGATGCACCTTCAAACAAGGCTTGATGTGCTCCATTGAATTTTGTGTGTGAGTGGTTCCTGTTTTCCGACCTGATCTCAAGAAAGTTACTGATGCCAGCAGAAACACATGAAACTTTTTAGGATGATAAGCATCCATGCTAAACAAGGAGTAATGTCACTGAAGCCCCCTGAGTCAAAAACAAATGTGAGATAAGAATTAAAGGAATAATTTATTAGTTTTCAAAAAGGGAACTGGTGCCATATTGTTCCACTTTTGTGTACAAGAAACTCCAGGACCTCACTTCTTCAGTCCTTGTTGGAGAGACAGGCTTTGAAGTTACTGTCCAAACTGACTTTCTTCTTTTAAACTTGACTTTATTGCAAACTCAGTAATTCAGGTTCATAACTTGCTCGGGAGTTTGGCTTTCCCTTAGAATTTCTCTTGATGATGCCTGTGTCCCAACTTTGTAGCAGCTACTTTCTTCCTTTCTGTTTCCATTTTATTTTACCTCCTTTTTTTTCCCCCAAAAAAATTCAGAGTGTGGATCACTCTCAAGTGATTTCAGCTACAATTCCAAACTGAAGTGTTTCCTGGGAGCCCAAATTTTTAATGCTAAAATACCTTATGGCTGTTCTTGATGGTGCTAGGTACATGAACAGCTATATATTTTAAAAATCAAAACAGACATGAGAATGAGATGAAAAATGTATTTATGCATATTTTATATCAAACACAAACATATATTTTAGATCAGATGGGAAAACGTCTTCTCAAAGGATGGAATTTTACTAGACATGAGGTGAATTTCATTACGACTAAACCAGATCCAGAAAAAAACAGGGGAAAAAATAGCTAGTTGCCGATAAACACAGATTAAAAAAGTGCAAAAATTAATTCATCTGTACCAAAACATGAGATTCAGCAAATTAGAAGTACATCCACTCTTAAAACTTGATTTAAAATTGCTATTTTATTTTTTTTATAGAACTGACTGTCACACAGAACAATATAGGGAAGGGAGCTGTGTTAGCTAATCTGCCGTAATCCTTTCAACTCTTTGAAAGAAAAACAAGCGGTTGATAAGCGGGGTCAGGCTGGGTCAGGATTTTGATAGGAGACATCTAAGGAATGCCTAGGTCCTTCAGGAAGGGGATGTGGGTAATTTAGCAAGCTGGCTAAATCAGCAAGCTTGCTGTCCCTTCCACTTTGGTAACGAGCAAACGGAGCAGACCATGTGTTGTGGAAGGGGTAACCTTTTGGGAGAGATAGGTGTAATAACAAAATAATGCCAATCGAGACGTTATTTGACCCTTTTATAGGGCAGTGGCTTTAACTAACACCAGCTCAGGTAAGTACATTTTGCCTTGCTGACTGATGGATAAACTGTTTCCCACATCCAGTACTGAAATTTCCAGGGTGTTGTCAGGTGTGGTTAAGCCATGCCATAAACCATGTTGTCAACCCATTGTCTCGAGTCACTTCTCTCCTACACACTTTGGACATATTAAAAATATATTCCCACAAAGTGCTTATAAATTGCAGGAATACCAGCTGCACCCATTACAGCTATTGCCCATATCAATTCTAGTGTTGATTTTAACAGCTGATTATATATATAATCACAAAAAAATGGATGATATGCATTATCAGTAAATATTTTTAATTCGTCCAGCACGAAGTTCTCATCTGAACCAGAAAAATAAATGAGATAAAATGATTTTCGAAGTACGTACCTTGCACTTCTGAAATATTATACAGGCTGTGTTGCCAAAAACAACTGCCCTCCAAGAAAATATTTCATTGAAAAGTCAGTATCTGTGGGTTACTGAAAGAAATGTAGCAGTTTCCATGAAAAGAGTAAAAGCCTCTCTCTCAGACCTCATTTCATGCTTTTTTGTTTCCACTGAGCATATTTTAAGAACTAATCAGCCTTATAAAAGGTACCACTGTTAATCTACTGTTTGTCTTGGTCTTCACTGCAGCTGCTTAGTAGATAGAGAGCAAACAAAACCAGAATTAAGGTCATTCCATTTAAATCCTTCAGAGTGGAAGACAAGGACTAAATTATTGCTGAGAATTACATGAAGGAAAAGGCCAGGATAAGATAACTATTGTTTATTATTTGCCAGACCCGTAGTGGCACTGCATTTACATATTTGTGAAGGGATTACATTAACATTTTATGAGATTAATTGGTAGCATGGGGAGATTCTGTGATATACTGTCTACACAACTTAGAAGTACGCTCCTGTGCTTTCACAGACCGTATGCAGTACATATGGCTAGTGAGAAATAACCCAAACCTACCAGCTACCAATCAGTTGTCGTGCATGAAATGTAATGACCTTTTTTCACATAGATAAAATATAAAGGACATTATTACATTTCATCATACGGCACAGGACTGAATCGCGCAGGATCATAGTAAAGACCTTAATGGATGGCTTTGCTTTCCTTCACGAGACATCTTAAACCTGTATTTTCACGTCTTTAAGGCAGAAGGAGCAATAGCACAAAAGATCTCTTTTATGCTAATAACAGGAAATCATTTCACAGTAGTCAAATATGAGTAGAAAATGAGTGGTCAAATGAGTAGAAAATCTTTTGGCCATCAAAAATCCACAAGCTTTTCCTTCAAATTAGGAAATATTCCCTGGGAGCTACTCTATAAATAATACATGGTGGGTTTTAGTGTAATCTTTAGTATGAGAACATGCTTTCTTTAGAGCCAACAGTAATACCACTTCAAGAAGGAAATGCTGTGTGAAGAGAGGATCTTGCAGCTCTCTCCCACTTTAAAATCAAGTACATTGGCTCCACAGTATCTCCAGCCCCCAGGAGCCTGATGGCTACAAGGTATGAGTCAGCTCCACCACTCCGACCTCTCAAGTGGCACAGAGGTATGTCCCAGTTTAGTACCCCGTGCTGCCTCAGGCTTCCTGCACTCAGCCTCCGCGAGGCTCACTCGACACGGAGGCTGGGCAGAAATGAAATATTGGCACTAGGTATCCACAAAGAAAACAAAAGGAAGGGGGGCATTTTTTGGTAGTTGGAGAAAGACCCCCGCCTGCGCGCGATGCAGGTGCGGGACAAGATGCTCATGGCGTTGTGATCCGAGCAGGGGAAAGCGGTGTGCTCTAGCAAGAGGGGTAACCGCTCACACCAACACAAAGTTTGCATGTTTCTTTTCTCAAGCCACAATTTTGATAGGAGATAAGTCTCAAATGCCATATCACTGCGGATTTACAGATAGCCTGGAAATAATCCTCCTTTCCCCCATACCTCCCTCCCTCCCTCCCTCCTTTCCCCTCACTATTCACATGAGATTTCTTTGCTTATCCTGTTTCATTTGATCACCCAGCCTGATTTCACCCATCCAAGCTGAGTCGGGAGCGAAGGGCATTTAACCACAGCCATTCATTGCCTGCTGTGGCTGGGCTCTGTGAGGGGTGACGGCAGGCTGGCGGAGGGGCGACCCAGAGCAGAGGCGTGACCCCCCCAGGGGACCAGGGTGCAACCAAGCCATTAGGACTCACTGTGTTTGCCGGCCAGGCGAGCGATCCCTTCAGCTTGCTAGGAACCAGCAAAGCTTTGCAAGGGAGGTTTGCCTCTGCCCCTCAGATAGCTTAGGAGCATGCCGATTCAATTGGACCGTGCTCTTTCAGTCACATCCCTCCTTCTAACAATTCACCTGTGTACATTTAATTTTATATGTCTCTCCTGGGCTGCAATATCAGTAAGCAACAGAAGATGAAAAGTAGGTGGGTCATAAATCTTTCAGGTGTTAAAAAATCACTGGCACCAGTGGAATTTCTAGGAATAACTGCAAATAGAAGATTCAAGGTGGATCAAGAATAAAACAATTTTTTTTCTCCCTTCTTTAAGGACTACAAAATGGAAAACATTGTTTTATGTTCTACTCTTCTGTGTGGAATAAACCTAGCCTATATCTGTGTTCCCCGTACAAAACATTTCTTGTTTATCCTTTTAGCTTTAGTGTCATACTACTAAGGAATTTCACTAAGGAAATAATGGCTATATACAATCAACTATTGGGTATAATAATGCTGAAGATAACAGTCATTACTAGAGCCACTGAAGAAACACATAAAAATTCTAAAACTGTCAGAGGTGACATCGGCAAATAACATCACTTGCATTCTTACATCTCTGAAACATATTTTGAAACACTTACACAAAAATGCTACTAACATAATTCACCACAGAAATGTTACAAGGATGACAGGACTATACAAAAACCAGCTAGAAATACATAATAGCAGGAAAATGTTTTTCTTTATGTGCATATACAAATGCAAACAAAAAAATCTTCTGAGCCACATGTTGAAAGCAGTCTGAAGGTACCTTAATGCAAAAAAAACCCAACCAAGCAAACAAAACCCAATCAAACCCCAGACCCCACACTATTTTTTAGAATATTGGAAACCTAATGAGCTCAGGATTTAACATGCTCTGTATCTGAAGACGCATGAGCACATGTCCGTATTTTCTTGTACATACATAAGGCCAGAAATCCCTTCCCCCTCATTCCCTATTCCTTCCAAGAGATGCTGCTACTGTCTTGTTTACTGTTATAATCATCTGTAATCATGACATTTGTGTGCCATTTCAAGTACTAAAATAGTAAGAAGACACCAAGCTCTGAGCTCTTCCTCTGTCTACAGCCAGCTTGGCAGGCCAGAAAGGAGTCAGGCTGGAGATGAACAAGAAGTCTTAACAGAGAATGGAAAAAGACACTGTTGATTCTAGCCCTAATTTGTTGGAAAGCATTAATCAAGAAACAAGTCACCAGCAGATGTATGTCATCTAATGCACTACATGCATTTCTGTCAGCAAGACACTGGCTATGCTGGCAACTGCCAGATCCTATAGGCTTGAACTTTAATTCTCAGGTGATGATGATTAAAGTCTATAGCATACAGCATTAACAGCAAACTTGGAAAATATGTGTAACACAACACAAAAGCTAGTTGTCCAGTTTGATGACATTTTAAAAAAAAAATATTATATGGCAACAAAATCATAAATGGCTTTATATATCAATCATAAAACACTCCACCATGTTTTACCAAAGCTGATCAAGTAGTTGGGATAAAATAGAAAAGGCAGAAAATGACCGTATTCAGGTTATGATTATAGTTAAGGAACTAAAAAGTTATTTATTTGTAAATGTTAGTCTCTTGACAGGAAGTTTCATAGAGGTTGAATTAAATAATTTATTTAACATAAAGAAGGCATTATACTTGCAACATGTAAATATTGACTGACTTAGCTAATGAGTGGCTGTGTATAAACAGCCTCCTTTTTTATTTCAACTGGAGTCTAGAGCAGACAGCTTTGTATATTTTACAGTCTCTTGTACCTGAGCCAACAATTGATAGTGCAGGAGATCAAAGCCTTGATACGGAGATGCCAAGCAATTTGTGTATAAATGTGCTCCTTAAAAAGTGATAAGAGCACAAAAGAAGTTTTAAGATACTTTCACCATGATTTAAATGGTAAATAGCTTATTACTCTAATGAGCTGTGTTGAAGTTGTACCCAATGCTAAAAATGTACCAACAGGGTAGAAGTTCAAAAAATTCTTTCCCTTTTTTTCCACAATATTTGTAAATAAGAAGATATTTTACATTAAAAGCAGCCACAACTCCTTCTGTTCTCAACAGGAATATTTCATTTAACTCCTTAATTATTTATTCAGATTTTGTGTAATGGGCTAGGACATAATTTTGTCTGCATAATTTGACCGAGATATTTAAGGAGATGAGTAAGAAAAAATTTCTCCAATGGCCATAAGATGCTCACTAGTAATATCTGCTCAATTAAAGCCATTATTAACACATTAAAGTCATTATTGACACATGGAGTGATAACATTCAGTCCAAGACTCAAGCTTCTTCACAGTTTCTATTATAGTTACACTGCCTAATTTACAAGCAGGCTGAGCATGCTATGCCTCCATAAATCACTGTGTAAAGAAATGCCAGTTAAAAGTATAAAAACAGTAAGATATATTTTACAACCAGCTTGCTGGCACTGTAGAACTAGAGAAAGTATTGCACTGCTATGCCTTCAATAATTTGAAAAACTCTATGCATTACGCTTTGATTCCTATATATTACTTGAAGGGTTAAATTGTGGGCACAAGTATTTTCTACTCATATAACAAAGTACTTGGCTTCTTCACTTTTTATTATGCAATAAAAGACAACAAGTCAAAAGTATAAATGTAACACTCACTATGGCTCTTAGAAATGAACATTATAACCCTCTCTCTTGACTTGTTTTCTCACACTGTATCAACAAAATTGGTTAGAACAAAAGGGAAAGGTGAATAACATCTGAACAACAGACACTTATTTACTGCTGTGTAGTACCAGGAGGCACATAGGCTGGAGAGGAACTGAGAGAGAAAGGCAACTCTCCATGCAGATGTATATTTAAAAAAAAAAAAAAAAAAAGCAAACAAAACAAAAAAAACCCCAGAAAAAGTAGTATCTTGCACTAATTCTACTCAGTTACAGATAATGCGAGGCAACAGTCTACAAAACTCACATCAGAGTTCAGGGTAGACTTGTGTCTGAATGAGTTCTGTGATGATTTTTAGTATGGGGGAGTTTTTTAACAGTACACTCCATATTGTGTAGCTAACTATTCTTGCACCGTAAGGTCAGCCTGGGTACAAGAGGCAGCCGGGGTATGACAGTCAGCCTGTGTGTGCAATGCTGTCAGCAAAAGCAAAGAGCACTGGCTGTAGCAACAAAGGAGAGGACCAGGCAGGGCTGGGTGATTCCAAGTTCTGCCTAGGTATGTATGCGTGTGTGCGTGCATGTGTGTGCCCACGTGTGTGTGTCTGCAGAGCTATGTGAAGGCAGTGTTGTACTGTCTGGAAATACACCCACTCCAGCTTTAATCCAACTAGCTCCGGCAATTGCAAGCAGTGCAAGTATGCAATTCAGCAACCAGAGAACATCCCAGACCCCAGCGATCTGAGCAGCAACCCCTGCAGACTGTGTTCGATCTCCTGCTGCCATCGCACCTTCAGCTCCAGTGCAGATGTATTTTCTGTGATGGCAGTTCCCCAAGCGTAGGCAGAAAGCTACAATACCACACCCACTGCCTCGCTCCTGGCTTACACCTCTTCGCTTTCTCTGTGCTTTGGGGGAAATCTGAACATGGACTTTTCTCCCCACCCATGACTTATTTTACCTAGATGTAATGACAAAGGCCTAGAAAACTCATTTTAATATTTTTCCCCATTTACTCTAATTCAAAATGTTGTAGTAATTAGAAATAAATACTGAGTGGGTACAACCCCCTTTACTGCTGTATCTATAAACAGCTGTGCTCATACTTATTGTACTGCAATACAATCCCAGGCCAGCAATAGGTGAGAAATTAAATAAATGTCATCAATCATAAAACTAACAGTAAGGCAGAAATGGGGCCTTGCTGACAGTTAAATCTAGATTTGACCCAGGAGGGTGATCCAGGTAAGGCACCCTGAGATTTCCAGGCAGAAAGCACTACAACAGAGCCAGGCATGACCCCGTACTGTTGCTGCTACAGGGCTATTTTCTGGCTCTCACCAAGGGAAGACAAAGCCCTGATGCAAATGGGGGACCTCATACAACAGGGCAGGTACGGGGGTGCAGGATGCTTTCCACAGCCAAGGGACATATCCCCGCTGAGAGGACAGGTTTCACACAGCAGCCTGAGCTCAAAGCAGCGTGCAGCCTCTGGCTCCGACGCAGCAAAAGCAAACCTGACACTGAGCGCAGATCCGAGGCAGCGGTCTTGTTCTTCCCTGCCACAGCCAAAGGGAGAGGCTTCACCCCTCCGGGAGAGGCTTCACGAGGGCACAACCGCACGCACAAACACACTGAGTCTCTCCCAGTGCTGCAAGGTGAGGATTTTTTATTTTACATGGCCTATCTCTTTGTTTCCTTTGGAAGCCCTCCATTTCTTGGGGAGAGTTGCAATGTCATTTGTTCCTCTTGAAGAGGAAAGAAGACCCAATGGGTTTAAAGTAATGACAATTATATATATAAAAAAATCAATCTATTAACGTCTCAGATTCAGGGTATATTCAGTCCTTGGCCTCTGCAGTGCATGCACGCTCAGATGCACTTAGAAAATACCCCAATGAAATAAAAGTCAATAATAGATGCAGGTCTATAATTTCCTATTGGATTTTCTAGTCGAACTGAAAAGGAGTGGACACAAGACCTGGGACTTAAATAAAAGGTTTGCATTCACCTGGTTCAAGGGTGGATGCATGGCAACAAAAAAAGGATGGTAAATATGTCCTAGAGCAAAAGACTAAATATGTTGTATTTATTTAGCTAACTACAGGGTGTAGATACTAAGGGGTAACTTCATCACAGTCTACAAGCGTCTGTGTAGGAATCAAAAACGTAATAAAGGCATCTGCAGTCTGCTGAGGAAAGGTACAATAAGCTCCAACTGCTGGAAGTCGGGCCAAGGCAAATTCAAGCTTGAAATGAGGTATGGCACTTTTGTAATGATGCTAATTAGTCACTGAAACACTTTGCCGAGGATAGTGGTGGCTCTCTGGGGCTTATAAAAGCAAGTTTAACTGTGCTTTCTTGGGAAAATGCTCAGTTTCCAACCAGGTGTGATTCAGAGGAGCAGTACAGCAGCTCTGCCCTATGCAGGCAGTATTTCATGTTGTAGGTCCTGCTACAAAAACCTGGCCCATCCTCGCCACAGACCTTCTTTTCACTTGGCACATTATAGGAGGACACAGGGGCATGATGCAGCTCCACGCACATTATAACCGCTTCCCTCCATGTCTCCTAGATTCATGGACTATAAACCAGAAGGAACCATGTCTCCAGTTGAGGGTTCCTTCTACGTGGGAAAGAAAACCTAAAAGAAGATGCATTTCTAAAACCTTTTCTGTAGTACTGTGCCATGTGGTGAATGCAGTCATGCAAATAATTTGCAAACAAGCATAAATGGTCACATACCGTACTGAATACTGTCAACACGAATCTGATCATCTCCACACTAGGTGTTTTTGGAGGGCACTTGGAAAAATGCTGGTACTTGGGTGCTGAATTTTATAGTGTTTCTAGAAACCACCCAAACCCCAGTTTTCCTGGCATTATTTTCCCATTGTCAATATTTGATCACTTTCTTTTACCCCTGTCCATGAACTATTGCTACCTGGAAGAAGCAATAATTTTCGTTCACTGTTGCCATGTCCTCTGAGACCCCTGATATCAAGTACCTTTCCCATTTACATTAATGATGTGCAGGATCTTTCCCAGCTATTTATGGTCCAGGGATGATATTTGTTATACACAGATTCATGCTTTAACAGATTTTTAAACCAGCTCATGAAGTGCTGTTACCACCGTAACCCAGTGAATGGCCTGTGGAAATGCCAGGCACTACAAGAGTTCCCCACTTTCCCGTATTTAGAGCTTACCAACCTAGAGAAATAACACGTCTTCTCATAGGAGATCACCCAGAGCTGGATTTATCACCAACTATGATTTAACAATCAAATAGTTTATTGTTTTAACACAGCATAGCAAAACCACAAAAAAATTTGCAAAAACTAAACAAACTATGCTTTCAGAAAATTCTCATAAGTTTATGATCATTTTTCTTACCTGCTCTAGCATCTTAGAAGCTCCAAAGTTTGGCAGGCAAGCCTTGGAAATTTCTCAAAATTGTGTATGTCCTGTTTCTTACTGTTTAAGAAGATTACCAGAGCTATTTCAAACAGGTTCCCAAGAAAAATTGCTCCTTCCATCCTCTGTCTTCCTGTTCATCAATATCTCATTTTCTGTGGTTGGTCCTGGGAAATCATATGGCCATAGAATCATAGAATGCTTTGGGTTGGAAGGGACCTTTAGAGGTCACCTAGCCCAACCCCCCTGCAGTGAGCAGGGGCAGAGGCTTAAGTAATTTTAAATAATTTCTCCACCCTCAAGGTACCTGGCTTCACATTTTTTAGATGCGTAGAGCTCTATTAGTAGATTGGTAGCTTTGGGATGTAAAACCTCTTTTTTAGCTTGTTCCACAGCCTTAAAGACGGAGTGGCCAAACAGCATTATAGAGCAGTTGTTAATCACATATATGTTCAACACTACAGACCAGAAAAAATATTTAAAACATCTGCAGATAATGAAGGCAAGTGAGGTACGTGGTTTGGGGTCTTTCCCTCTCCTCTTCTGTTTGTTGAAGGGACTGTGTCTGTACTGCGAGTGTGACCCACTCCCTGTGTCCCTCCTGCGCCCCCAGCTAACCACCTCGCTTGCTCATGGACCCCTCTGCAGCAAACCTCCCAGGTCTTTCCAAAAAGAAATCCAAGCAGGGCTCATGGCATGGGTAGCTCCGTGGCCTGCACCCCGCACAGACTAAGCCTGGGGCTGCTCCCAGTGGGAGGGAGAGGAGGGAGCGAGGGCGCAAGCAGCTCTGCACCCGTGGCTGAAGGGCCAGGGGCTGCCCCTGTCCTTGAACAGTCCTTCACATCCAAAGAAGATAAGTCAGTAATACTTGAAAATCTGCTCTTTCACTGTTAAAAAGACTGAAATGATTTATTGCTTGGCAGACAATTACACTTTATGCAGATTGAACACCAGAAGGTGTTTCTGCTAGGATTTCACCATTATCAGACATTTTCCAACGTCTGTGGATTTGATGATGTGGTTGAGTTACATCACCTTTGAAATTATTGACCTGTTCATTACACAGGTAGTAATTTACATACCCTGCTAATTCACAGAGGCCAAGCTTTCTCTCACTTTCAATTTCTCAATAATACGGGATCAAGCCAAAGCTAACTTTGCCTTCTGATCCTGATCCCACATCTTACTAGTCCTAGAAAGAGTTATTCCTGAAACTATCATGCACTTATTTTGGAGGCTCATATCCCATTTTTCTTAACATTTTTTCTATTGAAAACCTTATTCGTACTTTTGGACAGTGCACATTCAAGCAATAGGATATAGGTGCATCTATATTAGATATTGGGTGATAATGTTACTTCTTTCTGAGCACCTGAACAGCTGATCTGTTTCTGCATGTATGTCTGTAGTTCTCACTGCATGAGAGACAAGGTGGGTAACTCCAAAATTACTATAATTATGTCATGATAAATACCTTAAGAATCTTGTGCACATCACCACTATCAAGGGGAGTCTCCCATTCCTTTCGGTGGAGTTGGATAAAACTTGAAGTACCCTGTGGTTTTTTGGGCAGCAAATTGATGGTTTTTTAAAATTATTCTTTCCCATACAGATATTCTTACATCCTAACTCAAAAAAACCCAACACAAGCTGTAGCATCCCATTTAGTAATAACAATAAACATTTCTAATGTGATGCTATGTAGTGCCTAGAATTAGGGTAGATTCCATTGGAGTGAATGTGCTTACCTCTTTTGCTATAGCCTTCTGCTGCTTCTTGCCAGAGTGCCCTAATAAATTTTTGTGTCCTTCAGAGTCTTAATAATTTTACTTTAAATATCTATGTTGTTCCCACAGAAATGATGAAGTGTCATATTAGGCCACTTTAGATCCCACACTATTCTGTAACACCAGATCCACAACTCCTAATTCTTTAATTAATTTAATATTTACACATTACTGCAAGAAATCTACCCAAATGCTAAAGCAATAGTAAGAGCAAAACTCTATTCAGTGGCAGACAAATAGATCAGATGTTGAGGTCAGGTATTGTAAGCACACTATCCTAAGCACTTTCCAACTAGGGAGACAGAAACTGCCCAGGTGACATGAAGGGCAAGTGGAAATGAAATCAATAGTCAGCTCCTCTACCCTGTCATAACCAATCAGTTGGCTATAAATCACCAGCTAACTAGAGTCTCCTAAGAGTTACTTTAAAAAGAGCTTGAAGATTATTTTTTTTCATACCATTTCTCTCGCTACCTATCAATTCGGTATTTGAAGTGCACATGTTCTTCCAGCATATTCAAGCATTAGTTATCCTTTTAATTATACTTCACCCAAAGGAAAGAAGTAACATCTCTTGTCATACAGCCTGAGACTGCAGATATCAAGAGCCAGAAGAAAAAAAAAAAATAGATGGCTTATACTATAACACCTTCAGTCACTGCATCTAATAAGTGCTATTACTCCAGCACCAAATAGGGGATATGAAAAGGAGATTAAAAAGCACCCTTTAAAATTTAAGAACGCTAAATTAACCCTGAAGATTTGCAAAAGGTGAATTTCCATATTATTATGGCACTCTATGAGTCGTCAGTAGTCCTAGCAATTGGAATACTTACATAATTGCCTGGGAAATAAATGTCTCTTCTAATTTCTCTGCAAAATTAAAGGAAGAAATAATCAAAGATCATTAGAAAATCCAAACTAAATACTGATATTAATTTTAAAATTTCTAACCACAGTGAAAGATGTTCTGCTTTTATTGTGTAAAGCATAGAAGTAGCATACAATGGTTTGACATTTTAAAATAAATATTTTCAAAGAAAAATGCTAAAAATATCTCTTTTCTATATTTACATGTCCAATTCAACCCTAGATAACCACTAAAACATAAATTCCGATTGCAATCCGGTTACAATGCACACCAAGCACAAAAGCCTTCTAATGATCTTTGATTAGTTCTTTATTAAATTCATCAAGGGAGCAAAGAAAATTTAATAATCTTCACCATTTGTCATCTTTCTGATTACAGTTTTGATTAGAACTTTCAGCTTTTATTTTCTTCTTTTCTAGTCATTGCTATTACTGTGATAGTGCTTCTTTCCTCTAGTTTAAGAAGAATGAGATAGGGCAAATGAAACAAATTTGTAATCCTGGATATGTGTTTAACTAGATGTGCTCATGCTCTGAAAAAAGCTAGCTAAGAATATGAGATCTTGAAAATGCAAAATGGCCCTAATGCAAAATGGCCCTTAATGGAACATCTCCACACTCATACCATAAAAATTTTCAAACATCTTCACATTCATACCATAAAAATTTTCAGAGTCCCGGGTAAATAATATTTACTTAACTAATCAGACACCTTAAAAATACCTTGCCCACCAACTTCTGTAGAAGAAAAAAAAATCCAACATTTGAGGAGAAATTTTCTTTTTTAGAAACATTCGTAAATTTATTCTACTATTTTAGTATTCAGTGTTATGATTCACTTATTTAATACAAACAATTAGAAAGATGCTTTACTGTGCATTACTGATATCCTTATCAGAAAAAAACTGAAAAGAAACAAATTGAAATAATCTAAATAGATGAAACAATTTTCACAATACCATACACTGTGTCAGTCAAAAATGTGTGCATTTCAGCCTGTTACAAATGTCTAAATTTTTTATATTCCCTGCCCTGTCACCATGCAGGCCTGGATTCGCTGGGAAGAGCTAAGGGAGTTGCAGCTTTCTTATTTGCAAGGGTTACTGCAGAAAATTGCAGCAGCAAGTGCTGTTTTCATCAGCATGCAAAGGACACATTAAAGTCACTGGGTAAAATCCTGAAACAGTCCTGAACCAAGGGGTGAAACTGGGAAGCCCATCTTTAGCAGGTGGACATCCCAAGCATTGGGCTGAAGAGCTGTCCTTTCTCTCCGTTCTTCTCTCCCCAGCCGAGGGAACCTTTAGATCTTCCTACAGAACTGAATGTCTCAGAAGAAAGAGAGTTTGTGCTGTCTCCCACCCCTTGTACAGACCAATAACTGCACATCAGAAACCTTGAATTCCCTTGGGCAAAGGACAGACTTCAGTCCAGGCTGTGGCTTGCGACACCTGTGTGTAGGAGGCTTTTTTTTTTTATATATAATTATGAGAAATGACAGAGGAAAAAGGACACCAGCCTTGTTCCAAGGTTATTGCACACAAAGCCTGTGCTGTTGCGTAAACTTTACAGTAAAGCATGGATTCAGGATTTCACACCAGGTGATATTGGAGTGGTAGCTTCTTGAAGGCAAGGCAGAGAAAAAATCTCTGCTCATTCCATAAAAGAGAAATTCAGCAACACCTCTCTTACCCAGATCAAGGCAAGGCTGAAATCACTGCAGAGGAACATCTCAAGCCCCTGAGGTTCACACATGCACATCAAAACCTCCTCTCAGCCAGGACACCTTCTCCTGGCTCTTAATAGTCACCAGAATGTTGTTCCTCCACAGCCGCCCCCATAGCCCTACTGCCGACTTGTAGCTTAGGGAAGGTGTCTTCAATTACTTTGTACATCGCTTGGAGCAATGTGCTTCAGAGTTGCCTCAGGACCACAATCTTAAGGCTCATCACAACCACAAATGGGGCACCAGTCACCTTGAAACTACTCTTAATACAAGCAAATACAATTATTTATTTCTAAACTCCAAAATAAACAACGCAGAGATTTGTAAAAGTGCAGGGGGAAGCAAGGAAGTTAGAAATGCACTTACTCCACTTTTCCCCCACCAAAAAGATACTTCTCTCTCTAGCTGGCTGGTAAGTGGTGTGGACTTACTTAACCGCTCAGGTCCAAGGGTATATTCCCTATCATCACACTGCACATGTGAGAAAAGGCCCTTCTCTGCAAGAGGGACATCTTTTATAGCTACACCTCACACCTTTGAATTGTGTTTGGGAGTTCTTTAAAATTCAGACCTCCCCTTTCTCCACTTATTCCCCCCACATACTCAATGGGCAGCTGCAGTATTGTCATCCAAACCGCTCTCCCGATTGACTACTCTAAAAATACCTTCTGTGCTTGGGGAAAAGTTTAGAAAACAATAAATAACCCACAAAGGGATGAAACTCCCATTCTTACCAGGAGAAGGGCTCTGCACAACTAACTGAAGCCTTTGCAATGACGGAGCCTCACATTCCAGGTGGACTGGGCTTTCCCCGCCTGACCGGCCATTCACCTCTTCACCAACCAACCTTTGTCTCCACACGTGGGCAGACAACTCACTCATGAGTGGGAAGGATTGCCGAACTGGAATAGCCGCAGGAGGCTTTTCAAGGGTTCACAACTACTGTCAGCTAAAGGACCTCTCTTTCAGTGCAGGCAAAGGGGCTCCATCCAAAAGCTAAAGGAAGAACATCTCCGCTTCCCAACTCCCAGGGACAGATTTGATTTATATAGTTTTATCAGTTATGTACAATATAGGGATCTCAACCTTTCTGATTGTTACTAATGTACCTTTTTCTCTCGAGATGCTACTTACTAATTTTGTCTGGTTTTATCTCCTCTAAATCCTTAAGCTAACAGCTTCTCAGTACAAAATAGCTTTGCCCTAAAAAGCAATTTGTATTTAAACATATATGAAATCCTGGACTTATATTATAAAAAATATAGGTTCACCTTTTTGGTTTTTTTTTTTCTTTTCTTTTTTCCCCTGGGTTTCAGGGTGGTTTTTAATGCTATGTCATTATAGGAACTGCTCTGTGAAAACAAAATGCTTATTGTGATATTTATAATTTGCCTTATTGTAATTCCACTGAATGTTAACCTCCATATTTTTCAAATCTTTGCATTTCCAAGTACATAAATCAGCACTTTCCCTAGCTAATTGGAGCCCTTTTTCTTCCTCACAGTCTCTTAAATGCTCCAAACAATTATGTGGTGTCGCAAATGCAAGACATTATATTGGAGCTTTCCCTTGTGTGTAGTGATGTACTTGTCATGTGGCCCCAGAGGCAGCAGTCATTTGTTTGTATCATGTTTGGCTTAATAGTAGTAGCAAGGGAAAAAAAGAGGAGAAGGAATAAAAATAACGGAGACATTTAACATTGGTGTTTACAGTAAAATCTGTACATGTTTTCACTGCAGAAGATGCATGATGTGATGTTGTCACTAGGATATTAAAGGTTGCATTTTAAAAAGCAAACTTTTCAGTCAGCATGAAAAAAATCGTCTTCAGCACAGAGAACTTGCAGAGAGCCAGAAACGGTAAAATCTGCAGAGGAGCTGATAGCTTTGCTGAGAAGAAGTCAAAGTTTTACACCTTCTAACTGCTCTTTATTAGAAAATGATTTATTCAATATAAGATAGGTTTTCAAAATGATGATGGGATTAATCAACTTGTTAGCAGGGAAAGTATTGAAATAACTTCACGGTTGGCATAGCTAGTTGTCAGATCAGCTCTCCCTTTCATAGGCACTTGTTATAACAGGCAGGGGGCTAACCCTCTCAGACATGGAGCTAATCAGTCCTTGAAAGTCACTTCATCCACTGGAGTGGAATAATGTACTCTAGCGTCGTTTGTCCACCTCTACCATTTGGAGCGATGGTATTTAGATTGTCCATTTTTGCCTCATCAGCTTCCATTTCAAAGAATTATAATTTTTTCAACGGTATCTTTTATCAGAATGTCAGGTTAAAAGTATTGTCTCATACCATCCGCTTTATAGCTGGACCAGTCCGTGAATATATAGTAAGATAAAGAAAAAGCAGCTGCATAGTTGGAAAGGCTATTCCTTAAACTTGATTAAGTTCTCACAAAAAAAAAAAGTCCGGACAAGAAGCAAGATCACGATTAATGACAAAGAACAATATTTCCAGCAAAGAGTTAACTTAATCAACCGGCTGAACTGCAGGGTCCATTTACAATTGCCGTGCAGATGCCGGTAGCTTTCTGGACGCACGTGCCTGCCCACCCTGTGCAAACAGATGTTCTTTGTCTCATTCTGCAATATTTGTTGCTGCCCTCCCCACCACGACTAGCTGCTTTCCCCGCCTGCAAGAATTGCTTCTTTGCCCGAGTCTGGGCTGAGCCTAATTGAACATGAATAGATTCCCTGGCCCCAAACGAGATCGCTGAACTTGGAGAAGACAAAAGCTGACGGACAAGGACAATATAATAAAGTTTTCTTTGCCACTGGCTTTTCCTCACTGTCACTCAGCGCTATCAGCAAATAAAATGATCAGAAGGAAAGGTGGTTTATAAAAGAAGTTCCTCTTTCTCCTAGCCCCTGGATATGCCCCCTTGGGAAATTCCCCAGGTTTCTATTTCTTGTATAACATCTACGACCAATCTTATTGGTGCTTTGGGGCTTTGGCACTAGGTGTTACCAAGCACCTTAAAGTAGCTTCACAATTTAAGCATCCCTCAGTCAAAAATACCAGTTTTCTTCTAATAGTCTTTCAGACTTTTTACTAATGTATTGAATCTAGTGAACTGCGTATTAACAAGAGCAAGTAGAAATTGTCTCTAGCAAATTGTTCTCTCCTAGCTGAACTTTCCTGAATGTTTCATTACTCAATTAACCATTATTTAAATTAATCAGAAAAATCCAGGAAATGAATAAAAGTAGAACTAGACTAAACAGTGTTGACAATTTGATTATGTTGTACACAGAATTCATCTATTCACTGAAATCCTCTTAGTGTGATAACTCCACTCTTCTGATTACAATTATTTCATTTATGTGGCGAATGTGTTTTACTCTTGTTCTAATACCAGCTGTTATTTTAAACGATTTTTTTCTCCTGTCTGGAGGAGGCTGGTATCTACAAGGGAATAGACATCTTTTGAAATTGTTCACCCAAAAGCATTAATAAAACAAGCACCCAGATGTATTCCTCTTTTTAACGCCGTAGCAGCATGCAAGTGGCTACTTTTAAACATTGTCTCCTAGCCATGGGTGCATCCTTTGTGTTTGTGCAGCTATAATGTGTCTGCTAGATGGCCACCATAGGGCTTCCTGTGTCTCTAGCTGTCTCTCTGCCTCTTCCAGTGATTCCCGTTATCTACAAAAGATCATGAAAATCAATTTTATTTTGCATAAATGATTCCCATTAAAATTTCAATAGCACAAAAAAAGGTGCATGGATTTAAGAGAGAACGTCACCTTCCTTGACCTAGGAAGAGTGTGGGTCTTGCTGCCATGCAGAGAAGAATATTGATGCCAGCAGGATGTTTTCAAGGGGGTGGCTGTTTGCACTGCTTGGGCCATAGGGTAAAAAAACCCTTGCTCAATTAGCTTTATCTTTTGTCAGTGTCACTGCTTTTGTTCGTAATCATGGCGCATAATATACTCATTTCCTGACCAAATAGTTAAAGCAGACAGCAAGTTGATCTGAAAGCCATGGCAATTTATTATGTACATTTTTCTGGTTTGATTAAAGAAGGGCTTCTTCTTTATCTCAAAAATTTTGGTCTTGTATTAAAAAATGGGGAGCTTTGCTTTAAGAAAATAATAAAAAAAATGTCCCCCATTGACATTTCCTGGAAAAGCAGAAACTTTCCACAGACTTTTTATAACTGAAACCAATTCATTTAGTTTTGTGACATTTAATTAATTTAAGTTTCATGACATTCATCACAGCATACATAACACATGCCTGACAGCAGCTACACCACAAGGTCTGATGGAGCTTCCTATGGGGTTTGGTCTTCTGTTTTCCCAGCTAGGCAAGCCTAAGGAAAAGTCATTACACTACAGCAAAGAGCAAATGCGGAGGGGGGAGAGAAAAAAATGTAACCATCCCAGGCCCCATTTGCTGCTTCCCTCCAGGAATGGCTCCTGCTACCATTGGTTTGAATAGAGAAATGAGTTGTATTTCTTCCTAACCTTCTCCATCTAGTTACAAATTGTGTTACTTGAAAGGCTAACTCAAGTCTTTTGCACTATAATGAGAGTAATAATGAATAATGGTACTTATGTGTAGTAAATTAGGCCCTTGCTGATAAACATCCTTTTTACCCAGATGCTTACTTCCTTGAATTTTGTAATAAATCAGAAATAGTCTACGCAGAACGGGATGCAAAATTAACTTAAGCAAAAGAGTAACTGCAGTGTTCAGCAGAAGTTACTGGGTAATAATCAGCTTAATTAAACATACCTTAATAAATCAGAATTATGAAAATAGAGTAAATTAATTTAAATAGTTATCTCAGAGCCTTCACATCACAAATCACAATGATGAAGAAGACAGAGAGCTTCAGATGATGAAATGTGTTGCCCTCAAATAAGCCACATGATCACAGATTTATTTAGATACAGTTTATGTTCTTTGCTTATCCTTTTGTTATGGTCTTGCCAGATTTTCTTTTTGTATTGTGACTCTTGACTGCTACTTTTCTTCATTATTATATGTATTTCCCCCACAAGAGTAATCCTGCTAAAATCATTAGTACTTCTGCATACGAGTCTGTAAGCAACTGTTCACTGAATCGCCTATTTTACACTTACATGAAAGAACAAATTGATGCTTAGTCATTTTATGGGAATAATTGGTGCTTCAAAGGAGAGCAGGGGACCTTTCTGCAACTCTCCTGTAAAACTTGTTTAAAAGCACTTTAAATGCAATATCTTGACAATTTCTGCCTGAATACGAGGTGAGGTCTTACTCTTAAAAGTCAGTGGAAGTTAACTGAAGTAAATCCTGACATTAGCTGAAAGCCAAATTGAATGCATGATGTATAACCTATATGAATAGTTGAAATCAATTTACCATTGTTCACAGGAAAGCAGAGTTATATTTTGCAAAATCCATATAGGCATCCCGAAACTTTGCTCTTGAAGGAGGAGCATACGCCAAGGCCCACTGACTGCACTATGCTTCAGTGCTCTCCTACAATACTTTCAATATCAGTATCCCAGGTGAACAGCCACTATTCCCTTGCCTTCTTTGCTTACAACTATCAAATCTCTCCAGCATCCTCTCCTATGACTTCCCCATCCTAAATTTAAAAGCACTGTATTTCAAATCCCGGTACAATTATGGGTAGCTACAAGTCACATTACCTACTAAGATACGTGCTTAGTGCTGAAGTTGGGGAAATCTGGCTGTTAATGTTTCTCTGCTGTCTAACATTACAGTGCAATTGGAACAATGTTTCTGAAAGACCAGTTCAGTACATTAGCTCTCATATATGAAAAAATACACTTTCGTCACTGAAATTATTCACTTAAAGCAGCACTTCAGCAAAACATTGTCCACGCTGCCCTTGCAATTATATCGCATCTAGTGTGTACTGATTTACATATCGTATGCTTTTCCACCTGTAATTGAGGCTATTAAGCAGAATGCAGAGGCTGAGCTCCACCCTCTGTATCTACCAGATTACACAGAAGGTGTAAACTCAACAAAACATGTTGAGGATGCTGCTGCTGAAGTTTTACACTGCGAGGGCTCACCTCTGGTCAGAGTAGCACTCCTCCCGCCTAGAAGGTGCAGCTCAGCATCTTTTGTTCAGTAGAGACGCTGCCATTCCTAGCATAGATCGCAAACACTGATTCTTAAAAAACATCCTGGGATAAACTAATCCAGAGGAAAGAAAGACACTGTGATGACACAATCCTCATTTTTAGAATTAGATTAGAATTATAATTTTAGATTAGATTAGAATTTTTTTTTTCAGTAATTTGAATACTGCTGTTTGAATTACTCCTTAGAAGAGACGGTATTTCTCTGACTGAATGAGGCACTTATAAAAATGCTGAATTTTAAAGAACTGAATCACTTTCAGATTTAAATAATGATTTGCCCACAAACTTTTCAGGATTTGGGAATTAATGTGTCAGGTTTGTCTGGCTACTGAAAATATCAACAAATCCAAATCACCAATTTCATTCATACAAAAATATCTTTAAATCTTTTTTTTTTCAACAATACTTTGTGTTTCGTACACTGTTTGTCTCTGGTTATTAATGTGCTATGAACTGAGAATGCTGATGATCTAATTTGCTTCTGAAAACGTGGAAAATGTCTAAAATGGAAATGTTCCTAGAGGCCCAGGAGGAAGAGTAATAAAAGTAAAGCCATCTTGAGATCCTAATCTCGGATAGTATTTTATATTGTTCTTGCAATACAAAGTAATTATGGAATCAACTATTAGAAGATGCTGAATTAGAGTCTGGATGGCACCAAAAATCACTGTCATGAAGGACGGAATAGGGCATTTGCATGTGAAAGGATTGTGAACAGTATCTATAAAGAATTGTGAAATTACTACCATATTTATTATTATAATTTTGTATCATCACAGTCTCATTTCAGCATGACCTGTAAGAATAGATTAAATTAATGTCATTTTCTCTTCTTGTTAACATCTTTATCACAAGAGCAAGCTGTCACAATTTTAGTGTCTAAAATAGTCTGCGAATTACAGAGGGCAGGAGCTGGACCATTTCCCCATTCTGCGCCTTGGTTGGCTCACCTCTCCTGGTTCGCTCTTCCTTCCCCACCACACGGGGTGACAATCAGCATAAAAGCTCTTTATCTCCTGCTCCCTGGGAAAAAAAGACAGCAGCCTTCACTGTTTTAAACCTCAAGGTAAGCTAAAAATGTAGAAAAACAGAGCTGGATGAAAAAAGCAGAGGAAGAGGAGGTTTAAATGGAGGCAAGGATCAGAAAGGATCGTACAAGAAAATTAAAGCAAGTATATACATGCTTGTTTTAATGAACATACATACACATGGTTAGAATACACACTGTCAAAACAGTTACTTTTATACCTGCAACCACCCATTCCCCCCAAATGATCTGATGGTAAGAGAAAGATTTGTTCTCTAGGACTTCACTGGCAGTTTTCAACAACAAGTATTTTGGACCTTAAAAAGACCAAGGCTGTTACATGAAAATAATTTGGCCTTTGGAAATGTTGTCATTTTATATAACTGGACTAGGAATAAAATAGAGGTTATGGTTGGTAAGTTTTGTCTTGTTTTTCCCTTCCATCTCCCTTTTTCCTTTTTCTTCATCAATTTCAAATAAAAGGACAGGAATAAAAAGACCAAAATATCACCAAGGAATTTCCCAAGAGAAATTTTGAGACATTTTCTTGACTTTTAAGGTACTATTCAATAAATGGAGATATTTCTTTGAGATGGTTGTGTTCCTGATTCAACATTGTGAATTACTGTCTGAGCTGCTATAGTTCACCTGTACCTATGAGGTGTATGCCTCAGATACAAGTTACCTGACATGTCTTCTTATTTTTTAGGAAAGTAGGAAGTGGTTGAAGGAAGTAAAATGACCGGGTTTGGATATCAGGCAAAAGAATGCTGCAGCCTCACCCTACTGAGTTACGAATATTACATCCATTTAAAGGTCTCTCAGATCACATTGTTCACTGGGTATTTAAAAAAAGCCCATTGATAAACACAGACAGTAGCTATGTATTATTCTCTGAATAACATTGATTCATTTTTGTACCTTTTAGTAGGGGAAAAAAAAGAGATTTTTAGTTTGGAGGGGTTTTTAATAACTTAAGGGCATACTCCTTTGGGTTCAGCAAAAGGGCTACGTGCTCAGCTGAGTCTCAGACAAGCAAAGGGATGTAGCAAGTTTTCCAGAGAAAACCATAATTCCAGCAACAATTGTAAATCCATCACTGCCTGGAAAAGGCACAAAATGTATGTATTTCATGGAAAATATTGTCAAAGAAGAAAAAACCTGGTACCCCAGGAGTACTGTATTTGACCCCGCAAAATACTTGTGCATGGACATAACTTTGTTGAAAGACTTGGCCAAACTGGCGTCAGGATGCCTCTGCCAATGAACACCTGTGCTGGAATGCTTGTGGACCTGGGAGACGCATGGGAAAAGTGTCATTGTGAGCTACGCCACGCTATTTAAATCTGCTCAACATGCAAGGCTTTTGGAAGACCACACATCTACTCCTTTTGGTTTTACTCCATTTGATAATCAGCACTAAGGTGAAATCAGTGGCTTAAACAAGCAGACAAATTGTTCTAACTGCTGATGAACTGATTTGGGAGGGTTAGTGCCTTCTTCACCTAAACATGGTTTTCAGTGCTGGCAATCCAGAGGCTCCACCTGTCTGACTATTCCCTAACCTTTATGTGCCAACCTATCTGGGTTAAAAAGAACACTGCAACCTAATACCAAGACAGCAGCTGAACAACGAAGCTGACAGAACTGGGGCTACAGTGAAGAATTAGTTTTGGGCAACCTGCTGTTCCAGCCTAGCAGCAAATAACACAGTTACATGCATAATTTGTGAGGGCAATTCTTAAAGAAAAGTAAAACCAAACCCTTGTGAAGTTCTAAAAATAATTTCTACCTTCTCTTGGATATGCTGAATACATTGACAGCCCATTTGTATTGGGTTTTTTTGGTCTAAGACTATCCAAGGGATAGTCTATCCAAGGGATAGCATACCAGTTTCCAGAAGGATTAGGAGAATAAGGCATAATTTGATGTAGGTCATGTTGATGTCAAATGATGGCTTTTCCACATGGTATATTTATATACTACTAATTCCAGTTTCCATTGTATGTAAAGGATGATTACTTATTTAATGAAGAGACTTCACTGGAACAGAGTTTTGTCACAAGATAATGGTCTCATGCTGTTAACTAAATGGGAAAGCATTTACTGTAAAATATATACACTCTAATTTATGAGATTAGCTTGTACAAAGGGAAGGTCCAGCAATGGGATGTGGGCAAAAAAGAATATTTGCTTGTTCATAACAACAAAAATGGTAACACGCAAAGTCTACTTTGTTGTATCTTTATTCTTGCAATACATATATATGTCAATAACTGGTTATATCAGTGCAAGCCATATGCATCTGTGGGGGAAAAAAAATCATTTAATGGTGATTGCTACAGAACTGTGGGATCCAACCCTTCTCCCATTGGAGACTGGGTAAGTAAAACAAAAGGGTATTTTCTATGAGTTTCTATGCCTCTTGGCTTAGGTACCCTCCACCCCTAGGTACATGTTACGTTCTGCAATCAGCACGTGTTCAGGGAGTGATCCTAACTCCTCTTTAAGTTCCTCTATTTTGTATTACCAATATAAATCAATTTGCATATAGGAGCTTCCTAATACTCCTGAATGTGGTGTTAATATACAGCTATAAACCCAAAGTGTTAATCAGGACTGGTGAGACAAAAGATCTCCCTAAGGGGAAATTGTCAGTTACACAATCAGAATACATTAAAATCTAGTAGACTGCATGTTTTTAATAAAAAAAAGCAAAATGAAGGGCTGAATTTATAGCCAGCAGACAAAGCTCCCTTAAAAATAAGCCTATTAATGGTTCCTGCAAGGTCAGATCAAGGGTGATGAAATGAGAATTGACCAAACACGAGAGCAATTCCCAGCTAAATAAAAAGCCAGATATTCCTTTCTTCACTGACAACAGAAAATGAACATAGAGACAAGAAGGGTTGATCACCGATGCCAAAAATGTACTTTCCATTCTCCAAGCTTTCTAAAGTCTCGTCTTTTATCCATTTTCTATTTTTCATCATATTGCCATTCTCCCTTTTTTGTCAATGACCTTTCTTCAGTCCAACTCAGCTTCTGTCTAATGACCTGAAGAGGCCTTCTTCACAGGCTGGAAAGCTTTAGATTTAAGATCCCCCTCCTTCATTAGAGTGAAAAGTGAACAGCCTCTATGTGCTGGGTGTTAATGAATGTGAAGAAAGATTTTTTTTGTATGTGTTTTACACATTATGTTCTTGACTCCTTGAGGTGCTACAATAAATTGCTGCGCTTCATTTACAAGGAGTGATAACAGAAGCAAAATGAGGATCTGGCGGCAAATTACTTCTCAGTTCACCCTGGGTCAGGCTGCTGGGGCTAATGAGAAGAGGTGCTCTAATTTTAAACTCCTCCTCGACCAAGCTATTCTTGCATTAATGCTCACTGCTATAAATTGTAAAGTCAAATGAAGGAGCACTGTTGAAAATTAACCAGTATTTTTATCCTTTGAGTACCCAATAGAACATATTTTGGCTTCTAAGCCTGGTGGTTATCAAAGGCAGCCGCTCCTGCCTCATTGCGGCAGGATGCTCCCCGCACGCACACACCAGTGTTTCTGCCTTTTCTTTACATGAGAGGAGGAAACGGTGCGGGTTTCCAACAAGATTATAATTTAACCCAAAGAAAAAGGTGTTTAAAGCCAGCCTTTTTGTGTCCCTTTAACAGGACACCACACGCAGACATTAAAAGTCGTGCAGAATTACTCCATCCATTTAATGCTGCTGCATGTTTAATGAATTGTAATTGTGTATATGGAAAGACCCTGTAAATCACTGATCCATTTAGGTCTATGAGCACTTTGTCGCTATAAGCCCAAAGCAGGATTTGAGTAGTTAATGAGAAACTAATGCAGCACCTGCTTCTCTCATGAAATATCTTCCTAAGCCTTTATTTTGCCAATTTAACAAAATCAAATACAATACAAATTTAAAAAAAAAAAAAAAAGAAACAAACAAATAAAACCCCAAAACAAAACCATAGCCCAGGGTTCATACCAGGGGAGTTATGGTTCTTTGAAGAACATGGTTCCAGATTCTCATCACTGGATTTTTTTATTGATAACTTGGCACTGACTGCAACGATGTTAATATATTTAAAACATATATCAATGACATGGCGTTCATTTGTTGTGTGATGTGTCTGTCCCGGTACATTCTTCCATGAAATTGCTACATAACATACAAATTAACCACACTACCCTACTCTAATCATTGTAATCAGTTATGTTTTCATGTGTACATTACTAATATATAAGGTTGTTGTAGTTCTTGTGTGTGGTTTAATTGCTTGTTTTTGCATATCTTGTGTGATTGATGATGTTCTAGAAATCTTTTCCCCGAAAGGAGACTTTCTAAATTACTTTGTTTAGATGCTAATGATTGTATTTCATTAGTGGCCCTCTCATCCAGAATCATCTTTAAATGAATGAATATGCCATAATTAAAAATCTGAATTATGAATTACTTTGAAAGGAGACAACATTGTCCCGATTTCCCACTGCGACTCAGTGTTATTTCAATTATGTAAATATGTTTAATCATTCCCCTTTTGTTTTTCTAATTATTTAATATTAATGTTGCTTTACCCCTTTATTGCTACAAGAAGGGATATGGCATCTTAAATGAGAGTACTTAGACAAGTGATACACAGATGACTAGATTCAAGCAGACATTTACCAGAATGCATAACCCATTTCAAAAACAAACATGCTATTAACATTCATACTAATATAGCAACACTAGCAGTAATTGCACTTCATGCGTGTTTTGTCTTTATAAACCTAATGTATTCACAATGTACAATCTCCAATCAATTTTCTTATCAAACTTAAAATCTATTTGTATAACTTTAAATGCTCTTGAAGTGCAGATTTTAAGTAAAGAGATTTCTCTGCCCACAGGCTGCTCATTTTCAATAGTTTAAAAAACAGATATAAATTATAAAGCATCTGGACATAAGATCTTGTTTTCTCACTGATACAGCCAGTTCTATTTTATAGGACCAGCAAGCAAATTCTTTCCTGTGAGTCTGAGCAACATGAAAAAAATTAATGCTCCTGAAATTTTTTGCAGAATACAGCACTTCTACTGAAATTCACAAAGTCAAAGGACTGTGAAATCGGTATCTGTAAAATTATCCACATGAGGGGTTACACATGCTACATAACTGATTATGGGAATCAATTATAAAATATTTATACATCATGGAAATGTTATGTGAGTTACTAACTAAATGTCATTATAGTCTAAAATGTAATAATTCGGCAATTGCATTGAAACATCCTCAAGTGGAATTTGTAGAACTACAGTATCTCACTCCTGAGTAAGAGTAGCAACACAAGTTCAAAACATCATATAAAATACCTTTTTTTGTAAACAATCTGAAACCCAACCATAGGAGACAGAAAGAAATGTGATTTTTATTCCCATACTCTTTAAAGACCACTGCAGCCCTGTGAAAAAGTGAGAACCTGTTAGTGGAAGCTAATGCATCTGTTTCAGTTCTTATCAGCAACAGCCATAAAATGTGTTTAATCTACATTTTTAATCATAGGTTTTACATTTTACCAACTACCAAGGTAAAAAAGCACAATGAAATGTGCACGAATATAATCAGCAAAAACATCCTGCCACTTCCAGTTTGAGTTTATTACTCTCTGCTTTGCAGTTTTTGCAGAGAGAATACTTCCAATTAACATTGCTGCTCTTTCAGCCTCCAAATTGCACTTGGATGATTAAATACAAATGAAAAAAAATTGCTAATAGTATGTTCTTGTTTGGATTTTTTTTTTTTTTTAAATAAAAATTTTCATAGTCAAAAGGAGGGTGGTCATTTTCCATGGACTTCTCTTTACTGGTGCAGCCACAGCAGTGGGCTTTATTCAGCACATCGCTGTTGCCATCGGAATGAAGGTCCTGCCTGCAAGCAGATTTGTGCATTTTGTCAAACACACTCACACTTCTGGCCAGTTCAGCAAGTTCTGTTACAGCATGTATTTTTGTGTAGATATATTTTTTTGTCAGTAACTCCTTTCACAGTCTGCTTTAGTGGCACTGACATTTTCAATCAACAAATGACACAAGGTATCAGCTGCAATTCCCATTCTATTACAATTTGTTTGTGTGTGTGTGTGTGTGTGTGACACAATTTCTACTACGAATTTAAGAAAACTAATGGAAGCAACCCCTTAGTATTTCTGCATATCACTTCCAGTGAAATACCATTTCTATGGAGACCACATTTTTTGAAAGAAGATACTTTCCAAAACAACTTTGAACAAAAGTCAGAGGAGGAGAGAGAAATAGACATCCAAACTTTTATGGACTGGTATGTTAAAAATGAATAAACAAACAGCAAGGGAGCTTAGCCTGGCAGCCTCCACTTTATATGTTAAATTTTCCACAAGACAGTTTAATTACAAAAATTAGGAATGGCGATTGCTACATATAAATGTAAAGTGTCCCTCTTGGCCCAGCACAGGGGATAAAAACCCCCAACTAAATCCCAAACTATAATGCCACTCTCTGTTCTCAGGATTCTTAAGTATGCAAATAGTTTTTCCACTTAAGATCTCACAGACACAGATCTGGTCAAAGCAAATTACCCAAACAGTTTGCATTCATCAGAGAGGAAAAGAGATGATAAGGCAGATAAAAACCAATGAATGTAGACATTTTGAACAAAAGCCTGCCATTTTACAAAGGAGATTATCTTGTACTCTAATTCTCTAGTTATACAGGTAGCAGAAACTTATTTTCATATTATAAGATAATGTGAGGTGAAATGCCAGATAAAACGTGGCCTCACTGAAGTGAATGACAAGATTTTCATTGACATGAATGGAGTCATTTTGTTCCAGGGGGTTTATGCCGTGTGTCATTTTTTCAGTGGTTTTTGTAAAAATACTAGCCTTTTTAACAGAGTTCTTTAACATTCAGTATTATTTGTACAGCCTATGTTCAGCCTGGTCACATAGAACTAATCATCTCAAAAAAGAAAAGATCAGCTAGAATATCAGTTGTAATTCAATTTTCTCATATTCATTTTGTGAATAAAATGTTCTCTTTTTTTACATTTTAAGTAAGATGGGCATAATGCATGGAATTACCATGTGGAACATTATTCTGTGAAATGTAAATATGACTGATCATCTATATAAAACACAAAGGTACATAAAATCTTACTCCTGGGATAGATGCTTGTAACCTCATTAGATAGATGTCCCCAAAAGCTCCGTCTCTGATTCTATTACAGCCTTTTCCTTACCAAATTTCTCATTGCCCAACATTTAGTACCATGCTTATGACGGAACCCAGACCCTAATACAAAACTCAGGCAAACTTCAGGTGCCAAACTCCAAAACTGCAATTAAAAATTATCCCTGCCTAGCAGCTGATACTGAGAGCATCTGACCGATTTGGGGCATCCCTGCATAACCAAAAACCTTGCTGAATGTCACAGCTCCTCTGTACATCTTGAACAACCCTGCTCTGCACAGCAGGATGTCGAGCACCTTCCTCTGCCCACCCGAAACCCAGGAGTAGGAACGATGGTGCCATGGTGTCTGGTTCAGATGGTAAAAACCACCATCTACCACGCAGTGGTAGTGGCCATTTTTAGTAGCTCCCTGAGTGCCACCGTAAAATGAGAATGATGGCACAGTTGTCAGTTGCCTGGGTGAGTCTAAGCAAAGTTTCCAACATGCCTTGGGTGAGGATGAATACTCATGTTATAAGAATACAAATAATTAATGACATAAATATATAATGACATAAAACTGGTTGTTACAGAAGTGTGGAAGATTAAACGGTAAGACCGTCAAGTAACATGATTAAAGCAATACACAGAAGCTGAAAAGGCAGGTAAATCAATTGTAATTAGTGTTCTGGTTATGCTTCAGCCTTCTGGGTTTATGCAGACTATCAGTGACTCATTTGAAGAAAACCCATTAAATTCCTTGTCCTCCCTGTAGCATACGTAAAGAATAACTGATTGTCATCCTCTTCATAACCATCTGTGACATACTGAAAGAACTGTGTCTTGTTCCTTATCGTGTTTCCCCTTTTTTAGCATAAACTGATCCAGACACGCTATGCTTTCCACACAGTTTAGCAAATATTACTTCTTTATCGTTCCTGTGGCCTCTTTCCAGTTACCTGCTTTGCTCTCGAAGTACCATGTCCAAATTGGGACACAGTCAGTACTCAACAGGAGTAACCGCCTCTCATGTCCACGACCTGAAGCTCCCACTAACACCTTTCCAAATGAAATCTGTCTCTTTTTTTCTGCAAGGATTCCTCCAAATCATTGCCAGTTCTACTGCTCTTTACAACCTTTCCCAAATGACCTCCCCTGGGATCTCCTCTGATGCAATGGCTAAAGCTAGTCTGACTCTTACTTGTAAATGGATTTTTCTCAGGTCAAATTTCTTAGGTTAGCCATGAGGAAAAAATGAGGTATTTGTAATCTCTAGTTCATTTTAGAACAAACAAATCACTCCAGACCATAAGGAGTGACTGGCAGTGTCATTAGTAAAAAGTATCACCATTAGCAAAGCCTACTTCATAGCAAACAGTGTGAAAACTGAACTTCATCACAAAGTTCTTTTCACCTTGATCTGAAATAGGAACTTAATATTAACAGGCATACAAGAGGTTTTAATAGAAATAGTTTTTAATTGCTTACAGCTTTTTCATCAGCTGCTGAGAATATTAAACTCATCAAAACAACAAAATCTTTAATCTGAACAACACAAAAGATCTAATTTAACTCCACCTGCCTCCCCAGAGCAAGTGCTTACACGACATCACTGAGATCATTCTGGACATGTCCTTGTAATAGCTGGAAACTCTTAAAGAAGCAGCATCAGAAACAGCTTCAGCTTTATTTTAAAGAATGGAGCTGGAGGAAACACTTCATTAACTAAAGCCATCGGTCAGGGCAAATTAAAGGGCAGAAGGCAGGTGCCAGGGTAATGAAAGGGACCCCTGGCCCAGGCCTGGGGTGGTTCCTCTGTGCTCAGTGATCTGGGCACAAGGACGTCCACCTGGGCAAAGTGAGACCTCACCTATGCCAGCTAAGCTCCTGCCAAGCTGGAGCAGGAGGCAGAGGCTGAGCACCATGTAGGTACAGCATTGCTATTGAGTTTACAGGGATGAATGTCAGAAAGAATAATATTATATGTTAGACTCGACATTTCAGACCGTAAGAAATGTCTGCTAAGGTTGCCCACCACTTTCAGGGACAGGGGAAACAGAGCTGGACAACCAAAATGAATTTTGGTTTACCAGTTCAATGGCTGAACTGAAAAATGGGGGGAAAATAGTTCCATCTTGGTTTTTAAAACCTTAGCCTATTTTTAAAAACCACTTCCAGGTTCAGCATCTTGACTCTGAAATCAGTCTCAAAATGAGACATCAAATTATTTACTTCTGAAAATATTGAAAGAATTTCAACTTATTTTCCATCTTCTTTTTGTTCAAACTCATTACTAAATTTGACTGAATTTTATAGAAAGTTTGGATTCCTATCCCTAATGTTCCATTTTTCAGCAAATGTAATGTTCACTGAAAAAATTTTGCCTCACTGCAATTCCCACAAAAAAGGTGAGATGCATTTGAGACTGATTTGGGCAGGATGGATTTTATGGGAACAGGGATTGCTGTTCTGCATCTGAAGAAGAAATAAGTCTCAATACACGTTACACATTCTTGACAAAGAGCAAAGAAGTTATAAAATAAGATATCCAAAGATGCCACATATGGAAAAGTAATTTTATTTTAATCTTTTGGACTATTCAATGCCTTTTAATGAATTTTGAGAAATGTGCAAATTGCAAAATCCAAAAGCCATTTCAAAATGATGTCACAATCTTTCTTGGAAAATAGTGGAGTATTTTAGCTTTTCACCATTTTTTCTCCTCCCTAATTTATTTTTTTAACGTTGTAGCTCTTCCTCCTCCACAAAAAAATGCTTTCTTGAACAATTGTAATGATCTAGTAAAGGGAAATACAAAAGACAACTGTGTACAGGATAGGTGAAAACAGAGATTCCCAGAACTGTGATTTTCCTTATGCTGTTGCAGTGTTATTTGACTTTAAATGAACAGCAGTCTTGTCTAAACAGACACACTGGCTACAGGTCAAAAATCCAGCATAGCCAATTTTGCACAGTAGCAATTTACACCAAACTGATACTGGTAAGAACTGGTCACTTCCCTGCTTCCCTTGCTGTTTGCCTGTCAAGCTTCTGGCTGCTGTTTTCTCAAATGCTGTCAATCCCGCATTTATTTCAGCGCAGTGGACCAGCTGCCAACAAAAGGAAAAGGAGAGCCCCATGTTTCTCAGTGGTTAGGTCACTGTCCTAGGAGATGGGAGCTGAGCATTTCCATCCTCAGACTGAGGGCCATCTAAATGATACTCTGAACCACCAGCAGATTTTAAGACAACTCAACTATTAATTCATCTTTAGGTATTTCCATCAGGACTTGAAACTGTATTGTTAATAGGTACTATACACAACTGTCCCTGCCATCTGGAATGAGTGTCAGTGTCTAAGTGTGAAGAAGAAAAGCCCTCTGCTTCCCTGGTATTCAGGTTTTGTTAATGCTGGACAACACTGATGCACTCCCTTTTCAACCTTCTACATCAGCTTTAAACTTGCAGATCTCTCCTTCCAACATGGTTAAAAGAGAAGTCAAATGACACAAAATGCCTGAAGAAAAGGGGGAGAAGGTAGGAGAGAGATGAATAACGGCACCGTTCTTACTGCTACTGTTGTTGTCTGAGCTTTAACGATGCCTCAGAAGATGCTAAAGAAAAATTACGCTTCATTTCCTGAAGGGTTTACAGACAAACCAGATGAGAATATACAAGATGCATTGGGAAGACCAGAGCTGGGGATCATTAGGATTTAAGTACTTTGCTTGCAACTTGCAATGTCCATCCTGAAGGAAGAGAAAGATTTTGTCCAAACTTAGGACAACCCATGTTGAATGATTGTTTTTTCTCCAAAGTTGAAACTCTAAAAAAATATCTGATTTGAAATGCCAAAACTTTTAAAATTTAAAATCAAAGGAAGATATTTCCACTGTCTTAAAAATCCATTACAAGTGCCTAAAAAGCACTTCCTAGTGCATCAGCTTAATCTAAATTGCTTTCAATGTGTTGTTCTCTGGGAAAGAGACTTTGCAAAGATTTTTTCTCATGGGGTGCAAGGAAGGAGCAGGAGGAACGGGTGCACCCAAAATCATCCAACTCACAGGGAGATGAACTGAGGAGAGATGTAGTCCTCCAGCAGTCGTGATGCAGCGGAGAACTAGTGAGGACCTGAACATTTACTCCTAAAAGCATTTTACTCTCATGGAATTTTAGGTTTATATTTTCTCAAACCAACATGAAACAGAAAATTCTACCTAGGGTAAAACCAACTCTAGTTAAAACATTTAGTTAAATTAAAAACATCCACAAAGATGGGATTTCTAATGAAAATCATTCATGTTGTAGAAACATGTGTTTGCCAGCTGTAGACTGTTGCAATGGAAAAGCCATACCTACATACATCCATTTATTTTATTGTTTCCCCTTCTAGTCGTAATAAGCCAATGTTTGGGATTTGCTGAATTGTTTCCATTAGGTGGCGAAGCTTGTGATTCGAGTCAGATATCTCTTTGCTACAACTCTTTTTATACACAAAGAATGTACATATCATTTTGCTTCCCCGAGCACAATAGGAACAGACAAGAAACAGTTCATCTGGGCACGCTTCCAAGCTTGCCTTTTCAAACACCAATCTGCTCAAAAGAAGCTCAGTCTTGGCTTCTTCTCAGGGCCAACGCTGCTCCGAGAGCTCCTGCCTCTCCTGCTGCAGCTCTTGCCTTTCTGCTTCCAGAGCAAACATCCACAGCTGTGTTCCACCCACTGCCCTTGCTCTGCGTTACCAAACAATGGTAATCCCCCTTAAAAAAAAAACAAAAACAAAAACAAAAAAAACCCCACCACCTTAGTCTTTCAGAGATAGTTTTTCTGCAATATTTCTAACTGTTTTCTGCTTTGGGCACAGACATCTCTTATTTCATTGTTTGCTTTCATAAAGGAGCTTGACTGCATTTTCTGTTCAATTAAAATTAAGAGAACCAGTGTGCCAAATAGCTTGGCTATGATTGTCAAAGATAAACTTGCTAGAAACCATCCCCTTCAATGCCACAGAGCTGTTCATTGTCAAAGTGGGATATGGAATAGAGATCCCTTGTAGAACAAATCTCTGATTTATCCTCACTAAATTAACAGTACATAGTTGTTTCTTAGCCCAAATATCCTCTTGTCCATGCCACTGCGCCTTGCATCATATTTCATCTTCTAATGATGCCCATACCAAAGTGAATAAGTCTTAAAAAATATATATTTATCAAGATCCACAATTCAGGAAGTTTTACCATTGCTTGTAGGAAATTCCAAAAAGAAAAGCCAGCCAGGCAAGGAAAGACATACAAATTAAGCAGCACAGCAGCAGCTTTTCTTCAGAAAGCTTGAGGAAGATAAAAGCTCAGCCCACCACAGTAACTGGTGACGTTGCCCAGTTACTATGAGGGGTTTTGGAAGTCAGATATTCCAATGCAGAGAAGGTGATAAGATGCCCTGGCAGAGTGAAAATAGGAACAGGAAAGACGTAGCCCTAATAATGCCTATCACCCCTCTGGGGTAGGATGGAGAAATTAATAGCCAGTGAAGCTAGCTGAGATGCTAAAGCAATGAAAAAAAGAGCTTGTTTAATAAACAATCTAAAATGGTGTTCTCTTGCCATTTGTATTTGTTCCCATGGTTGCAGATCCCATATTATTTACCCCTTATCTTAACAGAATGAATTAAAATTACTTTTTTTAACTTATATGTTGTGATAAAGCAGCACCACCCAGGAGCACAGGGTGCCTCATTCGCTTCGAGAGTGTATACATTTCCAAGAACACGTGCAATGCTCCTGCAAGAACTGAATCCTAGGTTTGTCAAGAAAAAAACTTTGTTGTCCAAGTTTGCCAAAGCCATGCTGGCAAGCATTGGCAAAACAAGACAGGGACAATATTTTAGTGACTACAATGTTTTCAGATTCTTTGTGAAACTCTGCTTTGGATTGCAGCAGTGTGGAGCTTTCTCTCAACAGCTTCTCACCTAAAAAAGGGAGGACGAAGAGGAAAGAGATCTCCTTTCTCCCCACTTCATCATGAATGTCACTCCTATGCAGTAGTTAAAACCTCAACCAATGTGCAGGGCTTTTTATTCTGGAAATTGGTCTAGTCTGCAGAGAAGGAAAAAATGTGTGGGAGGTGTGGAGGCAGATTGATGGGTCTGCTAGGGGGAGGCACTGCCCCACTATCCTTCTGAGTAATAGGGACCAGTGAAACAAATTTAAAGAAAATAACCATTTCCAGCAAATCCCCAAACCACCACATGAAACAGGAAATGCAAGCATCATATAACAGCTATCACAGAGCAAACATCAGATGTGATCTCATTAATCCCTGATTTGAAATTATGCAAATTAAGAAGCATATTTGTCTTTTCTACATTTCCATCTAGACTTTGCTAACAAGCCCTGTGGTAGCTCCAAATGAAAGACCCAATCAGGCCTCAGAATATTTTGGCAAGGACAGTGTTTTCTGGTGGGCAGTAGTGCCAAGAATGACACCTCCATCAGAAGAGGGCAGCTTGAAGGCCACAGCAATCTCATTGCAACCAATATTTTTAATCGCAGCCCTTGTTCCAGCCCTTCAGACAAGATGGCCTCGGCCACTCATCCTGTGCCAGCATGTTGGGGACTACCTACAAACCAGACATAGATTTGCTGCAGAGAGAGAGCAAAGAGCACTGTGCCACCCTGTGCATGCTCTCCTGCCATGCTGCTCCAGTTGCTGGGCACCTAGGCAGTTTCCAGGTTCAAACGCAAATTGCAATAATTAAACCTGTTGTTGTTTTTCCGCCTGAGATAATATTTCATCTGTGTTGTGTTGGCAATAACAGAATCTGGTTCACCATCCAGCAGTAATGTAGAACTCAGGCCAAGGCATAGAGCAGTAACACTGCCATCAGTGTTAAATCAATACAGTCAAAACTGCTCTTGCCCTGGCAGTATGCTATGTATATCTTTGCCATTTCATAGAAAATTGTCATTTACAGTATTGGCATTACTTGTTCTCATCTTCTAAGCCTACTTTTTTGTCTCAACTGCTACAGAAGGATGTCATATACATGAATAATTTTCAGGTTTGACCACCAGCCTGAGATGTGACACTTTTGTGCACTCTTTTTACCAGTGTTAGCACCAGTATGTGCAGCACTCCACTAAATTTTTGGGATAACACTATATTCAGCTTGTTAAAATAAAGTTCATGCTATACAGAATCAACTGGCTAAACTATACTAAAAGCAATTAAATAAATCTGTGCGTTCCAGCATCTACAAGATACTCTTTTGGGGGATCCACACTGTAGGTTACTTCAAGAGCTTCCACAAGGACAGTGACTGTCATGAGAGGCAACCTAGCTATGGTCTAATGTGCAATGTCCTTCTAGCAAAGAAAGCCTTTTTAAATGGTTGGGAAAATTTTATTAGCTGCAAGAGAGAATATTACATTCTAGTTAAGAGAGAAAGATAAATATTCAAAACCATAAAAAACTAAAAATTGTTTCTCCCTTACGAAGATGTGTAGCACTACTGTGATAAGAGTGCATGGGAAAACTCCCACAAAATACTTGGATAAAACATTTGCATGAAATGCTGGCAATGTTATGTAAATACTGATGATGATTAAATGGCTAATTAATTATTATTATTATTTGTATTACATGCATATTTGAACACTCTAATTAAGAACACAGTTCTACTGAGTTCAGTGCTGTACAAATATGCCAGGGGAGAAGCTCCATTTCCCCGGTGAGTCTGCAATCCAAATAACAAACGCAAAGTAGAAAGGGAAAGAAATTCAGAAAGTGAGTTACCCAAGGGCACATAGTAAGTCACTGTCAGAACTGTGGAAGAAAAGGAAACCCCAAACAAACAAACAAACAAACAAAAAAACCCCCAGTCTTAGTGCTATCAGACCACACTGTCTCTATTCATATCATAAAACATGTAAGTCTGTATGGCTCTGTTTACCTGCAACGCTTCTTCCTTGTCCTTCTCCTTTTGCATATCCCTGTCACTAGTTTATAAGTCAACTGAACCATCTGAACATAATCAGACATTCTGAAAAGTACAGATATTCTTTCCGTCTATCACAAAATAGACTGGAAGTTTAGCCCTTCCCATGCTGCATATATTTTACATGGGATAATACAGCATGTATACACACAAACCAAAATCAAACAAAACCCAAGAGGTCAAGTCAAGGACCCAAGAAGTCACTGAAAAATATCAATGGATGAGACAAAGATACCTCAACTAGAAGAGAGTAGCCTTGCATTGACATTTGGAGGAAGACTAAAAGGTGCTCTCATAAAAGGAGGTTCCCAGATCCAAGGAGGCACTGATCCTGCCACAAAGTTGGGCTAGTGTTCAGAGCAAAGAGCAAGACCAGCCAGCCTCAAAAACAGGCTGAGCACCAAACAGTAAGGAGAAAGAGGCACCTCACAACTTTAGTAATGGAGTAATACAATAATATAAGCTGAATTCTCCAAAAATTCTCCACCAGAGAAACAATTTTTAGTTTTTTATGGTTTTGAATATTTATCTTTCTCTCTTAACTAGAATGTAATATTCTCTCTTGCAGCTAATAAAATTTTCCCAACCATTTAAAAAGGCTTTCTTTGCTAGAAGGACATTGCACATTAGACCATAGCTAGGTTGCCTCTCATGACAGTCACTGTCCTTGTGGAAGCTCTTGAAGTAACCTACAGTGTGGATCCCCCAAAAGAGTATCTTGTAGATGCTGGAACGCACAGATTTATTTAATTGCTTTTAGTATAGTTTAGCCAGTTGATTCTGTATAGCATGAACTTTATTTTAACAAGCTGAATATAGTGTTATCCCAAAAATTTAGTGGAGTGCTGCACATACTGGTGCTAACACTGGTAAAAAGAGTGCACAAAAGTGTCACATCTCAGGCTTCCTGGGCTCAGTACAAGGTGGCTTCCCTTCCAGCTGAAACATCCATCACTCCCAGCCTTGATAATGTGTGCCCTACAAAAGTCAGCCACACTCCCCTCGGAGTCCAGCTCAGAGAGAAAAGTAGACAAAAAAAAACGGCTGTACGACATTTCTAACTGTGCTACCAGAGAGCTGCTCTCAGGTTGTGGAACCTTGCACTGGGTCAGTGGTACCTGCTGGGCCCAGCTGCAGCATCCCGCTGGCCCAGGAGGACTTGGTGGTCCCACAGCTCCCAGGTAATCGGCACACAGCAGCGGCAGCGTGCAGCCAGAGCAGAGCACACCACAACAATTTGGCAGCATTTCCACATATTTCTCTGCTTTTTAATGGAAGAGGACAGACACTTTAACTGCAAGGAATACAGAAATCCTCAACAGAGACCGAGATGGGGGAAGATCCACTGGAATACTGGGATGAAAAAAAGCAACTTTGGTAACTGCACTTTCCCTGGAGTGTTTTTTCAATTTCAGTGGAAGAGTAAAGGAAATTTTAGTTAAATATTTTTGGCCAAATACAGAAAATTCAGGTTTGGAAATGTTGCTATTGTGATTTGTGTTGCAAATCACCACTGGGGACAAGGCTTCCTGGGCTCAATACAAGGTGGTTTCCCTTCCAGCTGAAACATCCATCACTCCCAGCCTTGATAATGTGTGCCCTACAAAAGTCAGCCACACTCCCCTCGGAGTCCAGCTCAGAGAGAAAAGTAGACAAAAAAAGCCACAATTTCCAGATGGAAATTCCTGGATGCATCATTTTGGTAGTAAGCTAAGATTTTGGTCCAACCAAAACCACAATTCTCTAGTTATTTTGAAGTTTTGTTCAACTCCAGCCTCAACAACTTCAGTCACCAAAAAGGCACCACAGCAAATCCCTGGTTTGGGTTTTGACATGTTCAGGTTTTCCAAGAAATCTCAACATTTTTAAGGAAAGCACATATTATGAAAAGGAAAAAAATACCATAATTTTATCATTGACTATCTTATCTGACATTGAAGAATTGTTTCAGCAAAAATCTTCAAGCAGCCTTGCTGTTTACTTCCACTCACTCTGTTATTCACACTGCTTTATATTTGCACCTGATTGCAGAATCATGGACCAGCCTCTGCAACTGTATTTAGAGATACTTTAAATATAAAAAAGAACCCCCAAGAAACAGCACCTCTTTCTTCCATTCCCTCCCTTCCTGCTGAAACACACCTGGCTCACCTCAGAAATCTTTTTACAGGAAGATCATGTAATAACTTGCAATCAATCCCAATGCCAGTTTTATTGCACAGTTACAGCCAAGCTGTACTCAGGACCAGATCAAGGGATAAGAAAAAGGTAATTTTCTGTCACCCTTGTTATCCATCCATGTCTCTTACACAGTAAAAAGCAAGGAGCTAATTCAGTCATCAGGACAATTTAGACAAGTTTTTCTGAATTACTTCTCTGCAGCGAGCCTCAGAAGGCTGTCCCATCAACGGCAGGCAACTGAAGTGAAGCAGCGATCTGAGCTCACCTCTCCACACTGCAGCATGCCAAATGCAGAAGGAAGCAGGGAAGAACAAGACCTGTGCAAGGCAACCACAGCTGGGACCAGAAATGTTATCAAATCCTGCAGAAAGGGTCAAAGGTGTGCCTGAAACATCAGAGAAAATCAAACTCCTGTTTCTTTCTGTAATGGGCTATCTGTTACGATAGACCACTACAATGGTATCTTGAGGATAAATAGCAGGACCTAGCTTTTTCTGCAGGGAAACAGTATCTGCAGGTCCAGCTACTACTGAAATTTTCTGTGCAACTAGAGATGCCCCCAAGCCCTCTCGTGATGTTACTGTGAGTATTTCCATGATTCACAGCTTGTGCTGGAATCCCTGAGTTTCCTCCTTGCTGTCCTGGGTAATCCATGTTCGCCTGCTTATTTGTGACCCCAGCTAACAGTGGAAGCTTCCTGCAAGATCCCAGAAAGCATGAGGGGACAACACCAGAAAGACGAAGCCGCCACTAAGCACTTGCAAAGGAGCTCTAAACAGCCCAGCAGCGCTGCAGGTCACAGCGCGCCACAGAGCTGTCAAAACTCAGCATCCTGGAGAGAGGGCTGATTGCCTCCACAGCCAGAAGGAGGGCTCAAAGCCGAAGAAAGCCGTAATTCAAACCCCTTGCAAACATTTCGGTGGCCCCACGGACTTTATGCCTATTACTGACACCAGAAGCAGGGAAGCTCTCCACTGAATCTATGGTGGTCTATTTGAGTCCTGAGATAAAGATATTAGCTGTGGTCGACGTGACAATTTGGATAGGAGCAGCTGAGCAGCCAGCAGCCAAGATAGAGATCCCTCCCTGGCCAGCTTCATCGGGTACGTACACCACTCTGCAAAGATGAATACATTAGCAGCTTTTCTGGTAAAGGACAAGTACCAATTTAGCAGCACCAACTGGCTAACAAGGAACTGAATTAACAGAGCCAACAAGAGTTCAGTTCCCCCACACCACTTGGACTATACTGACTGTGAAAAGAGAGGGGCACATATCCTATTCGTGAAGGTGTGTATTAGACCCACTTAGCCTTGCTCCCCAATTTTCCTCCCCTCAGACACCACCAGCCCCCTGGAGATACTGTACCTGTAACAGATGGAACTGCTTCTAACATATGCATGATTTAAATATTTTAAATTCCAAGAAAATGTATTATCTAGTTCATAATCTAAATTTCAATGCTGTATACTAACCAAACCTTAATTCATCAAAAGTACTCCACAAAAGAGCCAAGTAGCAGAGACAGGCACTTTAGGTATGGTTTTAGGCAATCAGCCTCCTTTATCACAACCTGGGATTTTGCAAGCATTATTTCATCTTCATTGTGCCTGAAGCTTTCGTTCTCCATCATGGTTTGATCCTCTTTGCCAAGCCTCTTCAGCTGCAGAAAGCTTTGGTTTGCTTTCCAGTTCAGGTTCCCGTCTGCCACTTCTAATCCTCATTTTCATTGCTGCCAGTTAGTCATCTGATCTCTTTGATCCTTTGTAGCAAGCCTTGAACTCTGTTTTTATTCAGATTAGAATCCAGTGTCAAGAAGTAATGTTTTCTTTTCCCTGTGGTTTTGCAGCCTTTAGCTTGTTTAAGCTTGTTTTCTTCTTCCCAAGTTTTCAATCACTTCACCTGCATTTTCTGTCATTTCAGGCCACGTTTCTGACCTACACACAGCATCTGTGACAACAGTTATCAGCCTTTGCTGGCACAATTGCAACTGATGAGCACCTTACATTCCTTCTTTCCTTATCAGTTCCTAATTGTTGGCTAGGCAATACAGAGGCAGCTGGTGTAAAGCACTGGGAGAGCAGTAAGTTACCCAGCTGTAACAGGCACTCCTTGGACAGCCTTGTAGTTGCTTAGGATAATGGGTCTTTCCAGGGCTTATGTTCACTGGGGTGGGCGATGCACCCTGAGGGTCTCTGTTGCTGTATGGGAAGTTCCTGAAAACCCTTCAAAACTTATGGTGGTGTGGGTGGGTGTCCAGGCTGGCTGCAGCGTCTTGAAGCAGCACCATAAGATAAATGATTACTCCACGTGTATGCCAGAGTAGGTCGCACTGCAGATGACTGACAAACACAATTCATCCAGCTCATGCAAAGGAGGATGGCGCTTGGCTTTAGCATAGATCATCTGGCTGAAGATGCTGGTGGACAGTAGGATCACTTCCTTGCTGCACAGTTATGGTTATGAATCTTTGGTAACCAGAATGGTCATCTGCGGTATCACTCCAGTGGGATCCAACAGCATTTTCCTCAAGGTTCCTTTCCACAACGAGGGAGGAAGATTCCTCAACTGAAACCAATGAAAACAATTAGTTGAATGGGGCTGATGAGGTATGGGCTTATGAAGTGACACAACTGCCACAAACGTCAGTGTTGACTGCTAATTCCCTGCAGAGGACACTGTTGGACATGGTGTTAAATCCTCTATTTGGACGCACCACTGTTCCTTAATTGGTTTATCAGTATGGACGGTGATGCTGGGATTAGTACCAAGGTTCCTTTCACATCTATCACCTAGCAGTGTATTCTGAATCTCCATGCATGGGGCAAGAGAGGACATTGAGTCTTTAGCTTCAGAGCAATATAATGTTCTTAGTGCTCTTTTTGAAGAATCCCACAAAGATTTTTGGAACTATGCTTCTTTTCCATCAGAAGCTCCCTCATGGAGATTTCAATGTCATGAGCCTGGGTATTGGTCTGACATTACCAGCACAGCAGTTGTTAGAAACACATTTTAAAAATACTGAGATGACTAGTGTTAAGGATGTTAAGCCAAGAATACCCAAATTTTTGCATTCTTAGACAGAAGACAAACATGCTGAACACTTCTCTGGGGCCTGACTTTCTCCAAGTAGGACAGACCATGCCTATACACGAATCCCAAAGGTTCAGAATTTGGCATAGAAACCACCATGGATGCAAAACACCAAATCCTATTGGACAGGGCTGCCAGATACAGCCTTTTAAAAAAAATATCCGTTTCAAATAAGGAAAGAAAAAAAGCACTTCATGCCTTTGTAAAAAGGTTCTACAGGTTTCAAAGTTCTCAAAAAGGATGAGTTGAGCAGTCATTGGGTTGCATCTTAAAAGTGCTGGGGAAGAGCCATGAATTCTGTGTTCTTTATAGCCTCATATGGATGCATGAATGTCAGGGATTATACGCATGTTCTCGAAAGATCCTGCTATACAGAAGTCTGATTTCTCATATACAAAGCATGCATGTGCCTCTGGATCCACACTGATAAGTACTGAAAGAAGACAATACATTCGTCAAAACAGAAAATAGAGTCCAAAACCGATTCACACCAGACAACCTGAAATCTATGCCATGAAGCCATGAACATTCTGATTTAAAACACTGCTGAAAAATTTTAAGGACTACCGAGCTACAAAGTTCCCTTAAGCACAGCTAACAAAGAAGTTAAAGGTCAAGGGGTCATTGTAGGAGTCCTTCAGAATGGACATTTTCTCCAGGAGGATGAATCACCTCTTTGTCCAATACACACCAGTATAACTTCTCCTCCAGACTCTTGTCCCATAGATCTGGGAAATGCTGCAGTATTGGTACTGACTCCATAGCCTCTTTGCTCTGACGTTCTGACCAGCTATGTAATTAAGCAATGATTCATTCCATCTTTCACAACATGCCCAAGACACTGCAGATACCAACCCTGACTGGGAAAGTCATGGTGTGTGAAGTTTTCTTAGGAAATATCATAAAGGGAGGTGGTCTTTTTTCTCTTGGTCTTATCTGTCAGGCATTAACTGCTCCCCTGGTTCCCTATGGCTGCAGAGTTTTCTTTTCCTAAGCTTCTTTCTCTTATGAATACATTTCATGCATTTCTTACCTGTATAGAGCTACTGAGCCATTTGTTGCCATGGTTTCCTTAAATGTTTCCATGTCTGTCCTCTCCTGTTTTCCACAGTACACAATTCAAAACTTTTGTCAGCCAGGATTTTAATTACTGACATAAGTCCACCTAAGTTATCCAGAGACCCATACCTTTAACACCACAATGTTTGTATTTTATATTTTGACTTAGCCGTTTTCTCAGATTTAACAGAAAACAATTTTCTGCTTCCTAAAGCATTACTTCATTGCAAGTCATAAACAACATGAAATAAGAAAGACACATACAAAGACTAAAGCTTACAAACGTAAATCCCAGCTTCACCTAATTCTTAAAATTCAATTTTTCGAACAGCTTGTCTAACTGTGGTCTTCCAGGTCCTTATGTTATCTTCACCTCCTCTGAGATCTCCACGCTGCTTAACAAAGAAGGTAAAGTGCTTTGTCCAGATGACAATTTGTGCCTAAAAATGTATGAAATTTAGAGAGTCAAAGATGAGGCTAAATAGGAAAAAAAGGGAAAAGTTCATGTCGTTTTTCCTCCACCTTCTCACACTACATTCAAGTTTTGACACTAATGGCCACAGGATCAGCGGGAATAGCCACATTTGCTTGAGTTTCCCTATCATTTGATTGCGCAGATACTTATGTGTACATACAAGCCATTCCACTAGCGCCTTCTTTCACTCTAACAACCCAATAGTTATTTGTTCTTAAAAAAAAATGAAAAGCCCACACGCAGATTTATTTGGCTTGTATTATAACCAGAAGTTGTTTCTGATGAGTTAAAAAGAGAAAGAATATAAACCACTAGCAATGCAGCAGTAACATTCTGGGCAGGAAATCAAACCGATAGATAACAGCCTCTTCTTTAACAGTGACTACAAAAAACTTTTTAAATTAAACTTAATAGAACAAGAAGTACCGCATGACCGATGTGACGGAGGGTGTGTGCAGAGGTGCTACCCTGCTGACCACATCGCATGCCTCTGGCTGGGTTTGCCCCTCCTTTTCCTCCCTACATTTCTCGCTTAGGAATCACCAGCGCTCTTCGCTTAATTTAGACGCACGTCCTCGTTATCAGCCTCATCCCCCCGCCGCCCCGTCAAATCGCTCCTCCTCCACATCGATAAGCACCCCACAATTTTGTAAGGAAGAAAAGGGTGCAAAGCGGCGGAGGCGGGAGGGAAGCCGAGCTCCGCGGAGCCCGCTGCGCGCAGCCCAGCGCAGCCCGGTCAGGCGCGGCCGGGGGAAGCCGCGGAGGCGCAGCCTTTGGGCGATGCTAAAGTCGCCTAAGAGAAACGGCGGGTCTTTAGGCCGCCGCTGGCTTAGGGAAAAGCACCGCCGCCCCACCTGGGAGCGGCAGGGAAGCCCCGGCCCCGCCGCCCCAGCCCCGCTCCCCGGCCCCGGCCCCGGCCCCGGCCCCTCCCGGCGCGGCGGTGTCCCTTGTGCAAGGGCGCCATCTGCCGGGCGCGGCGGGCGCTGCCGCCGGCGCTTCGCTCCCCTCCCCGCCGAGCCCCCGGGAGCCGGGCAGCACCGCGGCCCGGGGAGCACCGCGGCCCCGGGGAGCACGGCAGCCCGGGGAGCACCGCGGCCCCGGGGAGCACGGCAGCCCGGGGAGCACCGCGGCCCCAAGAGCACGGCAGCCCGGGGAGCACCGCGGCCCTGGGAGCACGGCAGCCCGGGCAGCACCGCGGCCCCGGGAGCACCGCGGCCCTGGGAGCACCGCGGCCCGGGCAGCACCGCGGCCCCGGGAGCACTGCGGCCCCGGGAGCACGGCAGCCCGGGCAGTACCGAGGCCCCGGCTCCGCCGGGAGCGCCGCCGCCTCCTGCCCGCGGGAGAGCCGTGCCCAGCAACCTGCGGGCAAAAGGAATAGGAATGGCGCTAAAGGTGAGGAGTTAATTCGGCAGAGCCTCGTCGGAAATGCAAGGGCAAAGGCAGGAGAAAAATCTGGTGGTTTTGGGTTTGATTTTTTTTTTTTTTTTTTTTTTTTTGGGGCGGGGGGTTGTGTGGGGTTTTTTTGGCGGGGGAAAATGTAATTCCGGGAGGGAGTTTATCACAAGACCGGTGATCCCATCCCCAGGGCAAGCACCTTCGGTGAGGGGCGTGCAGGGGAAGCAGAGCTCTGCCCAAGTCCCAGGCGAGCTCCGGGGGACGCCCGGTCTTCCCAGGAACAAAATACGGGGCGGGGGGGCACGGAGAGAAACCCACGCAGGAGCCAGTTTCTGTGGTGTGAGGGGTGCACAGCTTCCACTCCTCAAATAGCCGCTGAAATAACTACTTCAGGGGCAAATTTAAATGCCCGTGTAATCATTCATGCTCATGAAAAACATTCAGGGAAAGGTTCTTATCGGAGGCCAGCTCTAAAGTGAAGGATTTGGGGGGGCTGACTGCTCAATCCCTTTCATTGTAGACATGCTGAATTCCTGTTCCTCTAAGGAATTTGTTTGGAAAGCTCCTCAATGCTTTTGTGCCTGAATGTCCATGTTTTTCTGTAGGAGAGAGATGATATTCCCTGTATCCAACAGACCACAGTTATGACGCTATTTTATACAAACATACTTTTCACCTCTTTTTCTTCTACTCGCTAGTTTTCCCCTTAAAAAAAAAAAAAACCACAAACCTACACCCAAAAAACCCCCAACAAATCCCACAAAAAATTACCATATGTTTTTGGCAAGTCAGAATCTGTGGTAATTTGCAGCTCTCCCCTTCAGACCTGCTGCCTCTGAATTTTAAAAGTACTTATCTTAACAGAAATTGGTATGCTGGTAGAAGAATAAATCTCAATAGCTGTATAAGAAGAATTTGTATTCACTCAACCTCATGTTGAGGACTTTGCTTTCTAAGACCCTATTTTATAATATGTCAGGTTTTGCATTTCTGGTCTTTGTTGTTTAAACTGACGAGCAATAAACTACCTGTTCTTTTTATCCTCCATCACTAAAAAGTTGACAATTTCCTACAACATCAAACGGAGTACAATAAAAAGAGTAAAAACTCCAAGTGAAAAGTACTTGAAAAAAAATCTTGAAAAATCATACTTACTCTTGTTTGTAATGTGTGAAATTATTACAAGTATGTTCACTATGAGGACTATTGATGGGTGACTCACAATTTAGCTAAATTCAATAAACCACATACTGTGCCTATCCCAGTAGGTGACTCATGCATTTTGTATTTCAAGTATCAAATGTTTGCCAAAAACAGTATTTAAAAAAGTAGGAAAATTGTTCAAAAGGGCTTGTGAATAGGTTGGGACTACCCACAGGCAGCTCTTACTTCTGTTCTGACCACTTACGTAGGATTTCATGGCACCACTGTAGTATTCTGCTAGAAGGAGTGCTTAGCCACAGCAGCCCCACCTTATGCACTTCATATGCTTTTTTCTCGCATATATTGTACCTTCTTTAAATACACACACATTAGAATTTAATGTGATACTTTAAAGCAGTTGTGTTTTAAAGAGAAAAGCCTGCAGAGTAAACATTTTCCCTACAGAGTCACTGCTCCGTAATTTTATATGCATTTCCTAATTTTCCTAGCACCATGCTTTGCCCTTCTATAATTAAATGTAAAAAAATAAAATAAAACAGCAATCTCGAAAGAACTATTCAGCTGGTCCCTGAATATTGTATAGTAGTATTTTAAATCAAATAACTCAATGTAAAAGTGGCAGAATTGGGCCCACAAGAAGTAATAAGTTTCAGTCCTGGTGTCAACACCTTTTCACCATTTCAACAGCCTGCAAGGTGGCAAAGGAGGCTACTACAGGCTTGTGACTCAATAGGTTAGCTTAGATTTTAGGCAGTTTTCCAAACTCATTCATACAGACCTCAGAATACATCTGGATCTTGTTTTTAACTTTGACCAGGGGTTACTTAATCCCAGAGTATCGTGCATTTCATACCCACAGCATCCACATATCATAAACTCTTTTGTGAAGGCAGAGAATCATGTGCCTTCATGGCACACGATGAGAAAGGACAATGTTTTTCACCATGGCCTGTGAATTGTATGTATTTATAGCGAGTGTGACTTAAGGTGTCTTATTTTCTAGGTGGGTCAGAACAGGTGAAATATTTGGTGAAATATTTGTACATGTCTGGTCACTCCTTTAATTGGCATCAGACAGTGCAATTTCATTACTGGTCTTCTCTGCATCTTCTTTCCCAGTATTCCTTTGGCACTTCCCCTGCTGAGCTGGCTCTTACTCTGACTTTACCGAGTCCCTTCTGATCCCTGGAAGAAGCCGATACAGTGTCATCTAAAAAGAAATGAACTCAAAGTTCATGTTGACTAGGGATATATTAAGTTGATGGAGCCACAACTTCGGTATATGCAGAAGTGGTAAAACTAAGCGTAATATTAAGCTCTGAACTTCAATTTCATTCATTAAAAACCTAGCACAAAGCATATTTTATTCATTGTTTTGTCCACCACTTCACACTTGCACCCTGTTTTTCTTGCGAAAATTATCAAATGAACTCATGTGGAAAAGTACTGCAGGAAAACATTTGATGTATTTTAGTTTCATTTAATGAAATTTAGCATCCGGAGAACAAGTAGGAGAGACAGCATCAATATGCCCGGACAATTCTCCAAAGGCCTTTAGCAATTGCTTTGTAAGAGGATCATGAGCTTCCTGCCTATGAAATTACCAAAATTGATCTCTTCATATTGATATGGGTGCAAGTTATGCTACTTGAAGGAAATGTTAAATTTCAAGCAGACAAAGCATACATACTTTGCTGGCGATACAAACTTGTCCAATTGTTCTACATTGGGAGCGAATGCATACACAATATGGAAAATCTGAGACAGCATACGGAGAGCATTTTTCAATACTCTAAGGCATTTATACACATGGGAAATCATATTAGTTGTCAAATGATGACAGCTGTAGTATTAACATTATTAACAAGGGGCCAGAGTATTGTTTTACTATCCATGCATCATGCTAGAAATGCTTTTTAACATCAGAGACTCAATATTTATCAAGAGCATTTGATTTAATAATATCCAGTATAACAGTACTCCACAGTTTCCATTAGTTTGATTGAATATCTGTCTAAGCAAACCAAGCATTAGGCGCTTCAGTGAAAGTCACTTGTAATAGAGAAAAATATAATGCATGAATATTTCATTAGTAGATGAATACCCATCAAAACTTTACTTGAAATGCTTGAAAGTACCTGCTGAATGTTTGCCAGTTATTTCATAAAACAGAGATGGTTGTAATGCTGCTGTTGAAACAGGAAAAAAATCTATTAGATCATTTAACGTACTAAAACAATTATGGTATAATTATAAGGAACGTAATTATATGTTCTCAATGTCTTTAATTGTGCAAGCCTCACTAATTAACATTAGAAATTCAATCAAAACAAATTATGCTTTAAAATTTAAGGATGAACTTAAAGAGAAAGATCACATTTCCAAAGTCAAACAATTATAACTTTGAATTCCACCTGATAGTAGGCAAACTCTTCATATGGATGTTTGCGGTCTCTCTCTTTCCATCTCCTAAATTTTATTCAGTGTATTTAGATACAGATATATATATATACACACACTCAAGTGGCTTACCCTTATTTAAGGTTACAATGTCAGGTTTGCCTGAGCCACCAAAATCCAATACAGATTCTTCTGGCCTTTGGATTAAACTTTAAAGGAAGAGATTCATACTGTGCCCACTGTATTAGGGTGTTTTCTGCATGGCCCTGCACTGTGCATAAACTTATTGTAAGATTCAAGTCTCCCGCTCTATCCTTGGTTTGTATTTTGTTTCCCTCTGTTGCTTCTCACCTCTCAGGACAATGGATTATTTACAGAACAAACAAAACACAGTTTTGGGAAGAAATGTTCTATTCTTTTGTAACATTTAGACATGTCACATCATGAAGACAATCAAGAGCTGGTCAGGCACTTTCCTATACATAGTATTCTTTTTGAAAACATCTTTTTTTGCGGAACTGGAATTAGCCTATTTACTTCAACCCTGTTACCATTTTCAGTTTTCTACTGGAAAGGATTTCTCTGAGGCTCAAGCTGGTTCCAATCAAAATATATGGGTTTTTTTTCTGCAGACAAACATTGTGTTTCATATCGAATATGTATCTATTTAAGTTACCGTTGTGCTTTGCGGGAGGTATGGATCAGTTCCTTGCAGCCCTTGCATCCCTACGCAGAGGGGACTCCCAACCATTGGGTCGCATTTCACAAGGTGCCCAGAGAAGCATGGCTCTGTGAGTAGCCCACCTGTGGTGGGTTGACCCTGGCTGGATGCCTGGTACACACCAAAGCCGCTCTATCACTCACCTCCTCAGCTGGACAGGGGAGAGAAAATATTACAAAAGGCTCACGGGTCAAGATAAGAACAGGCAGCGATCATTCACTAATTACTGTCACAGGCAAAACAAACTCAACTTGGGGGAAACTAGCTTAATTTATTACCAATCAAATCAGAGTAGGGTAATGGGAAAATAAAAACTAAATCTTAAAACACCTTCTCCCCACCCCTGCCTTCTTCCCAGGCTCAACTTCACTCCCAGGTTCTCTGCCTCCTCCCCCTGAGCCGTGCAGGGGGACAGGAATGGGGGTTGTGGTCAGTTCATCACACATTGCCTCTGCTGCTCCTTCTTCCTCAGGGGAGGACTCCTCACACTCTTCCCCTGCTCCAGTGTGGGGTCCCTCCCACGGGAGACAGTCCTCCACAAACTTCTCCAATGTGGGTCCTTCCCATGGGCTGCAGTTCTTCACAAACTGCTCCAGCGCGGGTCCCTTCCACGGGCTGCAGTCCTTCAGGAGCAGACTCCTCCAGCGTGGGTCCCCAACAGGGTCACAAGCCCTGCCAGCAAACCTGCTCCAGCCTGGGCTCCTCTCCCCACAGGTCCACAGGTCCTGCCAGGACCCTGCTCCAGCATAGGTCACAGCTTCCTTTGGGCACATCCACCTGCTCTGGCGTGGGGTCCTCCCCGGGCTGCAGGTGGATATCTGCTCCACCGTGGACCTCCATGGGCTGCAGGGGCACAGCCTGCCCCACCATGGTCTGCACCACGGGCTGCAGGGGAATCTCTGCTCCAGTGCCTGGAGCACCTCCTCCCCCTCCTTCACTGACCTTGGTGTCTACGGAGTTGTTTCTTTCACATAGTCTCACTACTCTGTCCAGCTGCTGTTGCACAGGGATTTTTTTCCCCCCTTCTTAAATATGTTATCACAGAGGCGCTACCACCATCGCTGATGGGCTCCACCTTGGCCAGCGGCAGGTCCATCTTGGAGCCAGCTGGCATTGGCTCTATCAGATGTAGGGGAAGCTTCTAGCAGCTTCTCACAGAAACCACCCCTGTAGCCCCGCCACTACCAAAACATGGCCGCGCAAACCCAATACACCACCCAATCAAAATGAACAAGGCAGGAGCATTTGAAAACCTGCAAAAAAATATAGAGTAACATTTAATCCAAAAGAACAAACATCAGTTTTGGAGTATTAGTGTTGCGTATTTTCATAAACAAAAATAAATTTTGAAGTATGAGAATTTCTTATGAAGTGGAAATTCCCCATTTTTTCGCTAGTTCTATTCCTAGACCTACTCTGATAAGTGTTTTTATTTGTTTTTTTTTTCTCATAGACTCAACAGCATACTTACAAAAAATCATACTCTGGAGATTAAAAAGAGGTACAGTTATTGATATTGCATTAAAGAGATGCATGTAAGAAACCTCACCAAAAAGAAGAAAGCAAGTTTCTTCTTAAAACATGTAGCATTCAAATATTATTCAAAACTATATTTTCTTTCTGCTGCGACTGGACCCTAACAAAAAAACTTTACATATGTTCCTCTGGCATTGAAAAATTTCAGAATGGCATCGTCATTCATAAGAACAGCAAAATGGAAACCTGTGAGAACTTGGTTTCTCTCTTTTCAAAACAAAGGAGCATATAGAGAGTAAGAATTACATGTACTGCACTTTCTATATTTTTGCTTTCTGCTTATTTTCTCTGATTAACCAAAGCAGATCTGCTGTCAAATGAAGATTTTGGCCATCTCCTACCGCTCTTTTCTTTTAAGTGGATACACACATTCAAAGGTCTGACCACAAATCTTGCTGAGCACTGAGGGCACCAGCCAGTTCCCTAAACGTAGGAGCCCAGTGCTAATTGAGAGACCGTCAGATAGTCCAGGCATCCCAGGGCAGGCAGATGGGACTTGTAGGAGGTGCCTGCACCTTCTGACATGGCCAGTCCCTCAGCACCTCCTCTAGGACTACATGACTCTTCAGTCAACTGACCCTCACCGTATCTCTCCAGGTCTGCCAAGCGCTAGCCAAAGGTAGCACCACCTTGTTTAGCTCAACTCCATGTTTCTGGCTGGCTTAGCACTTCGGAGTGCAAACTCCAAAACAATGTAAGACATAAAAAAATACTAGAAGAGTTAACATGATTATAGCTTAAGTTATTTTATGTTCATCTTCAAAATTATCTTGGTATTAGGACTATGAGCTTCCAAGTTCTTTGTTGATCATTTAAAAAGCTATTACTTTAGACTCAAGTATATTCCTAGAAACACTGGACTTCACCAGAGCATATCAACCACAGCAGTGATCACTGCCAGTGAAAACGTGTATATTTTTCACAGAATAATTGCATCAGAGTATTTGAATTGTAAGAAGATAATTCAGACAACTTCTTGCATAATTTGATTAATCAACACCTCCTCAGTGAATAAAGAGTCTCTCATGCTATCAGAGGTTGAATGGATACAAGAGATATGCTGGAGAATGACAGAAAATTGACTGACTGCCACAGAAACAAACTTGTCAAGTCCCCCACATATAAGATTGCTTTCTATTTTGGGTGCTGTTCCACTGTTCCATGGAACCAAAGGTGGTGGGTTGTCTTGATCCTCCATATATGCTCTTGAAACATAGCAGTGTAATGCCTTTGGTGTTATATGTTAAAATATCCCTGGTGTGGTAGGGTTGCCTGGTCTGGTTTTACCCCTTCAATACACAATGTTTTCTGGTGCAGCTGGAATATAGAGCAACTTTTGTTCCCATACAGTTTTTCCCTGATAATTTCCACACTACACTACACTTCCTTCTGTAGGCTTTAAGTTTTTTAAACAATTTCATACATATTTTATTTTTATATGGTCAGCTGTGCAATAAAGTAGGTTTCTGTTATTTGTTTTAGGTTGTAAATGTATTAATGAAAAATGTAAAAAGAAGAAAGTTTTGGATTCTTTCCTTTAGTGAGTCTTATAATAACATATTTTCTAAAGCCTAGCATCTTCTTTCCTCCTTTAAAGAACTGCCAAAATGCTTGTGTGGCCCTGGCATGCGTTTTTCTGGTGTTTGGAATGGTAGCACACCGAGACAAACAAACAAATAAATAAATAATAAAAAAGGGAAAAAAAAATGCTACATCCATTTCACTTTGAAACAAATTATTACAGAGCAGCTGATTACAATTGGAGAAAGGCAAATGTAGAAAGGCAAAATGCTAGTAGTAGCAATTGGAGTGAATTAACTGGGGTGCTCAGGCACACTCTCAAGCAATGGATTGAATCGCAGAAGGAGGTTTAGTGGTGTGAAAACTTGCACTGCGTTTCTTCAGCACACAGAAAAGCAATCTACCTGATTTTCCCAAAAGCAGCAAAGCAATCAGGTGTTTTAGCAGTCTATTGCCTGCTAAGAGAGATGGGGAACCATGGAAAGCACAGAAACAGGAGGAACAAACCCAGAAAATCTTTAATGTGCACCAGTACATTACCAAGAAATATCCTTATTTCTCATAATTTTTGTCTTAAAAATGAATTTTCCAAAACACTTTTGGAAGAAAATGTAGCCCTAATTCTTACTTGGCTTACTTGGCAAAGAAAGGGAAAAGTAGCAGAAAAGCCATTTTGGATGCTGCAGGGGACTCAGACTGAGTTTCTCTTAGAATGTTTTTTTCTAAATGTTATCCAACTACTTCAGCCATTTAAAAGCCATTGTTAAACAGGAGTTCAAACTTCAACTCAGGAAATTCCAACACATACGCTAATAATTTCAATTTTTTTTTTCCTCTTTTACTCACAACCTGTTGCTGTATTATTTACAGTCATTTCAATACCTTCCCTTAACATCGTCAGCCCATAGGTCACCAAGTTAAGTATGTCTCGTCTTGACCAGGTCTGGAGGTCTTTGGCTGCACAACAGTCAATGGAGGGATTCCTGTGGGGATGTGTGGGAGATTTCTGAACCCACTGGTCTGAAAAAGCCCAACTTTCATTTGCAGCCTTGAAGATTTTAAGCTAAACTTAATTTTTTTCAGAGTTATTATTAATGAGCTGAGTCTGACCTGGGGTTCATGTGCACTGCACATTTGTTCGGTGTTTTAAATCTGTAATTAAATAGCCTGAGCAAACAGAATATGAGTCTAGAACGTGAATAACCTGGCCTTAAGACCTAATACTCCAAGCACATGTTCACTTTTTCTTCACTCGTGCAAATCTAGCTGTACCTTTGTCTTAGATGCAAAGATTTCAATGTCTTGTCAAAGTATTGCACCACAGCAGAATTAATCTTCTTTAACATATTTTATCCAATGATCAGGGGGAAAAAAAAAAAGTAGATTCCCTCCAGAATAAGCTTATTGCATTCACAAATTAAGTCTTATTTGCTAAGTAGCTTTTCATCAATGCTATCCATTCACGAAAATTATCAATGTGACAAATAACAAGAACGTAATTTGCTGTACTGGGACAGTGACAAAGCGGAGTACTTACCCTGTAATTGTCATTCAGATCAGACAACAAAAGGGGAGACACACTAAACTAATCAAGACACCGTGGCATCCTGACCTTATGACCAAGATCACCAACTTGGAAAATCGGTTGTTAAATATTCACAGCTGTTAATTCTCACAGTTTGAGTAAAAGATAATACCATATTGAAATGAGGGCAAAGTCAATACTGGTTGTGCTTAAATAAATGGCATGGAGACCTCCCAGGGTAGACGGAATATTTTCAGATGTATTCACTTATGAACTGTTACTGATGGTGCATTGTTAGACTGTGCAAAGAGGTGGAATAGTAATAGAAGGAGGAAACAGCGGCTGTCCCCAAAACTTGCTTTCCCAAGAGACAACCAGGAGAACAGAAGGAACAGTAGAGAGGCTGCTAGAGAGGGATTTTGCTCTCCGAGAAGTGGTAAAGAGCAAGCTACAGGTAATATGAGGTACAATATCTGTCATCCTTCAAGGAGTGCTTAAATAGGCTGGGCTTTAGCATCAGTAGGAAAATGCCCGCCTCCACCGAGGGTAAGTCCCTATCCTCAGCGGTTAAAGCTGGCAGCTGCACATAGTGTTGTGTGCCTACGTCAGTGCAGGAAGTCTGACGTCATTCGTCACCCTGTAGTGTAACAGGCTGCTATTCATGCCTCTTGAGTCACTTTACTGCCATGGGGTATGGTAACCTGGCCCTCAAGGGAGAATAACAGCATGAAATCTGCAGGCAATGTGCTCCTATTCAAATCAGCATTTTCTTCAATTCTTCCTCTGAAAACAAAAATTTCTGCTACATTTGGATGTTCAGGGTTTCTTTTCATGGTTTCTTAAACAAAACCAGGTTTCAAAACAAGAATTGCAGCTAAGTAATTTCTGACTTGCCCACCTGGAGGACATCCCAGTTCCCATCAGTAATGCCGTCCTTACCTATTTTAAAACCCAAAACAGAAGATGCTAAAATGCTAACACTCCATTTGCCTTGCTAACAAAAAAACCTAGCACCCCACTTGCCTCACCCTTTTTGCCTCATTTCTTGCATTCAGTCCTTCCATTCTCACTACACGTTCTGCAGTTTTCCTGCATCTTCTGCAGTTTTCCTTTTGCCTTGCATGCAATCAGTGTAATCCCCTCTCTGAAACAAGGCTGTCCGTCCACAGAAACACGGGCTGTATAACGGCCTGGAGAAACTTCAGTGGGCCTCTTGGCTCCAGGGCTAGTTCAAGACCTCCAGATTCTTACTTGAAGGGACTGTTGAAAGCTGCTGGATGAATTTTTTTTTTTTTTTTAATGGTACAAAGCAGTGTGTCTTCCCTTTGCTTATTGGCTCCTGTTCACCTTGTTGTTTTACAGAGGTTAATATTTTTCGCTTCTTTATTTTCATGAACAGCAAGTTTGAAAACATTTGGGAGAGGTTGGAAGGAAATAATCAGATTAGTGGCATTCATCTGGGGCTGGATCCTAGGAAATGCTGACTTTCTCAGTTCACTTTGACTCCTGAAAGCTGACAGTAGTCAGCACATCACAAGTAAGCCATAAACTGTTACATTCCTCCAAGTCTTTTGATATTAATGTAGTACCTACTTACTCCAGGAATGTAAAGCTGCTTCAGAGAGTGCTTTGTCCCCATACTCTTTCTACTTGGAAATGAAATCACACATGTTAAGCACAACCCATCTTATATGTAGATATTATTATAGGGACAGAATATGCCAAAAAATCCCTGAAGGATTTTCTTAAAAGACATTCACTTTGATGTTATATATCTGGTATTAACATTCTTGCGAAGATCTTAGCAAATTAATTCCTTATAAGGTATAGCCACAGTACAATGACAAAAATAATGAGAATATTAATGCAAAATTTGATTTTTTTAAACTTGCAATTATCCATCTGGGAATCCAAATAAGTAATCAGTAAATTTTGTCAAAATAGTTCAGACTTGTAATACCAAAAATCTCACCTGAAGAAATTGCAGAACAAAAATTATTTAGAAGTCTGCAAATGCTTTAGAAGGACCAGTATATTTGAAAGACTGTTGCCAAACAGTATATAACCAAAAATAGAAGGAAAACAAATACGTTAAATAACGTGTATTGAATTCTGTAAAAAATTCAAATTTGGTTTGGTATGATAGGTGTTTGAAGTGTGAGCTTGAATTTTCTTTTTTATACTATTAAACTTTATGCAACTGGCGCCAATATTGGTCCAGTGTTTGGGGGAATTTTGATATGGGGTTTTGAGTCTCTTTCATCTTTCACACAGGCAAGACCTTTTTGAGCTAAAGTCCAAAGAAAAACAATTTCATTTCATCAGTGCCAGGAAATGTAAAGTTCATGAACAGCATTAAGTTCAGCTGGTGCAGGACCTACAAGGTCTATCACCAGCTCCATTGGAGCAGACAAGTCTGATGAATAGAGCTTTAAGTGATCAGTCTTATTTATTTCTTACCATTATTGCAAACAAAAAAGACCAAATGAAAAGAGAAATTCTAAATAAAAATGAGCAGATGGTACTTCAGGTCTTGTGTCTGGCATTAGTGTTATTTGTAGCCAAAAGGAGAATACATGATAATTTGCCATTAGATGAAAATGTTTTCAGTTCCTAGACAAAAAGGAACTCACCCTTTCTACAAAGACAGGTAATCCCCTGAAATGTAACATATTCCAGTAGTTTTCCTTTTTTTTTTTTTTGTCCCCTGTATGTTCTTCATGTCTCAAGTCTTCTTTGCTTGAATGAAAATGGGACAAGCCCTACACTAGAAGCATCAGCTTTAACAGTCAATGTCCACATCACTGTTCAAAACTGACCTCCTAAAAAGCAACATCATTTCACAAAATAGTTTCCAAGGAGCAGGGTCTCAAAACTGCATTTTCCATAAGGTGGCTTTTAAACCTTTCCCAAGTACTGCCTCACTAATGCCATTTCGTCTGAACACAAGCAAATGTATATTTTTCTTTATTTTTCTGACTTTCCTCCCTGATATTTAAAACTCCTCACAACTCTGAAAAAATCTTTCTTCTCATTAAGACTCACTTACGTAGATCAACCTTGGCCCCAGAGAGGAACAAAATCCCACGCAAATGCTTGATCCTCTCCGCACCGGGGACATTGCAGAAAGGTGAGCACTGAGTTTTGTTCTCTGCTGTTCTGCAGACATAAATTTTCCTCCTACGATAAAATTCTGCTGATAGATGTCAAGGTCCATCTTCTAACACAATGAAACAAATATTTTCCTGGCAGCAGAAGGCAAAAATTGGCCCTTCAGTAATAGTTTACCGTAATATTGCCGTTTTGCTCTGCATAAATATTTCATGGGGCATTCAGGGCATAGTTAGTTGTTTCTGGTAGTGTTAGCCTGTTTTAATAAAAAAAGCCACCTCTCAGTTGCTAGTTAGTGTGCAACATCTTAGCTAGCATGGTCTGAAAGATCTATGCATCAGTCCTTTGCAAAGGCAAAGGAGAAGGGTTGGCTTAAAGCCTTGCTGAAGGCAGTTTAAGCTGATCCATTTTGCTGTGCATCGCAACAGCTATATATTCAATTGCCATTCCCCAACAAACGAGGCGACAGCCAGCAACATAATCGAACATGCTAATGCAATTGTTTGAATATGCCCTGCAAATGCCAAGGTACCGGTTCAATCAGCTGCTGGCAGCATCCTGGTAAGAATTATATTTATTCATTCATTATATCTTGAGCTGCTAGTAAAGCAATTAAAATTCCATTACAGAGTCCACAGAATGAGTAGATTTAAAAAATCTTCGTTGTGATGATTAGAAATTTAACAGAGAATATGTATTGTTGATTCCAGAAGTCTTTTTCTCCCCTCAGAGAACAGCCTTAAGGTATTGGAGGTCACATTTTAGATCTAAAATACGGAGATAATGAGACTTGTCTCTTTTGTACAGCGCTTTAAAATCTCCTGATGAAAAGTGCTATATAAGACCTCGATATTATTATGATTAATGCTCATAATCACCATCTCGTCAGTACTTTTTCCCCTTCTGAACTTGTAGTTTCCATGTAGTAAAAGGCACTTACCTCACTGCTTGATCAAGCTCTTAAGACAGCTCAGGCAGCAGGTTTATGCCTCCTTTCCAGGAGGTGGATTCAAGAATCTACCTAGGTGGCTTGACAAAAAGAACGGGATGCTCTGAGAAAAATAAAAAAAAAATAAAAATAAAAATCATTGATTCTTATTTATCCCAGAAAGTTTTTCATCTGGCCAAGTCTCAGGCTTTCTTCTCCTTGGGTCCCTGTCCCTTTAGGTAGGACATTCATGGAAATCATCCTGAGTGATTTATTTGAGAAGGGATGCATTAAGGATAGTGTTTTAGCAATGGGAGGCCTCTCGTTCAGCAGCACTCATTCCACTGCAGCAATTTCAGGCTTGTGGGCAAAGACTGTGGATATCTCTCCGCTGGATTTTGGCCCGTTGGCACAAGCAGGTGAGATGCAGCCCCATCAGATGCAGGATTTGGAAAACACTGTAGAGCAGAAGTCAGAATTTAAGGCGTTGTGTAAATTACACTTCAATGCTTTTCTGTTCATATCGGTGGTGGTGTTTCTCACAGGCTACAAAATGTCCGCCTGGCAGGCAGCAAGTGACTTTTCCAGGAGCTGCATCCTTACGGGAGGCCTCAGCTCTACTCCCCCAGCCTAAAGCAAAATGCAAACTCAGTGAATGAAACCCTGGTCTCAGTGGAGTTAATGACAAAACCTCCTCTAGCAGTAGACAGAAGACTTCAAGTATTTTGGAAAGCTTCATTAACAGAATGAACATTGTCCAGATTTTCAAAAAATGAATACATTTCAAAAGATGCACTGAAAAAAGTAAGATTCCAGAGCAATGTAAGTGACTTTAATAAGTATTTTTGAAAACATAACCACTGTACACACTTTCGCCAAGAGACAAAGTCCCATTTACCCGTTCAGGGCTCATTCAATGTAAATTCCTTCATAATGACCTTCAGTCATATACTTTTCTGTAAAACTAAAATGGATTTTTTTTTAAGCTGAAGGTGTTTGAATGTGAGATAAGAGTGGATATAAAGCCTCTAGTTATTTATTCACGTACCTATAATTGAGCTGTTCCTAAATGACCACATTAAAATGTTCTTTTGAGTGAAGAGTGACAAATTTCCTTCCTACTCAATACAATTTCAGAGTGGACACTGTGGTAGAATATTAAACTCACACATTTTTAGCAACTTTTTAAGATTTTACTTTACATTAAAATTCATATAACGCAGTGGTGATGGACAAGTTGCCCAGATTTGCACCTCTTATAAATAGATACGGCTTTGTATTGTATTCTACTGACATGTAACTATATTAATATAGCTCTACACTAGCGTAGGATCCAGTCTTACAGGAAACTTTAAGAAATTGATATCCTGAAACAAAGAGACAAAGCAGGGACTGCTCTATAATTGCGGATTATCCAAATATTATTTTTTGGACTTGCTTAATTTCTGTTGCAATGTTTGTTTCTATGTTTCTAGGTACCGTTTCTCCTTACAAAACAGAACAGATCAGAATGTATTAAGAAAACACTTAACGACATTGTAAATAAAATAGTTGAGCAAGGCCAATTTGATAAAAGCAAGCAAGGTTCATTTATTTTAACTTTCTGTTAGTTCATGCCTTGCTGCTACAAGTAGCATGTATTTGCATTCTAGGTAATGTGACTGACTTGTGAATGCCAGTTTCCTAAGTTCAGGCAGAAAGAAATTTATTACTTATTTAAAATGAGCAGAGGTCAGTATTTCCAGGCTAGAACATGGCACTGTTTTAGCAGGCTCCCCACCCACGGTACTGATGCACAGCCCGTGGTGTTTGTATCCAAAACTCTGAGGCAAAACAGTACAAATAAACATTTAGAAACATGGAAGCAAAGGAAGGAAAAACAGATCATCAGCAGAGAATTACAAATATTTTCTTTGTGTTGTAGTCAAAATTTTCCTTCTGAAAACCTAAAATTAATTTCCTAAGTTAGTGAAAGTACATGGTGTTTTTGGCATTAACAAACATGACCTACATTTTTCACAAAACTGTAGCCAACTACAGGGATTTAAAATAAACACAAATAACTCTGGAAAAACTTACTGAAATAAAATATATCAAATTGTATTTTAAAGAGGAAACCCTCCCAGATTTAACTGAGACCTAAACCCGGACAGATATAGTTGGAATGTCTGTATAAGTATCTATGTTTCTTGTCACTAAAATTCAAGACAAATTGCCAGAAGTACATACATTAAAGTGTTTAATGAAGTCTAAAATAATTCTGATTACACATATTTATAGCTGTTTTGACCAACAGGTAAGATCCTTAAAAGTACGTAAACGCGGTACCCAGGGAGTAGGTTATTTGTGCCTCAAATTTTCTCTTTTCATGACAATTTTCCAAAGTCAAGGTTCCTACAATAACCAGAAACTCTAAATATTATGAAGGATTAGTAGGAAATCTACTTTGATATTTTTCCTCTAAAATTACCTGCAGGTAAGCTGGATTCAAACAGGTTATATACCAAACTGCGGAACAAAACCAGTTGTTTTTGTCTTCCCTTGCAGATAAGGGAAGCTCATGGTTACGTTCTCAGTGGGGATGGTGCTACCTAGCATCTGTGCAGCCATCCCTAATGCTGGCAGCAGTTTGAACAGGGTTAACATGGGTATTACTGGCAGAGATGTGGGGAAACAGGAGAAATTAGTTTGGTGGTACATGTTTTGTTTCTGAAAGAGAAATATCCAAACTAAAAGAGGAACAAAAAGCCATCTAACTAGCAGTAGTTACTTAACTATTGCTCAGGAAAGAGGCAAGGACTTCATGAAAAAATCATAAGTGGATAAATATATTCTCATTCTTCAAAATGCCTCCCTCACGGTAAATATTTAAACTTACGTATGGGACATTGTAGAGGAACTGTCAATAGTGCCATCAGAGCTTGGTCTTTGGAAATTTTCCGCATCTGACACATTTCATAAGCCCAAAATTCACATTAAAATTTTCCCCTTTTCTTGGCAGTCCCAGGCAGGGGATCAACCCTTTTCCATGCTGGATCAGCCTTTCTCCACACAAACTCAGATGTCTCTCCCAAATAACCTTGGCTTATATTATTTTTACATGTCTTTGTATATTTTTCTCATTGCTTTGCTGAATTAGTTGTGTTTATTTTTACCTCGCCCTGCCAGCTGCACAGATACCACTAGCTGTGAGACAAAAACCTTCACAGCTGGAAACAACCTAAAATAGGCACTGGGATGATGCCACAGATACACAGCATCAATTAGCAGCGGGAGCAGCTGTTGCAGCAAGCAAAGACCTTCCTGTGCTTGGTTTGCGCCCTTGTCATTTAGCATCAGATGACACCACTCTTCATCAGGAGGCAGTCATCACACGCATGCTCCACGACACTTGTTCCAGCGCAGAGGGCCAGAATAAGTCTCTGGAGCCACTTACGTGCGGTGTAAGCTCTATTTTGAGGCTGGTGAGTAGTGCACAGGGACTTTGTGCTGGCCCTAATGCACGTAAACATCTTCCCTTATGGGGAGCAAAGCACAGCAAGCACTTAGTCACCGAGTAGCTGCCCTAAGCCGCCCTATTTTTAGGTGGCCCGGATTTATCGGAGTTCTCCATCATCTCAGTGACAGCGTGCCAAGCACAATACATGCCACAGAGGCCTCAAAAGCCACTGATGATGCTACACAGCTCTAAGGGAGTATTATCTGCACACGCTCATCTTTCAGACTGCAGCGATAGTGGTAGCTCAGGCTTCTGCTATTTGTCTGTGCTTTTGGGGGGTGACAGAGAGAGGGCAGGGGTGAGGAGAAAGAGTGAGAAAGAGAAAGAGAAGATGAGAGAGCAATGTAGAGGGAGAGAAAGGAGAGAGAGAAAAGGACTCATTAAACTCAGATTGTAAATTATGGGCCAGATAATAAGCCTGTTTCAATAAATTAGTGTTGTTAAGCCAAATACAATTAGCCTCCCAGTGCTGCGTGCATATGCAGGATCATATCCCAAGGACAGTATTCCATCAGGAATCCGAGATACTGTCACACATCAATCTATAATAATCCTGCTGCAGATCACAAACAGAATTACTTGAAATATCTTAACTTCCCTGGCAAGTCTTTCTAAATGAGAAAACATACAGGAGTACTGCGTACAAGGCATTTGGAGGGAACCGTGAAATGAAATAAGCTTGTCTAGGCAAGTTGCAGCTTGGAAACATACAGAGAGTGCAGTGCCATCTAGGAAGAATGCTTTATGGGTGGAATTTTGGTGGACAGGCGAATGACGCACATCACATTAATTCTGTCAAACCCTTTTGCTTCCCATTTCTAAATATATGCAAAATTAAGTGTAAAATTTAATACAAGATTCCAGTAGGTCTTTAAGAAGTACAAACAGAGCATAGAAAAAAATATGGAAATATTCAGCCATATTTTTGTGTATACTTTGAAATAACATCATCACAAAATACAACACTGTTGTGAGATATGTTCTTTATCTTTGAATTGTTGTATTTAATTCTAAACACAGTCACTTGTACTGAATTTGGCCTCAAATTAATTGAGGTTTAATAGTTTTAAATGATTCTTTAAGGGAAATTAGCAAAGAAGACAAAAGTCCCTCAGAGTTGAATCACCAGGGCAATGCAAAGTGGGGTATTTAATCTGAGATCACTATGAGGTAGTTCCCCAAGAGAACCAGTCATCTTGATATTACTCTCTCAAATAACAGGATTTTTTTTTCTATATTATCTTTTTGTCCCTTAGACAGTATTTTTGTGAGCTCCAGTAAATGCCCACACCAGACCAGGAGAAGAGCATTTTCCATTCCTAAGTGTTTTGTTCCTCCTGTGTTTTAAAATCCCAGTGGAAGCATTAATTACTTCACCATAACTGTTTCACAGACCATAATTTGGGTAATTTCAAAAATGCTCAGAGAGAAGACAGAACAAAGCCTAAAATGGCAGAATTTCTTCTCTTCACTTCGTAAGAGCAGTCCATGAAACTCAGCCATAATTTGCATCAGTTCTCAATGCTTAAACCTTCAAGATATCTGTAAAAAAGTGTCCTAGATACTTAGAGCTGTGCTACTTCTTATACCTAAAGGTACCACGTCTTTGCTGAACCACCTGGGTACTCATTTTCCTGCTTAGACTGCCTGAGATGCTGAGCCTCTTCCCCTGCAGAGCCCAGGGTGTTGGGTCTGCTCGGTCCCCCACCACCTCCCTCACCAATGGTGGTGGCAGTGCCTTTCTCCCCCCTGTTCCTGGGCATCACTCCCAGTGTTGGGCTGCTCAATGAACAGCAGGCATCCTCCTCTCATTTTAGAGGAAAAGAGTGATGGGGTTTCAGTGGGGCAGTCTGTCCAGCTGATGCACGGGGGTATGTATGTCAAACACAAACTTCAGTGTGTGTGCAGTCCAACAAATCCCGATAGGGCTCATTGTGTCTAGTATCTTTGCTGGCTTGAATTATAGTATTTGAACACACCAATATGCAGCTTCTGACTGATTTTAATACAAGTTTACCCCTATGCTTTTTGTTAGAACTGGTGTTGGTGATGCCTACATAATTATTTCTATTTTAATTCTAGTATGTAAGGACATTTCCTCTGTTGTTTTAATCATCACATTTCAACTGAGCTAAAGAGCTGGATCATTAAATGAAAGATGTTTCACTCTCTGCAAATTATTGGTACAAATCCACTTGTTTTCAGTACTACAATAAAAAAAGACTACCTGGTAAAACTATTGTGTACCTTGTGAAGAAGAAGGTAATGTGCAAGCGTCCACACCACAAAACCTCTCCACAGCTGGAATCAGACTGCAGTCCTGTGACAGTTGCAGGTGAAAATCAAACGACTGAAGAGCTTCAGAGACTAAACCAGTCTTTTATCCACCACGGGTGATCATGTTTGGGCTGTGAAGAACCCATGTGAGTACAGCAGGGCAGGAGTACCACTGCCATCACTGTCTGCACCGCGCACGGTCTGTGAATGAACTTAGGGCCTCTGTTCCCTGGACTGTCAGTGCAGGGCCTTTCACAAACACTACATTCACATAAAAGTGCTGTAAAGTTTTATTAGGGAAAAAAACACCCTTTAAACAGTTGGCTCAGTTCTCTGCTGAAGGGAACCTTTCTGCCTGAACAGTCAAAAGTACTCAGGCCAAGACAAAAGTACATTGGGAGAGTTTAGCAGAAACTGGCACTGAGCTAAACAGTAATTTCCACATGCCAAGTATCACTAGCTCCTCGCTTTGATTATAAATCAGGTGTGCCCATGTGTTTTCAAAACTAAAAACAACGGTCACTGAGCTATGCCTGAGTTTATGCTTCACTCTCACACAGTCCGAACTAAGCCAAGACATTATATAGCACCATATATTAAGTGAAACTGCTCTCAAGAGCTTAGCAAATTAAACTAAACAATGTTACATTGCTCCAAATGCTCTCAGCATGGTTCTTTTCTTTTTTTCCCAGAGAAATAACATGGGATTTTAACTATTATAGCTGGAGAAAAAAATGAAAAAGCCAGCACTTACTCTTTTCTTCTCCACATATTCTATTACCACAGAACAGATAATGCAGCAGTAAAATGCCATAAAAAACATTTCCAAAGACACATAAGTGCCTTTGGAGCCTTGGCCCATTGGGCTTTTATGGCTAATTTCACAAATGTATTCAGTGCCTAAACATATACTAAGGCAGACAGATAGATAACAGTATTGAAGAGCCAAAGAGTCTAATTCTAACTTACTTCTACTGAAAATCCCTATGTGTCCCAGGCAAATAGTACCAAAATAAAGGGAATTGCCCATGCACCTTTGATAAATCAAAACAAAGCACTTAAGTGTACTTTCATGCACTATGTATCTTTAAAAAAGTTGCCTCCATGAATTAGATTCAAGAGGAGAATGCAGGCATCTTAATACCACCTTAGGCATCCAAATAAAAAATACATATCCTCAAAACTTCCTCAAGTTTCCACAAAGGAAATCTCCTAGGAGACTAAATTTCCGCATGAGGAATGAGCAGAAGTGCTTGAGTCTTGAAAGCACTCAGCAATTTGTTGTCTATCCCGCACCTAAACCCACTGACGTTTCCAGACAAGGCTTTCTACCACCTGCCTTATCTTCAAGAGCTGACGTGTCAGATATACCCCGAGGATGTCTAACCTTGGACAAATCATATCCAGGAGGAGAAGCCCTCCATCCCCTAATTGCAGCCCTTCCATCCCAATCATTAGTAGAAGTATTAGTAGTACCAGAAGTGTTTCCTTGGGGTGCAGGATCAAATCCCCTTTAAACTTCTGTTCTCCATGTGAGCATCTTAACTATCAAAATACATCAAGCTGTCCTGTTTTGTAGAAGCATATCAGAGGCACGCCTCACCCCTCATACACAATTATGGAATTACAGGGTTATGGAGAAGAGACTCATATTCCTTCTACTCATATTCCTTCTCTCCAAGCTGACTTTGGAGATGTGAAAGAGAGGTAGTTTGGTAAGTGACAGGGCTAGATATTCACCTGGCGGTATGAGATATGTAGTCGTGTCCCTAATACTCATCGATATTTCTTCCCATGGGTAATTTGGGTAGCTCTCCACGGTGCTTCCTACTTCCTCCATCCACTTAGAGAACATGGGAAGGTAGATGTACATTCACGGTGTGGCAAGACACCTGGAAGTTAGATATTGCTTCGCAAAGCCTCCTTTATCAACCTAAGCGCAACTGTTTAAGGAGCTAACACTCTACTTGTTAAGCACCTAAGAGCCATTTATTTAATTTTCAGTTAATTCAATTAATCTGGTTTATCGCTTTCAATAAATAGGACTCACATGTCCCCACACCTTTGGAGACGGAGGCCTCAGCTGATTTTAAAGTTGTGATTTAGGATCCTATATAATTAAGAAACCTTAGGAAATTTTATCAGATATGATATTCCTCAATATTTTCAAAAGACTAAAATAGCTAGAGATAAAAAAACTAGTCCTCATTAAAATATTGTAAGATCTCACTCTGGTCCTACACCAAAAACTGTAAAAGAGATTATGTAATATAAGAACAAACTATAATTGGATGAAGTGAGACTTAAAAATTGCAGGTTTATGTTCCCCCTAATATTAATTCTCTGCCAAAGCACTTCATTAAATCTCAGTTACAGGTCAGAGTTGCACCATGAAATAGTAGGATATGTTAAATAATTATGTACTAAGCATGGGTCTATGTTGCCTCACTTCACTTTGTGAAAAAGGTAAATGTGATTTTGTGAGGCAAAAATTCCATATCCACCAGACATTTATAGATCAGGAGAAGGAAATACATTTGGTTGCAGGATCCCCCGGTGTTCTTCCTCCATAAAGTATTTTCTCAGGTTACCTATGAAATCAGTGAAGCAATGGCACAGCTGTTACTAAAACATGCAGCTAAAAATTTTAAAACTAATAGAAACATATGCCTTCTTCCTTCACAGCCTGGGTGAAAAAACATATGATAATTCTTTTGTGTTTTCAGTAATTTGACTGGGAAAAAAATCAGCTGAGCAGTGTAAAGTAATAAGGAAGCAGGGAATATCTGAGTCTGTAAGGCCGCCAAGTGTGATGCTTAATTCTTCCCTAATGCATGGGAAGAGTTAGTGCCGAGGAAGTCCAGTCATACCATGCAATAGACTCCTTAAATAGGTAGGTCTAATATATTGGGCCCGAATCTGTGCTCTTGATAAAACAAAGCATCCCAGATCAGGGGCATTTTTCGTTTCCACCCTGGCCAGTTTGCGTTGGCTTTGAGTTCCTCCTGCCTTTGCTAAGACAGGGCATGTTCCTCCACAGAAGCTAAAGCAACAACTGATTTTTTTTTAAGTGAAAGGGTGTTTTTTCATTAAACAGTTTTAAAGTTCAAACCACATGATCATCTAGAATTTTTAAAAATGTTTTCTCTGATTTAATTTAATAAAATAAAATTGGCTGCATTATTTAGAGATGGTTTTATTCAGCTTTTCAGCTATTGAACACTCAGACTGAATAATTGGCTATGTTATACATGCATAGTCGTAAATGAAGCTTAAACCGTGGTCCTTTACACTAAGCATAATTTGAAGGAAAAAGCATCCTAGACAGATGTCTACTCCATGGTTTATAAGAGTATGTGATACCATCCGCACTTTTCACAGCTAAACCCTTGAAAACTGGGAGATTGACAAAGGGACCCAAACGTGAAGAGCATTCATTAAAAGATGTAAATAGCCAAGATCCGTGCTGTTTTGTTTCAATCTTCTTTATCCTGTTGAAAACAGGAAAGCCTCCTGTCATGCAGGCTCAGGGATTTTCAGGGCCCAATAAAGGTTAGTGACATTTTCAATTCATGTTTGTTTTCATTCTTCTAATCATGAACCCTGTGTCAGCCTGAGAAACCAGCTGAGCTTAATCCATAACCTTTTACAAGTGAAACATTAACTCACAGCATGTTCTGTTGTCTTTTTAAAGCAATACAAAAGCAAAGGGAGAAAAAAAAGAGCCACAATATACATGATAAAACATAGCAGCAGCCAAATGTGAAGGTTACTTGAAAGCAGTTACAGTTGTGGAAAACAGCATATTTTCTTAGGTCATTAAATTCATCATGTTCAGATGTCATAACTGCTGTTTGTTTCACAAGAGTATTCAGGACTGACAGTGATAGAAGGTGAAAGGCAAAAATGCAAAAATAACCAAGTAAAGATTCTCTCGAATGTTTTTTAGCCTACATTTTCATATATCACACCAATATTCTGACACATTTTCATACCATCATATTTGATTGGTAATAACTATGGAGAAAATACCTGACTAGTTTCTCCCCTTTCTTTCTACAGATTAACTACTCCCACTGGTTTTCCCCTCAAAGTTGCATGTGGTTATGTCGACAATGCTTTAGGTTTTTTATGGCAATACAGTGCAACAGGCTGGATTTTATGCACAGCAGACTTCTGGCCACATATGGCAACCCTCCTGCCCCACTGAGCGTGGGGAATGACGCACACTGAGCAAACCTGGAGGGAAGAACAGCTCTGACTACAAAGCACACAGAGCCAAGGAAGGATAATTATTTCTCCAGCCTGTAAAAACCATTATGGAGAAATCCTGACCTCCCATCTCTCTGTTGGATAACAAATACAATCGCACATGTATTAAGGAGGTTCTCAAGTTACAAACTTTTATTACCCAGAACAAGAAACCATGTTAATTCTTAGAGAAAAATAAAGAAACAGCAATGAGAAACTATCTGAAAACAAAACAGTAAGACAGAAATTAAAGGGTATCTGATTTCATGAAAATAAACAAACTAAAGATGGCAAGGGAGCCCTCAAAAAAGGAGAATATGAAGTTTGAATTAATGTACATACCACAGATACTTCCTGTGAAAAAGAAAATGAGGGGGAAAAAGTGAAACCTAAACACTCTTTTTGTGAAGTATTGCTGATGTATCTGGGATTATACAGAGATGTAAAAGAAGTGGAGAAGAAAGCAGCTGTTCAGCACACAGTGAGACTAGACTGACAAAGCCGATGGATTTTTGTGTTGTGGCTGACCGCTCTTTTGACCGAGTTACGCTAACGCACAGCACGAGCTCACTCCGTGTTAGAGAAGGCACATGTACAAGCCCTTACTGGCAGCCCAGCCATGGGAAATGCTTCAACTAGAATTTTTCCTTTATTAGATACCAGAGAACCCATACGGGAGGTAAAACTGTACCATGCAGTGGATTCTCCCGTGCCTAAGGAAGGCTGAGCACAGGCTGCATCATCTTCCTCAGAGATGACACTCACAGGATTTCTTTTCCTTACCTGACCACCTGTGTCCCTAACATCTTTGGATGCTCTATTCCTGTGTGACAGGATTTGGAAAATAGGCTGAAAAATTATAGAGGAGGGGGAGGGAGAGAAAGGGAGAAAGGAGATAACTGAAAGGTAGGTGGACAGAAGTGTACACACACACATGCAGTAAAACCGTATAAGGGCCATTCGCTTAGAAAACCAGTCTAAAATATCCAGAGTTAGTTAGAGGAAGCTGACGTGGGGAGCCAAAAAGCAGAAGGGTAAACTGTCCCAGGCGTTACTCCACTGATGATGCACCAGGACGTGACGCTGTTTTCCTAACCGGGCTGCCTGACCGTGACATTTTGATAGTAAATGTGTGCCTGCTGGCCAGCACAGCATTGAGACCTCCTCGCCTAGCCGTAGGCTGTGGAAAATTAAAAAGTTGACGCTGAGACTAAGAGAGACAGCAAAATATTACATTACCTGCTGCATGTTGCTCTCTTGTGCAGCGAAAGGTTTGGCATGGAGAGCAGGAGCCATCGCCTGCATGCACATCAGCAGCGAGAGAAGTCACTGTATCTGCAAAATGCTTTTCGCTCTGGTTTTCTGGCCAGAGTTAGTGGTCAGACTGGAAGTTGCACAGCCACAACCCAGCCCTGTCTTCAGGAGCAGAGCACAGGAGACGCCAGAGCTCCAAGTCCTACTTAATTCTCTGGCCTGCTCCTGGGGCAGTGTAGGTACTTACCCAGGGCACAGTGTAGCATTACAATTGAGCCCAGAATGAATAAAAAAGGGGTTCGGGAGGATTAAAAAGGCTTTTATGGCTAGGAAAGTAAATACTAAAGAGAAAGAAAGTCCATTGACAGATGGGGGGTGTGTGCGAAATTAATGGAAGCTCAAAAATGGGTGAGATAATAGTCTTGCTAAATGAAAGGTAGAAGGAACAATAAGGAACTGCAAGGTCCACTAAAAATAGCCATCGGTAATCACGTGTAAGACTCTACATTAAATATTTCATTTATCCTTATGTATTAAGAGAATTAGGTAACGAATTGATTCACTCACTGATTATTATAACTTCAGTAAGTACATCTGCGTATTTATGTATCACCTGTGATGATGTCATAGCAGAGTTTCTAGGCGCTCCTCTAGTCCGACTGGTATCTTTGTGGCCTTGCCAGTCCATCCATCATCTATCTGAACTTCGTGTTGGCTAGCCTGCCCTATGTTATTCCACCCCTAGTGCTTCTGTAATTGCTTTCCTGAATTTTTTTCCATCCATACAAAATTTAAGCAAGATTGTCAGCTAGTTTTTGACAGAGTCCCTTTTTCTCTAACCGTATTTCTACCACTACAAAGCATTTTATCTTTATGACTTATGTTAGCGTGTGTCCTTGTTCTTTTCAACATATTCAGGACAGTTCATGTCCCTGGTTGGTTGCCTGTTCCCGTCTCCAGAATTAACTGTATTGCATCAGTCACTGCAGCACAGGGCATCATGCTGTTAGCATACCAGAGACCAGGCAGGACAATCCCGCCAATGGAAACTTCTGCTCCTTCCACATGTCAAAATTCTTCCACAGCAGTTTCAAAATAAATTCAGTATTCCTGTTGAAATGGCATTTTTTAATGCCCAGCCCACCAGAAACCATTCATTTTCACCTGTTGTTCTTCACACTGAGATTTGATATTGACAGTAGAGGTCTGTGGTGAGTTCAGTGATACGCTGTTGAATCTTGACATCTGTCAGTGCAAAAGTGTCAAATGCTTTCTAAATAATAAATAAAATATGCAATTAGTGGGTGATCATGTTTTTTCAGTGATGTGGTTTGCACTGTGGATGGGTTAGGTGCCTTACCCTTCTCTGACACAAGCTTTCTGTAGCATAGTGATATTTCCAGCATTTGCTTCCTGTGATCCTGTAATACAAGGAGATTAATTTTACTTGAAAGTGATATCAGTGAGATGGCTCTGTTGTAACACTCTTACATCCACTTTCTTTCATATGGATAGAAAAATTCCCTTTGTCCAGTTGTATGGCCAATTTCTAAACATTCATACACAGTTGCAGACTTTCGACAAGATCAATATGAGAGTCATCAGCCAAATTTTGCAATTTTGCTGGGGCATTCTCTCTCTATAGAGCTTTCCCAAGCTGCGCTTTCAGATTAGCATGCATCTCATCCCTGGTAGCACTGATGGCCTGTGTGGCCCTGACTTTTTTCTGTGTTTCTGCCATCCTATACTATGAGTAGCCCAGGAAGGAATGCAGGTTGGCAAAGTGAACGCTGCACCAGTGCCCACTATCACCTTTTACTATATTCAGCCAGAAAAAAGGCTGTGGTAAGTCTGGCCACACAGATCTTTTAATCATTATTTCTCCTCTCTTTGCTTCACAAGTTGCATACATTCGCTCTCTCTTATTTTGCCAGCCTTTGAGTTTATCAGCCCACTTGCTTCTATGGTCCCTGTCCTGTATCTGCTCTGTGTGAGTTACTTTTTACAATATTTCACCAGCTCAAATACTTGCATGATAGCATGGTCCGAGAGCCTTGCAGCAGAAATTCGTCTTTACAGATAATTTTTCACTGCATCACAAAGTTTATTTGGGTTTTTCACCCTTTAACCCTTTACAGTGCTCACACTCAATCTGGACATTAAGTTGTCTCATGAGTTTCTGAGAAAGTCCAGAAGCTGTGACCCTGCTTAACAACTTGAAACTAATTTTATGAGTCAAAAACTGATGGTCTGGTCTTTATCTTAAACCCAAAAATTTCAGTGTCCATTGAACATTCAATTTCTGGCCTTGATTGTTTTTTATTTCATCAGGTTACATTTCTAGAGTGTTAACTGAGGAGGGATTTGCAGTGATCAGGTGATTAGGACTGTTAAAATCGATTTAATGCCTTTCTGCCTCATTTCATAAATCCAGATCAATGTTCTCTATTCCTTCTGAGAATTCATATTGTTAATAATCCCAAGCCCTGTTACAGGAGTGACCGACAGATTTACTTGGTCTTTTAATGGGCACCTCTTGGTCATAACAATCACAGAAAGACTGACAGTGAGGAAGAGAAACAGAGCAGTACACAGCACAAGCAGAAATTTCAGCTCAGAAGTGGGTGAAGTTAGGCTTCTAGGTCCCTTTGAACTCCTAAATACCAGGGCTGAAAGGCTGATGATCCCAGTGCTTCCCTTGGCCTCAGTGGGAGCTGCTGCATGCTCAGCATCTCTGAAAACCTAGCCCTCACCATTCAGTCGCCATGTGGATTTAGGGTCTGGGACCTGTTTGTGAACAACTTTGGAACAGCTTCAGAAGCCTTGCCCAACAGCAACTGGAGGGAGTGGGACTAAGCAAGGAGAGAGAAAACGGTGTTTAGCACCATGAGATCGTTACTGATCACGCGATACAGATGTTCAGTTGTAGTAGTTCCCAAGGAAAAAAAAAAAGCCTCAACACCTGGCGTGCTCAAGCCGGCATTTCTCACCCACCACACCTCCTGGTTTTACTAACAGCTGTGCCAAAGCTAGCAATAGTCTTTAACGGTGTATCTCTGCTATTTGTTGTTCACTGCCCCACCTTCCCACAGGGCTTCCCCTGTTTGCCACATGCAAATTACAAGACTTAAAAAAAAACCCCCTCTATACCTGTGCCCTGAGTACAGAACCGCATGTTTCAGGCTGTGCATTAGGCAGAACTTGGAGCAAACTGAGCCCAAAGTCATGAGGCTCGCTCACTAGTTAGCAGGAGGTGGGGGTCGAAGCCGATGGGTATCCTTGATCTTTAGCATACCATTTATTTCATTACATCTAATTTGGTTGATATTATCAACATTATTACACTGATAGTTGTTTCAACTCAGACTAATTTAATTGATAGAATTCTGTGTCCTTGCTATTATATGAGACAATTAGCTCTCATTAGTTCACATTTCACTCATTTTCCACTGACTGATTGCACTACATACTGATACTTGTTAATATCAATATGTAATGCAATCAGTCAGAGGAAATGTTGGTACAGTATCTCTAAAAACTATCACACTTATCATTCTGATTGTCTTCAAAGTACCAATATTTTCCTATAACTTAATGGTTTCATAATGTAATGTTTTGTATTAATAACAATCTTTTTAAGGTCACACAGTTAATCACATACGGATTAAACAGCAGTTAACTAATGAGGATGGCAACTTATTAATAAATTGCAGATGATACATTTCCGTTATTCAGTGTAACCTTTAAAGAGCAGAGCTAAGACTGAGGGTTGACTTAAAGACTTTTTGCCTCCCTTTTCCTATTTCTTCCCGAGTTTTTTTTTCCTGAATTCTAAGCTTTTTTTGTATGCTATTGTCACAGCCCTGCTGTAACCATATGGAGAGCTTTAGCAAAGCAAGAACATGCAGCTGATGCTTTGATAGGAAAGGTGAAGAGGTTACTCGAATTGTACTACTGTTAATTTGTCCTTTAAGCACCTACAGCAGGGAGTCTATAATGGGAAGGACTGAAGCACGGAGATTTGTCTATCAGATTATTACGTCAGAAATGCTAAAGATTCAAAGGAAAGAAAAGGGCAAAAGGCTTTTTGTAACCAATTTAATATAATCCACTGAGCTTTCACCGAGGCCCATCTGTAAATGCACTAGCAGTTTACTCAGAAAATTGCATACCTAAATTTCTCTTCTTGAATGTTTGTATACCACTACTCACTGGTGTGAATTTGCAGCTGTGTTTATAAACAATAAACTTGCAGTCCTTACATTTATATGAAGTATGAAATCCTTCAACATGCCAATGTGGTACAGATCATTCTGTGAAAAAAAATAGTCCAACACTCCCCAACCTGTCATTTGTTAAATCTCAGCTGTTCAATAGCAAAGACATTTAATCACCTCTACAGTTAGTCTGAAACAGGCTCATAATCTTTAAAAGAAAACAACTGATGTAGGAAATATAAAAAAGCATAAAATAAATTATTTGCAGTTTGGGACTTGAAAAATTCCCAACAATCATATTTTAAAGAGTAAATCCAAATTAGTCTTAAAGAGTAAATCCAAATTAGTCTTGCTATGCTAAATTTGATGCTGAATAATGACAGAGGACATTTAAATACCATAGTTACTATAATAATTCCTGTTTGAATCATGGATTCCATGAACTGGGCTAAGCCTTTAGACAGAAACTAATTGCTACAAACACTAATTTTCAAGTCCCTTTTGTTTCCTATTGCAGGCACCTCTGGATGCAGAAGGTACCCAATTAGCAGAATTCATGGTTCTGATTGTGCATTGTGGGGCTAGTATAAACACTGCTGATTACCATTCCACCGTAATGGTTGAATTTTATTTATTTATTTATTTTCTGATTGCTTAATAAGGCCATCTATTCTGCATCAGGCACTGGCAAGGCTGCTGGTGAAATCAGTTAGGTCACTTTTTCTGGTCATAGTAGCAGGAGGAGCCTTGTGATGGTAACAGACGACTAAAGGCATAATTATAGGCTATTTAACCACATCTGTTTCCCCACTTAACATTGTTTGCTCAAGTTAGATGTAGTTAAATAAATCAAAAGGAAAATAATGGTGAAGACACTAAAAAATTACTATTACATGGGTAAAACTCTAGGGTTTGTTATAATTACAGAAAACAGAGTTTATAGTGATTTTTAAAAGGCACTAATTTATATTAGAGAGTTTCTATACACATACGCTCTGGCTGGTTGCTGCTGCTTTTATAGCCTATGTTATTTAAATACCTATTTGAACAGAAGAATTAGTTGAAACTAGAAAAAAATTGAAGATGACTATTATTTATTGAATTTAGCTGAATGTTCTTATCCAGTTTAATAATTATATGTCAAGTTTAGTAACTCTTTTTACCATTTTGTTGTTAAGAACAAATCTCGAAACAAAACAGAATACCACCACCTCCTGTCAATGACGATGGGAAGAGCAGAGACCTCCGAGAATATCTATATGTTTCTCCAGTCATCCAGGGATACTGTTTTCATCCTTTTATTTATACAGGTAAATCTCTTGTTGTCATTCCTTAATATATTACTGCTTCATGATCAAATATAACACATAAGTATGTAAGTGCTGTCAAAGCCCATGTTGCACACAGACATATAGCCAAACCATCTAGAGCAGCAGGTACAGACATACCTGTATGTCTAGCTAACATCAGCTCACGTGTTCTGAGTTCCCTGCACTATTTTTTTCTGTGCGGGAAAAATTACATAATGTAATCAAAATACGCACTAAAAAAATGACAGATCAAGTGAGATACCATTTTTTTGGTTGGTTGGTTGGTTGATTGGTTTTAAACTAAGGAATTGAAGAACCAGAGCAAATATTGAACTTCTTTATGTCAGCTGCTACCAACAGGCAGCTTTTTAGACCCTCCACCAGTACAAAACCCACTGAAGCACTGAAGTTTGTCTGATTAAGGCAGGTGTCCTTACATGCTCAGGCTATGAGTCCTAGCACAAGATCATCATATACTTTAGAATATGCTTGACTGTAGGGCAGTGGAATTACACAATCTTATGTCAGATAAGACAGATTTCTTTTATTTGGATTTTGTTTGGGTGTTTGGGTATTTTTGACAGACCCTTGGAAATAGCTTGGGGTATAGTAGGGAAAGTAGTTTGGTTTTTCAGGTTTCTAAATACTCAGCTGCATGGGAAACTGGTTTTGCTGTGTACGCTGGAGTGTAATGATGTAGCTCTGCACCCTCTGTTAGATACTAGCACCGCACTTGTAACCATTAGACAAAAAAGAGTTAGGAAACCAACTGTTCTAAAAGCAAAAATGGATTTGTAGGAAAGATGGATTATGTAAGTGGTACAATCCTAATTTCTCAAGTGTGGCAGAAAACAGTGTCCTTTCAAAACCAAACACTCTAGCGTCAGATGCAACAGAAGGTGTAAGAAGCAATGACACTTGGGTGCTCTGCTGACAGGGGCTGTCATCACATCTCAGGGGCAGTACAGGCAGAACATGCTGACTCAATTAAATCCATAGGAGCTACTGTTGACGCAGGAGGTTCCTATTGTGCGAAATGATTGGGTGACAGTTTTTGCTTAGTAACAAGTAGTTATAACAATGCACATCCCTACTGTGCATGCGCATTTGTACACATACGCTCACCTATGTGTGTACATCACCTAAGGTCAGACGTATGATTATGGAGGACTGAGAGATTCACCATTCTGTGCACTGTAAAAGCATCTGTACTTCAATTACGCTGCTTGTTCCTGGGATTAGACTCCTCATTTTTATGAGACTCTCACTCAAGGCAATACATTCAACGCTGACCTCATTCATACTTCATCTGTTTCCACACTCTGTACGAAGAAAATGAAACCACTGTTCCTGTTATCTTTACAGCCCCATTTCATGATTTTGTTTTCCTTTAAACTATTAATGCAGCTTCTTCCCTTCTAGCTTGTCTTACTCGGCTCTTCACTCCACATGCTGCCCAACTGCAAGCAGCTAAGACGCTATTCCTCCTGTGCCCTTCACTCCCTCCCTTTGACCCTTCATTAAAATCCAATCTCCTGCTCTCAACTTGAAGGCCACGTAACAGTGCTTATCAAACTTCTTCTGTGTTATTCAGTCATGACTTAATGCAGTTCTTGCAAAACAGCCAATTTATTCTTTGACCGTTTCTAGTGAGCTGTGACTAAACAGACTTCCACAGCACCACTTACCCCCAATAACTGTGGTATAACTGAAGTTTCCAGTGTCAGAACTTCCCTTCTGAACCAAAACAAAGCATTTAGAGAAAAAGATATGAATATGATATAAACAACTATAAGCCACCTATACTGTCAACTGAATTTCTTAACAACTTTCAGGATAGTCTTTGAAGTGCCAGCCCTCAAACCCTCCCCACCATACATCAGTACTATTGAGACAGTGCATTTGCTCTGGCTCCTATGTTTCAGGGAGCAGTCAGTATCATCTGCCTGAGACCTTATCTGGCAAAAAAGCAGATCCTAGCTGTCGTTCATCTCATTAGTCAGTTTTGGGGACAGTGTTGTTTCTCCATCTGGAGTACAGCAATTCTACAACATCCTCCTAGACATAGGCACCATGGAGTCATGCAACATTACACTCTGTCCTGGTTTCGGCTGGGACAGAGTTAATTTTCTTCCTAGCAGCAGGCATAGTGCTGTGTTTTGGATTTAGTAGGAGAAGAATGTTGATAACACGCTGATGTTTTTAGTTGTTGCTGAGTACTGCTTACGCTAGTCAAGGACTTTTCAGCTTCCCATGCTCTGAGAGGTGCACAAGAAACTGGGAGGGGGCACAGCCAGAATAGTTGATCCAAACTGACCAAAGGGCTATTCCATACCATATGACGTCATCCTCAGAATATAAACTGGGGGGGGTTGGCCAGGGAGCAGCGATCGCTGCTCAGGAACTGTCTGGGTATCAGTCAGTGGGTGGTGAGCAATTGCATTGTGCATCACTTGCTTTGTATATTATTATTACTGTTATTATTATATTGTTATTATTATTATTTTACTTTATTTTATTTCAATTATTAAACTGTTCTTATCTCAACCCAGGAGTGTTTCTCACTCTTACTCCTCCGATTCTCTCCCCCATCCCATCGGGGTAGGGGGAGTGAGCGAGCGGCTGCGTGGTGCTTAGTTGCTGGCGGAGGCTAAACCACGACAACTCACAAATGGATGGTGGCTCAAGGAGTTCCCAAAGGTGTGTGTGCATTTACTGAGAAGAGGGAAAAGAGGGATACAGCCATAAGCATGAGCTCATGCAACATATGTAGGTCCAAATTTCATGGCAAAGTCACAGTCAAATGGTTCTGCAGCTTCTGTCTCCCATTACCACCAGGTTCATGATGAATCTACTGCCACTGTGGTAGTAACATACCATAATTTAATCACAAGTAAACACAGTAGGCAATCCATGGCTGCCACTATTTTAAATAAAATTTTGCACCCTGCTTTCCCTGGCTAGTTAGGTTGAGAATGGTCAGGAGCACCAAATACATACCTGAGACTGCACAGCTCTGCCAACTGCTTGACTTCCTGCCCATACCAGTGCGACTTGTCAGCAGGCAATAGACTTATAGATGATAAGGGACAATAGATATGAGGTACATAATCACTTTCTTAGCTGCAGTATTTTCTAATAAAGCTCTTTCAGGGAAATTAGGGGTAGCATGTATCTTTTTTCAAACTTACATAAACAAATGTGTAATTACTTTGCTCCAGACTCCAATTTTCTGTTGCAATTATCAGGAGCTCTTCTGTGAGTTGACCTGTGTTTTTGGCAGACACAACAGCTCAACAGCTTTGCATATGTTAATGTTCATTTGTCTATATAAAATATTCTAAATCCATTCTCATAGACTTGCTAATCCTTCATGGTTACTCACAGGACTGTTCTTTCATTTAACTTATTTTTGAAATTATTGTTACAAGTTATCACCTTAATGTTTTTCAAAAAATGCTCACCTAGTTTGCTAAAATGATAGAGAGGGCAGGAAAATGTGACATCAGCTATCTTGTACTAATAAACATGAAGATAATATCCTGAAAAAAGCATTCAGAATTATTTCTGGCTAACACCAGGTGAGTTTTATCTGAGACAAGACAGTGTTGGTTGCTTGGGTTTTGGGGAGGGAAAAAAGGCACTCTCAGTTTTTTTAACTACACTGATAAGTACCAAATTTATCTGTGGCCTTTACTGCCTTCAGTTGTTATAAAGCTTGCTGGCAGCTGGCAAATAATGTGTTTATAGCTGAGTCAAATATCTCTTAATTCTTTGGAGATGTACTTGTAGTAACAATTACTGGGTTTTGGAAATGGATTTATCACTTGAAGGTTTGGAGCATTTGACCCTGAATCACCTGTTTGCTGGTGAGACATAAAAGTGGCTGCATCTCATTCACAAGGTCTTTCTTTAGCAGCTGCATCTGTATTATAAGGTACAGTAACATATTCTGGCTTAGTCCCTACTCAGCAACATCCAAGAACACTGCAATTATCAGTTTCATCTCCCATTTAAAAAATAAGATTTTTTTCTGTACTACAACCAGCCCCACAGCATCTGTTTCTGTTGTGACTGTTGACATTTATCTCTCTGACCTTCATCTCTCCTTTTCCTTATTGCTTGCAGTCTCTGCTGTGTTATGGCACCCTGTACTTGCAGGCAGTGGATGCAGAGCAGCCCAAATGTTCTCCACTTGTCTTCTAGGACTCTGGATTCATTTCAAGTTGGTGCGTGTCCAGGAAGGAGGCCTTCATGGTATATTCAGAGTTTACTCATACCAACGTACCACATTATCCCACAAATCAGATGTCCCTGTTTCCAGATCCAGGTTCAGCCCCCAGACCCGAGTACACCAAGCACAAACCAAAAGCGTTGATCTAAACACATCAAAGACTCTTGCCTTCTTTCAAAAGAAGGGCTTTGCAAAGCAGAGAGGGATCAACTTTACTATAAACATATGTGCAACCTCCAGTTTATGTAGGAAGTTACTGCTCTCACAGCAGAAGTAGCGGAGAACACTGGACATGTTCATGTGTCAGCTACAGCAGCTGGGATTTGGAGCATGATTGTTCTCAGCTGCAAGGGTGGCAAGGTCTGACAAAGCAGAAAGACAGACAACATGGTAAACTAATGCCAGAGCCATTTGTTACAAAGGATTTTTTTTTTACTAGTGTGGAGAATAAGAACCAACCAATCAGCCCATTGCCAGGGGTATGTGGCAGGGCTGGACCTGGGCAAGACACCATTAACCAAACATACTGGCACTATCGCATGACCAGTTAACCCGTCACTTTCAATTTATACAATTGATCCATTCACTTTTCTTTAAAGCTATAAATAAGTACACTGTAAAGCAGACAGGTTTACTTTGCCAAAGTGCTCGGTGTTTTTCTAGGTGTAATGTGCCCAGAAGACATTTCTGTCCCTCAACTACATCTTGGCAATTTCATATTAGTAGTTGGAGGACAGTCACAGTACCTAACCATTTTGGGGTATGGGTTTGCTCTGTGTTTCATTGTTTGTTATATGAAGTCATTTGGTTAAAACCTTAAATTCTTTCAAGTTCTGATATTTATCTGATCATTTCAGGCTGAAAATTTTACTTGGCATTGTAAATATAATTTACATTTCTCCTGGCAATATTTTATCATTCCATTGTACAACTGCAATTTGGTTGGGTTTGATTGCTTTCCTTCCAAAGAGCTGATAACATCATTGTAGCCTTACATGTTTATACATACCTAGCTTATCTGTTGGCCTTCCTTTTCTGAGCTATACAATACGGTTGGTTTTGAAGTTTTGCATGGCACTAATATGTGCAAAATAGCTTGAGTCCTTACAGTACTCCTCAATACAGTGCTTTTTGTTCCTCCTTGCCTTTCGACAAAGATTTATCTTTTCATAAACATACAACATTTCATATAGTATCCAAATACATCTGCTTTTTGGGGTGGAGGCAGGGAGGGTCCTCCAAAGCTATTGCACGGTTTTCCATGCATCCGTAAGCTTCTCTTGTACTAATGGTGATTTGTTTTCTTGGAGCATCTCCATTATGTTCCTACATCTTTCGTGCTCATTACAAAAGTACAATAAATTGGTCCACCCTTTAAAATGTGCAAATCATGAATCAACCCAACATCCTGCTGGTATAGCAGATGGTCTCAGGCCACATTGAAGCTGTAGCTTATAACTGTTAAAAGGATAGATCTTAAAGCAAAAACATTTAAATGGCCACACAGTATCAGTCCAAAGCTTCATCTAATGCAGCTTTCTGTGGCCAAAAAAGGATACCCATGGAAGTGCACAAGAACAGGAAAAAAAATACATACTTTTTTAATACTCTCCCAGGTTTACCGTAATCACCTTTCTTCCAGTCCTGTTGGAAGTTTGTCATTTTCCTATGAAGATTTCAGGATTTTACAGTGGTTAAACATGGTCTTTTTCATGGCCTTGTGATGAGGAGCAGGAATATAGGATACTACCTTTGCTGCTGTTTAACATTGTTTTGTTTAATTTGTTTGTGCTGAGTTCACGTCTTTAGGATGTGAGTCATTTTTGCTGTCATACTCAGTCTTCAGGCTGAAGTCTCCATTCCTCTCCCAGACAGGCTGGTCTCTCTCACAAGCATTTTCTGAAAGTACTACTCCTGTAAATACAGAATAATATGGCACCTTTACTTGGAGATGCTCAAGCACCAAGTAACTAGAACTCAGCCATAATGTGCAAGCACTAAAGATGATCATACAAAATTAATAAAGGCACAGAAATACCTCATGTGGTTCCCACTTATCATAAATCCTTATTTTATTAAGAATTTTAGGTTTGATTACTCAGAAACAGTTAACAAGACCTATAAACATAAAATAAAAATACATAAATTATTTGGCTTCATACTTTTTTTATCTTAGGAAACAAGTTAAAAGTTATTAGACAGCAGACACAGAGTGAATATAATTTTAAAATCAAAGGATGCAGTATTATTATTCTAGGTCGCAATTTCAAACTTTAGATTTTAAGAGAGGAGAGTCTGGATGCAGCTTTTTCTTCCTTGTGTAGTAAGTTATTTAAATCTATTGAAATAGATCACTACGCCAAGTAGTGTTACTAAGCAATCAAAATCTGGAAGCACACAAGTGTCATTGATGACAAAACATATAGATCACGTATTCTGAAAAGTATGTTACCCTTTTGTGTCAAAAATATTATGCAGCAACTTTGTTCCAACTGGACGTCTACCAAAAAAACAAGACAAGTTGAAAATCAGTAGAGTTAAACCCCTTGGAGAGATGTAATACTGTGAGTATAATTGAAATGTTAATAATTATGCTCATGCTGATAATTACCAAGAATAGTTTGGTATAGTAGTTACAGAGCTCACCTTTCACCTCCAGGTCTCGGATTTGATTTCTACCTGGGACTATATGAAAAGAGTTCAATTATCTCCATCTCCCTTTTAGTGGATGGATTTTCCACCCCATTCACACTTCAGAAATAAACAAGAATAAAAATAGAGAGGGACAGAAAGAACATTTTATGGCCCCTAATTAGCTAATTAGTGTGAAGTTGGTGTTGGGGTTTTTTTAATTAAATTTGACAGGAAATGTAATACAGTTTAGACCATTTGGGAAAGACACAAAATGACTGAAAAAATGCAAGCTGAGAACAAAGCTCTACTGAAGACCTTCCACTACAGTTTATTTTCATGTTTTGAATATAACGTACAAAAATTACAGTGGTCTTGTAATGTAAAGATAATATGCTTTGTTGATGCTCAACAGCCTCATAGCTATGTATCCAGCCTTATCAACGTGACACAACACTTTAGCACAACGCTTATTTCTATTCAGTCTAATGTGTCATGAGAAAAGGAAATAAATTACAGCTTATGCACAGGATTAACAGAAGTTCAAGCAAATACATCAAACCTACTCAATGTTTGGATGCTGGGTTTTAACTGGCCCAATTGCATCCATCTACATATAGCAGGAAAAAAGTAATGATTGCTAGAATATGTAGGTATCTAAGCATGTGGGACTCTAACTTGAAGGTTTCAAAGTTTTCTTGAAGTTCTGCTCACTTTGGAGTACATCTGAATTGAAATCACCATGACAGTAAGACCTGGGCAATACCTGAAGCCCTGATGCACAGTTGCAAGGCAGTATGCAGTCAGGAATTTAGGAAACACAGAAGCTTGTCTTACCATAAAAAGTGAATTCTCGGAGAGTTCTGCAGTGCTGTACAAAAATTAAGCAACTAAGACCAACATTTAACAACAATCATTGTTTATGAGACACTGTAATTAGTCTCCAACAATTACTGACCATTTACTATGGTAAATGCTGGTTTAATCTGAGTTGTGCAAGTCTAAAAAAAAACAAACACCAACACCCACCATGTTTCCATTGTGGACACAAGTTGCATTCCTTAACTGCATTAAGAAGATTGATCCAAATGGGGTTTTACTCCATTCCTATCTAGAAGCAACACCATCATTATCTGTACTCTTCTTTCTTAAGTGTTCTAGATACTTACACAAAATAGGAAATTAAGTAAGACACAGGCATCATGAAGGAAAGTATATTTTAGAAAATTTAGACTCTAGTACTTAAATACCACAACACATGAAAATAAATACAGTCAATGCCTGGAAATGAACAGGAATTTTCCCATGGATTTCAGCAGCATTCAAGAGGAATTTGAAATAAAGGAGGCTGGTGGCAAGGACGTGAGAGGATTCAGCTTAACTTAGAATTGAAATATGCAGAAAGTACTCCAGCTACTGACACTAAGACACACACACACACACACACACCCCCCATTGCTTTGTTCCTCTCCCCCTTTCCCTGGTCTTTAGCTACAGGTGTTTTGATTTTAGATCAAATGGTAAATACAGTGTCTATATACATGTTTTGTCCCTTTACTTTCAGCAGGGTAGGGAGGTATAAGGGGAACAGGAGTGAGCTGGGGATATTGCAGTCTAAGCACAAGACCCAAAATTTGTGAAATCAAACTTCACTAGCTCTGTAATTAATGGAAAAGGGGAAGCAGATGGATGGGGGCAAAACCCTTGCCTGCTGTAAGACATGTCCATGTAGGTTCCTGGTTTTTTATTTTTTTCCCTAGGTTATGCATAGTTTTACTTTTCTTGTAGCTCACATTGTACAAATCAAATATCTATCTTACAGGTACGATGACAACTGCTCCGTTTCATTCTGAACACCTTACATGCTTGATTCCTATACATAGGAGAGCCAACTTAAATTTACTTTCTCTAATGAAGTGTTTTGTGATTCTTATTTCTGTCTATGCTAAGATGACATCACCCTAAATTGACGAATTAGACACAAGAGGGTGTTTATTAAGCAAGACTTAAGTTTGCTTTCACCATGCTAGCAGGATTCTTTGTGGATGAACCATACTTCCATTTCGTAAATATGTGAATCGCTCTACATCTGCCATGTCTACAGGCTTAAACATTACAATTACAACACATGAAAATGCCAAGTGCTTTACTAAAGATGGGGAAATGTTGAATTATAGTAGCTTCCCTTTGTAAAGCAACAGGATTGTTCATTCATCCAGTGACTTGTGAAGGGCTCACCTGAGGAGAAAGCTGTCAGATGAGACTGGCATTTCCTGCTGTGAAGTAAACACTATAGCCCCTGCATAAAAAAATGCAGTAATATTGGCAGTAAAAGTGCTGATCACATGGACATAATAATCTGTTTGGTAGTAAAAGTGTCTAATAAAAAAGAGAACGAAAAGATAGTGCTGTGGCCGTGGGGGCTGTGGGATGGGAGGGGTGAAGGGATCTGAGAAGAATCCTGCACCAAGTCTCACAAGAAAGGACGATACACACGACTAGAGCCATAGGAGAGTGTTTGAAAGGCCTTGCCACGCATGTCCCAGTTATCTGTGAGAGCTGTCATACCCACATGTGCGGCGCTGCGGCGTCACACAGCGCACGACAATTTGCCGGTGCCTTGGCTCATTCTCTGGCTGCGCATGACCAGTGGCTTTGCCAGTCACATTAAAAAAACCCAACAAACCTGCATCAACCAGAGTCTTGCAGACAAAGTTACCTAGCAATTAGAATGTATTTTGAAATTCTTGAAGGGGTAAAATGGATAAATCTACAGGGAATGTAGGAGTCACTGGAAGGTATAGGGCAGGGAAGAAAATGCCCCTCAGCTAAACATAGTCAAAGGCTTTGATATTAAATGTACAGGTGCTGTATTGCACCCACAGAGTTTCGTAACAGTGAATATAAGGTTTTCCCTCCCTGAGTTTTAAAACAGGAAAAATACTAACCCCCAAGCGAAACTGGGGAAATAGAGAATCCATTAAAGATATTCTCACAGTAGGGCACAGTAGGTCTTGTATTTAGGAGCTCACAGCTAAGGGGTTTGCAAACTGTATAGTTATCAAGGAAATGGTAGATGAAGGAACTTAAAATAGTAATTTCAAGTATATATTTCTTTGGCCTTGCTCTATTTTATTTCACAAGAGAAGTTTACCTACAAAATGTTTAGACATCAAAGGATTCTGGCCTGGAAACTCCTCTCACACCTGCTTTACACTGGTGTCTCTTACATCCATGATTTCTTTTGAAATACAAATACTTCCACTTCTTAAGGTATAGCTTGACTTATTTGTGTCCCCAAATCCTCTGATTTCTAAAGAAAAGAGATATGGCGCTATTGGTCATTCCACATGTATGCTGTACTGTGTTTTTTCCCCATGTTTAATGTCCTTCTTTTTGTCTTCATTAGCATTTCAGTACATGTAGGGGCATAAGTAAACACAGCATTTCAAGTGCAGATGCATTAGCACCGTGTGTCTTGCAAACACCGTTGCTTTTCCTTTGTGCACTGACTCACAATACATTCCACCAAAACCAGCCCACGCTTCAGTCTGCAACTTCACATTTATTTTTGCCATCATTAAAACTCCACCCATTCCTAGACTTGCTGACTTCTAAAGAGTTAATCCCCAATTTGTATCCATCCTGTCAATTTGCTTTCCTGTGCCATATATATGACCTTATACTTGCTGGTATTTAATATTATGTTATATGCAATTTTTTACAGTCGTATACATTCTAAGTCTTCATTTTTGTGCTGGTTTTGCATAGTGAATGCATTAATCTCTTGCTCATACCTCTATTTTCTTTGCACTTAGTTCACTGTTCTAGACTAGCATGTTTTCTCACATGTGCAGCCAACTCCACTGTGAAATCTGTTGCCTGTTGCACACCTACACATGGCTGCCAAAGGTCTCAGACTTGCCTCGGGACCTGGCATTACAAGAGATAGGGGCCTGGAGCAGAGCTATTCTTCACTTCTTTCCTCCCACTTTGCCCAGCCTATTTTAACCATTTCCAGGTGTGCTGGTTTTGGCTGGGGTAGAGTTAATTTTCTTCATAGTAGCCAGTAGAATCATGGCTGCCAACTGGACTTAACTCCATTCACCACAACTCTCTGGGCTCGGCCACCCAACCAGTTTTTTACCCAGCGAAGACTACGCCCGTCCAAGCCATGAGCTGCCAGCTTCCCAAGGAGAATAGTATGGGAGACAGTGTCAAAAGCTTTGCTAAAGTCCAGGTAAATGACGTCCACAGTATGGGGCTATGTTTTGGGTTTGTGCTGGAAACAGTGTTGATAATACAGGGATGCTTTCGTTACCAGCACAAGAAGTTGGGAGGGGACACAGCTGGGACAGCTGACCCCAACTGACCAAAGATATTCCATACCATACAGCGTCATGCTCAGCATATAAAGCTGGGGGAAGAAGAAGGAAGGATGTTGGGAGTGATGGCGTTTGTCTTCCCAAGTACCCGTTACACATGATGGAGCCCTGCTTTCCTGGAGATGGCTGAACACCTGTCTGCCGGTGGGAAGTAGCGAATGAATTCCTTGTTTCGCTTTGCTTGTGTGCGCAGCTTTTGCTTTACCTATTAAACTGTCTTTAACTCAACCCATGAGTTTTCTCACTTTTACCCTTCTGATTCTCTCCCCCATGCCACTGCGGGGGAGTGAGTGAGTAGCTGTGTGGTGCCTAGTTGCTGCCTGGGCTTAAACCACACCACCAGGCTCTACCAGGTGATTTTGGTACTGGAAAATGTAAAATATTGTGAAGAGGCAGTGGGCAGGCAAATACTTTGATGGAAGAAAAGCAGCTTTACAGTCCTTCATATATGGTAATCCTTTGTGGATATCACGGGTCTAAAGAAACATTTGCACATGTGCACGCATACTATCAGTATGATTTCTGCATGTTACTTCTCTGCCTTCTCTCTCCCTTATCCTTTAAAGTGCAAAGTTTACACAGTATTTTCTATAGGCATGAGTTGGTAATTAAATACCAACTAAGACTGTGCTCATCACCACAGCTGTCAGTGCTCCCCTGCACCAGCATGCCGGCACTGCAGCCCCGGCAGCCACTCGGCCGGAACACGGAGCAGGCCAGCCAGAGGATGTCCACTTCTGGAATGCAGATCCCCGGCACCACGCAGCCCTCGCTTGGGTTCGGCTGCTTCACAGCACTGCCCAGCTGCAGCTTAAACCAGGCGGATTCCGCTTAGGACCAAAGTGGCTACCTGAGGGACTAGTAAGTTGGCTGTGACAGTCTTACCTGAAGTAGAAATACCCTTCATTTTTATGTTAACTTTTCTTTTTCCTTCTTCTTACCACTGTTGGTTTTTATGCTGTCCGTGAAATGACACAAACTTCCCAGAAATTTATTCTTCAAACAAATGCAAATTTCTTCCACCTTAATCAGCATTTTCCTTGTGTATAGATTATGGTTCGCATTAAAATTGAATCAAAATACCTTACAGCATTCAAAGCACTGGGTGGCAAAAGGAAAAGAAATTTACCTTAACCTATCCCTTATCACTCTTGGCAGACTGTGCCAGTTCATCTGACATTTTGGATTCTCTGACGCATTTCTTTTGGAAAATCACTGACCGTGATTTTTAGACACCTGGCTTTTTTCACTGTTTCTTTGTAAATAAGTATGCCTGCTCTACAGTAAAACACGTTAGCTTGGTTAAAGGGCTTTTTCTCCGTTTTTCCACAAATACCGTTCTGTTGAAAATGGAGTCCTAGGGCACTGGTTCTCTGCGTGTCTTTGTAAATTGACTCTGCTTTTTGTTGTTGATGTTGTTGCGTGCCCTCCCTCTTCCCTCTGTCTTCTTCATATTTCTATGGCTAGAAGACAAAACTGAGCTGGTTATTGAGACAGTATCATTTATTTGTGTTCTTTAAGCAGGCTGCAGCAGAGCCAGAAGATAATGGGCACCTCATTTATTCAGGCTTTGAATGATCATATTTAATTCCCAGTGACAGCTGTCTTCACCGCATTAGCATTGCAAATCAGCTCTGTTTTGTAATGGCCTTCTATTGAACATGATTCAATTATGTGTGGTCCGTAGTGAGGCAGGATACGGTCTTAGTATCTATAGCAATATTTCTGCAAGCTGCTGCTCTTTACACCGCTCACATTTAAGCTGTCTGTTTACCACAATGCTTTCCTTGAACTACACTGAAGTCTCTTCATTTTGCAGCTAAATAAAGAAGAATGATTATAATTTGTAAAAGCAGTTATCTGGTCAGACATATTACATACCCCATCTTCTTTACACATGCCTGGAATCAGGAAACACTTGTTAAAATAATTGTTATTATCCTTAAAACATTTATATTACAAAAGTGATTAAAGTGGATTTAAATTATTATACAGTGTTAAATGGTATTAAGTACTAAAGCTCATTGCTGGCTTGAAGAAAAATTGTAACACACCAAACAAGTAAATTTTCTTTTAGTGTCATAGTTTTCCAAGAAAAGGGCAGCAAAGCTTAACGTTTATAAAGCAAGCTAAAAATCACAAAATTTCAAAAATACAGTTTCAAAAGGTTTCAAAAGTCCTATTTAATTTACTGTGAAATGGCTAAATCCTGTGCACCATATATTCTAGTCTTTCTGCATCTTGGGCTGGCATGTGTAGATGACATTTCAGACTAAGCTGCTGAAGGCCTGGATCACATCACTGTAGCTTAATAGGTTTGTGTATTTGTTATAATACAAAAACCTTTCTAAATTCTAATTCCACGTGCAAAGCAAGTTGTCCTATTGTGTCAGGGAGCCTCAAAAAGAAAAGCTTCCTCCAAAAGATCCAGCAAATACATGCTTCAGTCTGTGCAAGGCAAAGCACAAACCTCACTCTTTTCTCCAGGATTTACACCCCTGTGATTTCTACAACATTTAGCTCTTGCAGAAATCTTGTTATACACAATACAGCTGTCCCCAGCCTCAGGGCTCTCTTAGCATCCTTTGTCTTGGTGACAAAGTGCACCTATAGCAGAAATACGTTATTTATTCCACAAACTAGAGTGCTGGGCCATCATTCTAATGTATTTTGTTGAACAACGGGAGGAAAGGCTTTTTAATCACACACTAACCTTGAATTGTTTAAAGACACTCTCTAGAGGAGTTACAGTGTGCCTTCTGTGGGATCCCCAGTTTGAGGTTGGTCTCGGGCTGAAGCCAAAGGCCACCACTAGCTGTCCCAGGTGGGTTGGAAAGTCACAGACACCTGTGCCAACCACATCGCTCCCTCCAAAGCTGCTGCATTGGATACTGCTGTACACTTACCACATTCATCCATTTTTCCAAGGATTACTTTAGGTTTTTCCTTTTTTTTAAGCCTTCATTCACACCCTTCCTCCCCACTGTCTCCTCTGACAAATTCTTTTGTCTTTTTTGCAAAGGTTTGAGACATACTGATTTCTTGATTATGTTCTTAAGTTAGTTTGTGAGGTTTTACTACATTTTTGAAACCACAGGGCTTATGTGAAAATAATGACTGCCTCATCACTCAAATAAGGGATTCATTGCATTTTTTAAGGTTAGACCTATTTGTTGTTAATGGCTGGGTTTTTTACATATATCAGATTGTACATTCACCTACCTGGGAAACAAACTGGAGTTTATGGAAGCAGTTTGATTTGTTCTTATCATGCCTACTGCATGAAAAAAGTATGTATGTGCAAGCAAATACCTGTGCATGCTATTTTTGCACATAGTTCTTCATGAAGCTGGTCCATGGGACTGGATCTCAACACAAGAGTCTACTGAGGGTCAGTCGCTTTAGCAGGGTCTCAGGTCCCAGTCCTCGGAGGTATTTAGGGATCTAGTGCCCATCAGTTCAAGAGCTAGATGAAAAATCCAGCTATGCATTTTAAAGAAAAGCTATGCCAATATCTTAAAAGTTAATGTATAAATTGTATCCAAAGTCAAAGTCTGCTCTGCTCAGACATCCAGAAAAGGAAAATGTCTCCATTTTTTCTAAGCTATTTGAATATTTCTGCTGATTAAAAACAGTCTACAAAGTGAATGCAATAATATGGATAATGGATATTGGAATAAACCAGTCTCTAGAATATATTATTAGAGTCACATTCTCTAAACCCTTCACAGAAAATCAGAGATTTTTTAAAAATCTATTAAAAGGCAGTTGTTCAGTTCTCTTTCATATATTTTTTTCTTTTTTTTTAATAATATGTTGAAAGATTTATACTAAAAATATTTTTCTTAACAGAAACCAACATCGGGGATAAAACTTTGTCTAAGGACAAATAATGGAACAAGGAAAAAGAACAAAAGGAAAGCACGCACCACAAGCTTTACAGGGAAGAACAGAGTGAAAGAACAAAGTGAAGGAGAAACAAGATCTTATCTGTGCCTTTCAGCTTCTTTCTCCCATGTAAAAATCTGAAGAAAAATTTATTTTTGGTAACGTGAATTTCCAATGTGCTTAGGAAACAATTCAACTACACCAGGCATTAAGAGAACTTGTACATATCAGAATATGTCCCTTTTTCATCATGGTCTTTCACCTCAGAAACATTCCACTGTGACTAAGAAGGAAAATCAAGTGTGATGTCTACACTGTGGTAGGGGCTGGTGGGGCTCCTGGTGGAGCATAATGTCATGCTATGACAGCCAGTCACATGGGTCCTACTGTCCGACCCTGCTAGATGGCTCTCAGGTTCACATTTTCAGATGCTGATCTTCATACAAAATATTTTTGCCTGTTTCTTTGCCTAGGGAAACAAGGTTTATGTTACCACAGTATGTCTTTCTCATCTGATTCTCCCCCCCCCCCCCCATTATTAACCCAAATTTGAAAGGTACTAGAACTCCTATAGATGATTGCGCTCCTACAGGTTTCCTGAAGACCAGCAGTTAGTGATAGAGAGGGAAAGACAGGAACTCCTGCCTGCCCCAGGGGAGGACAGATGGCCTCTGCAGCTGCCCACACAGCTGGCACAAACGCACTGGCAGGAGGTCAGTGTACATCACTCCAGGCACCCATGTTACTGCTTGCTTTTGACCAGTCAAGGATGCAACAGAGGATATGGAGGGAGGTGGAAACGGTGCTGCAGTAGTGGGCATAGGGGACCCTAATCCATAGGAATCCAGGCTTTATTGATTTTATCACTCAGGAACAACCTTTTTATTCTGAAATAAGTAAGCTCTTTTCACAGGAAAACTGCACAAACAAAACTAACATCACCTCCTGAGTGTGCATTGCTGTTTTTGCAAGACTGGTCATGTTTACAGTCAATTACCACAGAAAACCAGGGAATTTCTTTCTATATTGCTGCATGTAATGGATACTAATGACAACTTCCTCCACCTGTCATGTAATTTGGTGTAATTAATGTAATTTGTTCTGGTAATTGTAAGAAGGTCAGGACCAGAGTTCATGAAATAGGAATCACTTCCACATCCCATTTCAATATTTATCATCCCATGCTATCCATAGATACCATTAATATACAAATAACTTAATTGAGAAACAATAAAGTTTTCTGTGAAATAAAATAAACCTTTCACAGAAGTAAGGAAATGGAAAGTAAATCCCATAACACCTTCTCATTCTTCAGCCGGAGGCACATGTTCTGTAGCATTCACACACCGTAGGCCACCACTTCAAAGTCTCCTAGATGTGCCAGCCTTCCAAAATCATTACTTACCAACTGTATTGCTGTAGCACTTTAAAGTTGTTTATGCTTCTTGTCTCTGCCCCAGATGACTTCTGTTGCAAGTACGGAGGAAATTAATGCAGACAGATCAATGGGGGAAATAAAGCAACCAGTATTGCTCAGCTTGATCTCAGGAGACCATGCTCACACCGTCTCATGTATTAGTCATGGTTAAGAAGAATATTAAGCAGGGATTTGGAGGATAATGAAATACTTTGGGGCTGCTTATAGGGACATTCCCCTTTCCCACCTTAGGGGGAGGTATAGGAAAATACAGGATAAAAACCAAACATGTCTGCCTCAAACTTCAACAAGTAGATGGAGAAGGCTGGGCTTGTAGGCTAACTGGAGGTTGGTGTTCACCCTCAGCCTTGAAGGTAAGGTAATAAGTATGGTGCAAGAGGTTGTGAAAGGCCTTGAGAATTAATCAACAGCTTAGGTTTAGTGAGGCAAGCAAAGGGGAGTGGATTTTGTAAAGCAAGGGAATTAAAGGTAAGAGAAACATAGGAAGGAAGACCACAGCAATGTGAAGAATTGTCAGAGGAACAAAATTACATCAAAAGACAAAAAGTATGCCACAGTAACTGAGTCACAAGATAACGCCAACTTCTGCTAGATGGAAAGAAAGGCAGGAAAGATATGAAATATTGCAGTGAGAATCATCAAGACAGCCTGGGTGGGAGAAATAACCTACAAAGCAAACCCATGCCACATGCCTCACTGACAAGCCTAGCAGTGTTCATACTCAGAAAAATGAAGTTGTAGGCTGGAATTAGAGTCAAAGATTAGGAGCTATCTCTGAACTGAACTTGAGTTCACAGGCCTCTTTGAGGACATACAGGAAAGTTGGTCTAAGATTTTAATTTGGACAAAATAAGCCAAGACTGGAGTAGAGAGACAGGTTTGTGAGGCAACAGCCTAGAAAAGGTTGTCAAATTCATGTTTTCACAGGCAGATATGTAGAGATACATTTAAGGAGAACAAACACAGTGCATGCAGAACCACTATAAAAACATAAGAAAGGTGAATCAGACAACTTCTCCAAAGGAATCCTTCCCAGAGCAGTCAGAAGTAGGAAAGAGTCAGATGAGGACAGGATCTGAGAAAATCAAAGGCTGAGAAGGAATAACCATGTCACAGTCACACTTGGCCTACAAATCCAAGGGATAAGGATGGAATGCTGGTTCACTAAATTTATCTAAAAAGAAGCTGTAGTGACAGAAAGAACTACCAGTAAAATGTAGATCCTAAAACCAGATGAAGGGGATCAAGGGTAAAACTTAAAGACAGAAGTGGAAGTAGAGTTTGGTAACAGAGCATCTATGAGGTCAGAGATCTATGAGATGAAAAGGAAGGAGGAAGTAGGTGAGAAGAAAGGTCTCATCATTTTAGAACAGGAATCTAAAACATGCTTTTGTTATAAGGAAAGAGTGTGAAGTTATGGACAACACTGGGGGAGAGTACCAATGTGGTCACCGGGTAGAGCACAAAGTAGGTCAGAAGGCTCACTAGCCCAGAAGGACAGCGGGAAAGGCAGAGAAGAGGAGGAAGAAAAAGTCACACCACATTTTGCCAGTTTTGTGCAGCAAGAAATAGGTCCTGTGGGAAATGGATGTGGAAGCCAAATGCAGAAAGAATTGGGGATAAGTCCACTGTGCTGAAATAGTTGGAGCTGTCAGTGTGGGATTTGGGCAGCCGTCAGGATGGGGACTGCAGAGCTGCACGGCCACAGCTGCATCACATGCTGAGGTAGTATATGGCCTCAGCTCCTCCTGGTATACACCAGGGACTTGCTGTTGTCTTGCACCCTTCATGTGAGTATGGCCTCTCATGTTCTTCTATTTTGATATTCTTTATGCTTGAATCTTTTGGCAGGTTATTATTTGGTAATTTTCTTGCTGAGAATATTACCTGCATTGTAGAGACCCCCTGAATTGGGTTGCTGCTTAGTTCTCATGCACAGTTTGGGTTTTTCAGAGCCACTTTTGAAAGTGGGAAAGGTTATGGGCCCCAAGACGCTTACCTGAAAAGCCTCTGATTTTATAGGAATGCTTTGAAATTGTTTTAGTTTTATTAATACCAGTCTCCAGAAAAGGTTGAGTAAAGTCAGCACAGAATCAAGTCAAATATGAGAATAAATTGGGAAAGCATAACATATCCATTTGAAAAGATTCTGTAGTTACTCCATCTACAATCTGTTGTGCAAGTCAACTCTTCCATCAGCTATTCTCCCCAAATGAGCTGATATCTGTCTACGTCACTGGTTCTGGAGCTTTTGGGAAATCCAAAAGCTATCTCTTCTCAGCATTTTATTAATATGCTATAATAAAGGATATTGCAATGAAGCATCAGCACTTTAAAAGGCATAACTGAACAATGCTAGTTACTGAGAGCAATGGAGTCGATATGGGTAAGTTGGAAATAAATGGCTAGTTTTTAAATTGAAAAAATTGTGTTTGATTTCTTAGATATACAACTCGTAGAAGTTTTCTTTGCCAAGAGATACCACTGTTAAGTCCTAAACTGTAGAGAAGTATATTTTATAAAATTAGTTTCTAATTGCAGAATGCCAGTAAACAGTAACAGTCCGTATGAGTTAGAAGAACAAGCAGTCAGTCCACAATTGCTGATGTAAGAACAAGCAAGCTGATTGTTTACTGTTTACCAAGCTCCTCTCTTATTAAATAATTTAAATACTAATATGGAGAAGTGGTGACCAGTAAACCTGAAGCATACTCAGTAATCCATAAATAAATGTGTTGTATTAAATTATAACAGGTATTGATAAGCCCTCTAAAATCTATATACTCCGTGAATAAATACATATTTAGTTTTAATTTAATTGATCTTCATCCAAACTTTAAGTAGTTATTCCCTGGGTAACAACTAGGAGCAAAGCAATGTAAAAGATTATAAAATTCTGTCTTAGAAAATGAAAAGGAAACCAGTTTTTCCTGGTTTCCCATTCTGTTCTATAGTAAAATTTTTCTGGAATGCAGTTTGATTTTCTCTTGCATTCCTTTCTCCCATATATAGATTCTCTGTACTTGATATATGGTAATTCACGATCACCATTTTTAAAAGGCCTTTAAGGGTACTATAGATAGAAAAAAGAGAAGCTATTCTGAGAGCCAATTCCCTGACTTCTCTGTGGACAAAGAAGTCAGATTAGCAAGCTACCATTACAAAAGATGATCTCCAGCATTTTCTCAGTTTGGTTCAAATTAACAGTTGACAGCTAAAGCAAGAAGATTGAGCCTGAGAAGTTAAGTGAGATAGAACACATGTCAAATTGCTCATGAAGAGCAAAAGCCAATAAAATAACCAACTTATCTAATTCCTATACAGTTAAATAAACAAAGTATGGTGTTATTAATATACCAAAGCAGTCCTCGCACTTTCTAAGATTTGCTGGTTGTCAGTCTCATGAATGCCATGGCCACTCAGGGCTTAGCAGCAATGCTGGAGATAAAACTCAGAGGTGAGTGCTCTGAAAGCAAAGCCTGTAGCTCCACAGCTGAAGAAAACTCTATACTAACTCAGAGTCCAGCAGAACATATAACAGAAATAGGGTCAACAATTTTATGCGTTCAAAGACTTTTAGAAAGATAACCTATTTTGATTTTAAAATGCCAGGCAGTATAGATTCCACCACCTAGCCTTTGCTGTTAAAAATTTTCACTTCAGAGTTGCTGGCATTGATTCAATGGCTTTTTCTACAAGCTCTCTTCTACTTATGTCTCTTTCTACCACTCTCGCCTATCAGATATCCCAACTCCAAGTGAACACTAGAACAATGTTTCTTAATCTGATCTCAAAAACTATTGCAAAAACACTTGGCAACAGACAACTGCATTTGCAATTGACAACTGCCTAGTTATGTACGCCCATACATGCAAGCAAGAAAAAAACCCTAAATGATAAGAGTTTATTCAATTTTTTTAAAAATGAAAACTATTTTGATAATGCCATATTCTAAACCACCCTGGAATAACTAAATTATCTTCAGGTTTTTAAAGGCTGAAAACACAATAGCGTGGATTACAACTAAGTAATTTTAAACTTAATGACAGCCTACAGGTGTCCAGCTTGGTGCAGTTCTGCGCATGCTAACATGGTGCACTACCACATGAAACCAACAGTTGGTTGAGGAACACTCCTGATTTCCCCTTCAGGGAAAATTCCTCCTTCCCATACAACAGTGCCTTAACACTGGGGAAGGACAGAGAGGTTTGCAAAATGTGGGAGATATGTTGGCATTATGGTATCCAAGACATTCATACTTAAAATACATTGTGACACACAAGATTCAGTTTATAAACAATATACATTATATGTGTTCAACCAATGTGTCACAGTACCTTAGGATTACTGAGGTTGTATATATACATCCTCAAAACCTCTATCCATATACCTATCCTTTCGCTTCTCTTCATTAGGAACAAATCAGTGCTATTCTCAGCTTAAAGAACAGATGAGTTAAAAATGTCTTCATCATGAATATTTGTCCTTATCAGAATGGAGTCTCCTGGAACAATTACTATGTATCTAGGCAGCAGCACTACAAGTGAATGTGAATTAGCATCACTACAGATTATTCCAATAGTTCCTATTCATCACAAACAACAACAGCTTCAGGAAAACATAACGCTAACACATGCAACCAGACAGGGGATATATCAGAAAACATGTTTTCAAATCAAGCAACAAATCTGAAGACTATCAAAAATGCTAATGCAGAAGGAAAACCACAAAACCTGTGTTCAAATTTAGAATATTTAATTGAACTTTTAAATAATTTCTGAGAACTGCATCAGAAAAACTCTTATTTATACAACACAAAAGGTTATAAGCAGACAATCCATTCAGACAGTGACCTTGCCAGGCAGTACTGGGGGATAAAAAAAACCCAACATTCCCCATCACATTCTCCAACACCCTTATTGCTCTACCTCTCCATAGAAATGTCATGCAATTAATAGAGGATAATGCATGTTAAAATGTGGTCCATACATGAAAAAGTTTGGGAAAACATAATTAGTATTAACATGAAGAATATTTTGCACCTTATCTCCATTGTTTTTATTCTAGCAAATGAAAGGAAATATGCCTGCTTTCCCCATCCTCCCTCCAATTATTAGTTATCACCTGTATAACTGCATGCAAGCAGTACAACAGCACTAGACCTTGTATTTATACTAAACTGCTGAACTAAATTTTGTAACTAAACACAAGGAACAAATGTGTTGTTTAAAGAATTAATTTTGGATGGACGCTTTCAGAAAAAATCTATCAACTCTGCTTACTTGACAATCTTAATCCTGACAGCAGAAACTGTATTGCTAAGAGAAAGCGGGCAAATATTTTCAGGGATTACAATCTGTATATTGTGAAAAGAATTGACAACAATTTTATCAGTATTATATACCTCAAGAGGAGAGGAACCATTATTCATACCTTACTTATAGCAGACATCTCAGTGGGCCAGCTTTTGCGTGACTGTGTACAACCCAAAAACCAGCTTCATTTCTGCAGTCCAAAGCAAACTTGTGGAGATAACAGTCACCAAGAAGATAGGTTTCTTTTATACCATTCTCAAATTTTTTGAGAAAACGTTTTCTCTGCAATGTCATATTCATATTCATTTTCTTTGTTAAAATAATTTCCAAGTTGTATTATCAACCTTAAACACAAAATCATTTACAAATATGGCAAAGATTTACTACCTGCATTTTAACAGCACGAAGAAACAAAGCCTGTGGGTCTTGGATGTTTCATTCAAAATTGCAGAATAACAGCAGGAACTGAATTCTGCACTTTTCACCCAACACTTTCTCTCCACTAGCCTGTAGAAAACAAACTTAGACTGATATTGATATTCCATTTTGAGTATTCCTACTTCGGCATAGGTGCAGATCCCATTTCTATTCTGGCTTCATCGAACTATCATTCCAGGAGTTCAGGAAGTGAGTTCAGAATGTTTCTGCAAATAACTACTTGGTCCCATCAGCTGCAAACATACATCAAATGTAATCAGAAAGCAATTGGCAGTGACCATAATGCAGCAAGCATGCCAGAGAGGATGAGAACTTAAATGTGAAAGTTCAAGAGGCTAATTTGGAAATCTAATCCTCACTGATACCTGCATTCAATTTGCATCTCAATTTTTTACACAAATTCCTCAAAGCACCTGAACGTGGACACTGAAGCACATGCAACAGCACCTGAGCCCTGCTCAGGGACAAAGAGAAAGGGTTCTTAGGGTCTGTCCAAGTCCCAGTGGTCGGGATGTTGACACAGTGCTCAAGGCAGTGCTGCTCTTACACCGCAGGCTTACAACCCAACAGGACCGTTCAGCCCGTTGCCATTGTGCAATACACCCAACACTGCACGAATTCACCTCCGCACAGCATTTCCAGCCGGCCCAACTTGACACACCAGACACGCTACTCTCACAGCCGGAGCACTCCCGGATGCCTCTCAGAGCCGAGTGCGGCGCACGCATCAGCACATGAAGCCAGTGCCGAGTTCCACGTCGCCAGACCTCTTGCGCTGGAAGCAAAGGGCAGCACAAGTCCCAGCTCCATTAGGAAGCTGCCTGAGTAGCGGGGCGCCTGTTCAAACAGGCTTTTTCATTCTTCAGCTTTCAGAATTGAATATTCCAGGTAATACAATAGTACCTGTCTATAAATTTTAGATAAATAGAACACTTGATTCTTGACAGTTCATCTCAATATTTCAGTTGCTGATGGCAACATTAGCAGCCAGCCTTTCCATTTTCTGTCATTACTCCCATCTCACAAGCTCTGAGGGTTTGATTCTGCCTCAAATATTTAGGGCTTTTTTTGCACAATACTCTCAACTGGCAGAGCAAATTTAACCTGTAAGTCGCTCAGCTTTGCGGTCAGGAGAATCTCATTTTCTCTCCTCAGAAAAGGGGGGAGGAAATCCCCGCTAACATTTTGCAGACCTTCCATGGGCCGATCCCAGAGTTGCGGTTTTGTTCACATTGGGCCTTGACAGAGAAAGGATCATTGTCACATTAGCTTTGCAGATCCACGAAGACACCCGCGTTCTCCGACCAGGCTGTTTTCTGTTCCCACAGAAACCACATAGTTAGTGGGGGCAGCCCTTGAAATGAATGGAAGTCATCGCATTCATACAGTAATAAAGGATGACAACCACCTGGATTACTGTTCTTCTGGTACTATTTTATAAACACAAAGATACTGAAAATACCGAACCATTCCTTCCTTCCCTATTTTTGCTCCACTAAAGCAAGACTGTAGAGAAACCGAATTAGCATCCCTTGCTAGATTGTGGAGACATAGCTCTCTCATTTGTCCTTAACCCTCACTATACTTATTGTTTTGAGTCTCAGGCTGTATGTTCTATTTTATTCCTTATTCTTCGCAATATTGAAAATATTTGTATGCTATTAGATATATGATAAATGTCTAAAAAGAATCATTTGATGGAAGGTTTTGATTGGAGTATTATTGAAAGATTAGTGATTCTGAAGTGCTCAGTTATAAGACATTTAATCATGCAACCCCAATGAAACTTTGTTAGCTTTTATACTGAGAATAGGCCAGGAGAAAGGGTAGCAGAATGATAGCTTATGTATTTAGTATTGAATAAGCCATATTTTCTATGCTGTTTTCCATAAAAACAGACATGCTAGATCAAACTAAAAGATTTTTCTCAGCCAGTGGCCAGCAGCTGATGTTTAGAAAAAAGAACATATGAAAGAAGGAAAGTAGAGCAGTAGTTGCCAGCTACTCCTGTTTAAAACCATCCATCTCATGTTTAATAGCTCTTCACGGTCTTTCCTTTATAAAATTGTTTAATCACTTTTTGAACTTTTTTGTAATTTTGGCATCCCATGAAAATGAATCTCAAAATGTAATACTGTTATGCAGGAAAGGGCTTTCTTTTGTTTGTTTTAAACCTGCTGCCTAATAGTTTCCTTGGGTACCCTGCAGTGAGTAATCATTCCCTATTCAGTTTCTTCATGTCATTCATAATCTTAAATTCCGCTATCACACCCGCCTTTTGTTGTCTCTTTGCCAAGCTGAAGAGTACTGGTACAGTTATATCTCTCACACAGGAGCTGTCCCTTACCTCTAACCTTCCCCTTTGCTCTTCTCCCTGCCCTTTCTAGGTCTATATCCTTCCATGCTGCCACAAACTATTCACTATGTGCCCATCTCATCAATATACACATAATCAAGCTTTCTGTTTCTTTTTTTTTTTTTTTTAATTCTTTTCCTAATACTTCCTAATATTCTGTTTGTCTTTTGAGGACTGCTGAGAACTGGGCTGATGTCTTTAAGGAATTAATCAGAAGAGCTTCAAGATCTTCTTTGCTAATTTAGAGTCCACCACTGTGAGCTTCATCATTAAAACTGTTTTTTCCTCAGGAGGATTACTTTGTATTAATTTGGTCTTTTCTCATCCAGTCACTCAACACAGTAAAATCCTTCCACAACTATTTACAGTAAGCTTTGGCTGTCTTGAGTAATTTCATATCAGCCAAAAATTGTCTCTTTATTCACTCCATTTTCTACATCAGTTAAGAATACACTGAATAGCAGACAGCTCCATTCATTTCCCTACTAAATCTTTTGGAAAAAGATTATCTATCCTATTCTTTTTTTCTCCCTTTTCTTTAACCCACTGCTAATTCAGGAAGAAACTTATTCCATATCCCATATCAGTTAGTTTTTGTTAGCCTTTGGTGAGACACGTATTAAATATCCAAGTTGTGCCGATTCTTCTCCATTGCAACACATTAAAACACTGTGGCATACTAATTCTGGTCTTTATTACGATTTCAGCCAATCTGCTCACTATGGTGTCCAGACACACTAACGAACTCCAGTCTTACACCCCACAGGTTCTTTAAAAAACTCGGCTTCATGACTATCCCTTTCCAGTCCTCAGGTATCCGGGCTGGTGTAAGTCATAGTTATCCATCACGGCGAGTAGTTCAGCACTTTAGTTTTGATTTCTGCCAGCATTCTTAGATGAACACAGTTTATTTCTGTTGGTTTGTTACTATGCACATATCAATTTGTTCTAAACCTTTTTCATGACAGCTAAGTCAAAGGTCCTTAGTTTGTTATCCACACAAAAGGCTCCAGTATGAAAAAGAAAAAAAAACCCTCTTTTTGCTTTTTCTTAATAAACAACAATAGAAATAATTCATTTAGGGTTTTTTTTTGCTAAAATCTTATCTTTGTTGAATGTTTGGTTTACACTTTGTCAGAACTACAGAGTCAGGCTTTCTACTTTTGCATTTTAAATGCTGTTATTAGTTGTGCTAATGCTTTTAGCAAGTCAAGGCTCAACAACATTTTTGGTCTGTTTCATAACAGTTTTACATTATCTTGCCAGGGTTTTCTATTTTCTTATTTGGATAGAAGTTTCACAATGGAAGAGGTCTCTGGTAGCTTTAAACAGTCTTCTGCAAGGACTTTACCCTTTGGGCTGCCTCTTAATTTCTTTGAGAAAGGTTCTTAATTTGTATGTACTTTCTTGTTGTAAATTATATTATGGTGCGGAGGTGGGCAAGAAGTTATGTTTTTTCTGCCTTCAGTGATATTGAATTTGAGAAGGCTGTGGTCAGTATTGCATCATCGTTATGATTTTAGAAAAGATTTGCAAGGCTAAAATGAATTTTATTTTCATTATGAATTTCTAATAAACTGTTGCTGGATTAAAATAACAGCCTTAAGAATTGTAAACACTGATGAATATGTGCACTGTATGGCATGTAGGTAACATCAAAATCTAATTTAAATCACCGCCATTAAATGTGAAAGTGGAATAAAACATATGCTGTCTTCGATTATTTGTGAAATATTACATATGATCATCTGAATCTATTATGCCAGGCTTTTTGTTGCTGTTGTTTTAAAAAATGATTTAGTTTGTGAATATGACTAAGCCTGCCTTTTTCATGAAATTGCAGAACCTTTCACCTAGGCTAAAGATTAGACATTGCATTTTATCATTCAACGTGAATATAGAAAATCTTGCAAGGAAAAGAGATCCTTGTTATCATTTCATCAATCTCTGTTCTCCAGATTATTGTAATGAAAAAAAGAGCAAAGAGGTCATTGTTATTTGCACTACTAAAGATGAAAAAGCAAAAAAAGATAATTGCAGTTTTCTAGTTAAGAGCTTAAAAGAAATTCTTACTAAAACAAAAATTTCTGCATGTTGCTGTCGATGTGAGTGACCTCACAGAAATTATTTCAATCAATCAGCAATTTGTTCTCATTCTTTGTGCATAGTGTGAAAAACTTAGTATGTTTTTGTCAGAAATACTTTTGCATTCTCATTTTTAAGCATATCAAAAGGCAAAATGACCAAAAATGAATTACTGAACTGATGTTTCTTCTGTGTGGCAGTAATTGTCACACTATACTGGCCATAATGATATTCAATGGAAATTTATTTTTGGTTGAGCATACCAGATTTTTTTTTATATATAAAGTGCTAAACAATACCAATCTTCTCTGTTTGTGTTTTACCCATGACTGTGGCAGGCCCCAAGTTATTTGAAAACACTGCCCCATGCATGAACACAACAAAAGTCACTTTTGATAGATTTGGAGCAAAACAAAGGCTACAGATGAAAACTAATTCAAAATCAGTGTTTTAACAAGACATGTTTCAATTCAGTGTGTGTTTTTTAAAAAAGGAAAAGAGGGTCAAAAATTTTAAAATCTCAATTTTATATAAATATTGACTTGTCTTTTTTGACATTTTAAATTACGGAGAGTTGCTGCAAGAGTGACTGTCAGCAAATGACTCAGCTCGGCACAAACAGAATCTTCAGATCACCCGGCTCACAATTTAATTGGTTCAGGGATATGGATAGTGCTTTATAATTTTTTCTCTATCTCTTTTGTCACTCACAACCTTTTCTCCCCCCAGCTCAGTGAGGTCCCCCAAAATAAGAACAGAATGAAGACAAGCCTTGTTCATTTTACCCAGAGATAAATTCACTAAGGCCACACCAGCACAGTGAGAAATAGTTAGTGGGTGGGAAAAGAGGTTCATATAAGTAAACGTGTATTGAGTGGTCTAAAAAACCTATGCCGTGAAGCAAATTTTAAACAGAATTCAAGGATGAATAAAGGTGACTAAAGACTATATTCAGGGCTCTTAGTTTCTTAAGTGAGTATGAAACTAGCAACAATTTCCAGCACCGCCTGAAATTTAAATGATAGGAACTGAAGAATGGCAGTGCCACTGCCAAGAGGAATTTTCCATCCTGTAATTACATGGATTGCAACCAAAGCCCCCTTCTATGCACTTCACGCTGGAAAAGCAATATTTTTCTTTCAAATACACTTAAAATATAATAAAATATTGCACACAACCACCTCATGCAAGAACTCTAGAGAAATCAAATTCAGACAATCTAAGATATAGGCAAGCATCCACAAATCTATGCACACACAACACTGAAAATAATTTCAACTACTTGTAAATATATTTTTGCAACAAACTTTTAATAAAAGAAAACAAAAATATTTTCTCTTTTTTCCTCTGCCCTTTTCAAAATGAATACATTTTTTCTCCTTCCCTCTACACCTTGCCCTGTTGATTTTTTGCTCCCATTTTTAGATTCTTTTCCCTCTTGATTTATTTCTTTGCATTCAAATAGCAGTGCTGCCTGGGACATAGCCTCTGTCTAAAGCAACCTCAGCTAGTTTACACCCATTGCTTTTATAAGAGGGTACTCAGGGCATAAATGCCTTTTTCCCTGGTACCTCGGTGTCCATTATATCCAAGTACAGTCTTGTCATGGTGCGGTCTAAAAATAATAAGAATAGAAAACTTATTGGATTAGGGATCTTTATGCCTGTTTGCAGTTCAGGGAAAACAGTAGATATCTTACTGTGCTAGCTTTTTTCTTCTCTGATTTTGTATTTGTTTTGTTCAATAGCATGTTGTTAAAAAATAAAATAAATGTGGGTGATGCTTCTTATCTCCTCCTCCCACCTCTGCCACACTGGACCACTTATCCATAACAAAGGTACTTGTCCTGCACAGCAACCAGGAAAATGTGGGCCTGAGAAGGAAGGGTGGAAACCCTATTTATCTTGCAAACCCTATTTTACAATTCCACCACTGAACTTTGTTCATGGTTTCATGGAATTCATGGAGAGATTTATAAAAAGGTGTCCTCTGATGAATATTAAGCCATGTTAACATCAGTGAAACACTTAAAACACAGTCCTCAGAGTCCTTGGCACAAATACAGACCCAGGTTCCAGTTGAGACAGAAGCTTGATAAGTTCTCCAGGTATCAGACAACCACCTGCACGTCTTTTCTTGCCAACATCATGGCATTTTCAGGGACAATACTCTGTCCTAGCATTCTTGCATGTAATTAACTCACACTGTAATCGATGAGTTGTGTAGCTGAGGAGCTCTGAAGAGATTTTTTGTCTAGCTATAAAACATTAGAATGAAAGTTTTTGTTGTTGGATACACATCTATTCACAGAAACTGAGAGGTGTTTGCTGCATTTTCTGCAATTTAAATATGTTTAGTCTTCAATTATATTAAAAACTATTGATGAGGAGAGGAGGTTCTTTTAACAGAGTGCTAGCAAGGCATTCATGAAGCCTTCTCAATTATACTCTGCCAATTCTTTTACCAAGAGGTTCTTGCAAAAAAATTCTGCCTTAGCTTGTGACAAATTCTGTATCCCAGAAGTACATGAGCTTGAGAAACTCTGGATTTGCCTACATTTAGGCAAAAATGTTTCTCTTGGCCAAAAAAGAGAAAAAAACCCTGGATCAAGAAACACATTAAAATGCAGCTTTTTTTTTTTTTTTTTTTTTTTTTTGGCTGGAATTAATAGAATAATAGTTGCTAGTTTATATAATTTTTAATAAATATTTTTAAAAGAATGCATGAAATTCCTGAGAGTGAAAGACCAAATGAAATTCCTGTAAGCAAGAGATTTCTTCTTTAGAAATGTTTTAATGAATAACAAAATTAACAATGAATTCTGCTGGGAATCACTTCATTGTTATCATTTACTATTAAATCGAACCATCCAATGTATCCATAAAAACAGAATAATTGGCCCATTAATTTATTAATAGAATTGTAACCTTCATAAGCATCAAAGTCATAACTGAGTCCTAAACAGCAAATGCCATAACAAGATTGGTTGTCAGACACTTGGGGAATAAGTGTGGATACCCTCCTTGAACAGATTTCTTCCTTTTTTATGCCTGTTTCTTGGTTAAAGTGTTAGATTGCCACTGATTCCCTTTTCAATGGGTTTTTGTGGCCAGGCAGGTTTTATCTTCATTCTTCTCTGCACATTTATCCAGCCTGTTTAGACTGTAATCGCCTTGCCATTAGGAGTTAAGGCAATGTTATGCACTGCATGGCCTTTATTACCTATTATTTATAGAGCAGTAAATAAAGTGCTTTATTAATTGATTAAATAATCACAGTAAGTTTCTTTTTAGAGCTCTCGTTATGTTGTCAAAACAGTTTCATTTTTCTGTATGTTGATATAATGCTTTTTTGCAGTTATTTTGGAATGCTTTTGGTAAAGAACTATCCTCCTGACGCAGCAGAAAACAACCCCGCCACGTTACTTTTGCAATATGCATCCATACATGTTCCCCATATTTCATGTTATGCCTCATTGTTCCACGTAGCCTTAATGTCAAATGTGGTCTATTTGCAAATTTGAGTTGGAGTATTTTTGGCTACTCTGCTACTTGCTGTGGCATGCTCTCTGTGCAGGGACTCTTCAAGTGGAGCCATGTGCTGTGACAAAGAAGCAGTAACCATCCTCTGTTCAGATTCAGACTGGTGCAAAAAAAAGGATAAGCACACCATGCTTCCTACAAAGACTTTAATTCTGGATTTATTTTGTGTTTCATGTTTAAAGTAAAAATGATTAGGCCTTGAAAGCAGAAGCTACCCATGGAATGGGGCAACACAATTTCCAATACACTAATAAAATGGTTATGAAGAAATCTTTAATTTCTTTGGAGTATTATTACCTGTATGCTGGCAGATTGAGATGGCTATGTGCTTATTGTATCCAACCAGACAAGAAAACCTAGCAGTCCAGCTAGAGCTGCCTCCAGAAAGTTGCCCTGGCCATGAGTGACTGGGCACACACAGCCCTGCTACCCAGGGGAGGAGGCAGCTGCTCCACACACCACGTGAAGAGGAGGCTCAGTATTAAATGAGTGAGCATGAGGAATAAACCAAAGGTAAACCATATAGCATCCTATAAGGGCCTTCAACAGGAGGCTGCTAAAAAACAGGAGAGCGATCAATGGACTAAGGAGCGCTATTGGAACATAGAAACTGATTCACTCAGTAGCAGTAAGGAATGGTTTGATGAACATTAACCATTTCTCCCACAAAGACAGTTGCAAAAGTAATTTGTGCAGCAATTGCTAATAGGAGAGAGGGTCAGTTTAGACCACCTCAATGCTTACAGGTAGTTTGTGTCATCTTTTCCTGGTGTTCAGGTACACCGACAGCGGGACCAGAGCCATGACTATTCTCAGTGCTAAAGAGACCTTGTGTTGACAAACAGGCCAGAAAAAAGAAGACAGCAAGTAAAAAAGGAGATATATCTCCTCTAACAAGTCACGAAAAAGGCACAAGCAACTTTAGTTGCAGTTATAATGGAACAATAGAAGATTGACACAAAAGCATTCTCATTATCCCTGAATTAAAAACAAATTAACAGATCATTTTTAATGCTTATTAGACAGACATCTGCCTGAAACAAAATTAAATCTTGACAGCATAGTCAAAACAGGATAATTTTGAGAATGATAGCAAGGAAATATCCTTGGAGGAACTTAAAGTTGCTGTCCAAACACCAAAGAGCTCTAACATTGCACCGTGGGATTAAATAAGTACAGGTTTGCTCAAAGTGGCAAAGAGAACGTGAAATGGTTGCCCTTTGTCTGAGCATACCTGTCACCTGAAGGACTGGAAAAAGGAATCCTTATGAAATTACAGTAGAAAGGGTTTAAAATACCCTTAACAACTGGTATGGGATCATGTTACTAACTATTTGTGGCAACAGTACTGTACAACTTTTCTGGTCAGAATAACATTATGCTAACAACTGCAGATTTTAATTTCCATCCCCCAACCCTGTCAGTGATATTTTGCCTTTCCCTCACCTTGCAGGGTAATACTGTCACATAACAGTATTGCTGAACACAGCTGGGTGGGAGGTCCCTCTCTTCATTTAGAAAAACTTCAGTAGTGTAGGTGAAGGCCATCTGTGATAGAAGATGGTGAGATATTTCTTTGGAAAACCACATCTTTTAGAAGTTTTATGAAAATAGGAGATGTCCTGAGATGTCCAAACTGGAACAAATTTATTGGCTGAATATTTCCAAAATAATTAAATACAGAGACATCCTTTTTCATCCCACTTTGCCTTACAGCAGGTCTCTTGCACCACACCAGAATTCTGCAGGGAGACAGAGAAATGGATTCTGCTCATGTTATCTCTTTCCCACAGACAATGATAAATGAACCAAAAACCCAGTCAGTGACCAGAGCCAGTAAATGTCAAAACCGTAGGAATCAAAAGTCAATGAGATTTCAGACAAGGCGCCTATTTTAGAGAAGAGGGCTGTTTAGCGGCAGTTGACTACTGCATGACCTAAGCAGCACCACTCATCGCTCTGACGACTACATTGCTAATCTGACAACTCAAGCCAGTGAGGAGAACCCTGCCTCCCAAAACCTCACCTGAAACACTTAACACCATTGCTCATCAACACTAAGGTACAAGTCTTCAAGAATAACTTCAGTGGTCCCGTGTCCAGGGCTGTGAAAGAGCCATGAGTCTTTGCAAGGGCAAGGGTTTCAGTGCCGATGTGTGTGACGCTGAAAAACTACCAGGCAGAATAAAGTGGATTTTGAGCAATGGCAATGACCAACAGCTCTGCAGCAGCACAGACGCAAAAGGGGACTTATCTCAGCAATGTAACAAGATCCCCCCAAAAATGTCTTTTTTTTTGGCAAGCCCAAGGACAATGCACAACACATTTAAAAGCTATAAAATTCATCAAAGCATTCCTCAGGATTCTCTGGGATGAGAAATCAGCTGCTTGCTATACCTCAAAGTGCAGGAAAGTAACTGGATTGGAATGAGGAAAAAGAAAAAGAAGAAAGAATAACAATTAATTGGGTTTTCTAATGGTGAGGAACAATGTTGTTCTACAGTCTTTCTTCATACTTGTACAGCTCAGTGGAGACAAAGATGTAATTATAAGCAAAGTGTATCCCCAAAGCAAACAAAACTTATGATCTGAAGGAAGTGAGTTTCTCAGCTTTGAAGCCAAGCTGTAGGACTGACAGATGAGGGGTTTTTAACATCACTACTGATTCATGTTGCTTCCTGCATCACATTTACAGTTACTCAGTGAAAATTTGCCAGCATAACCGACAGTCATCTATCACGATATTATCATTTTAAATAGAACAAATCCAAGCGTGGATATGCACAGCAAATTATTCCAAAGAGTAAATGAAATAAGATTACAATAGATACATGTTTCTCTACTTTTCAAATACAGTGCTTTGTGAGTAATGTGGCTTTTTTCTAAAGCAACAGTATTTTTTAAAACAATCTTTTGATAAACAAGACCATAGACAGGAAATGGTCTTGTAGTCCTCCCTGGATTTAATCTGAATTCAAATGCAATAACAAATAACATGCATTTTTATAAAGAACCTTTCAAACCATACTGCTGTTCTTATGCCTCACAGTTAATTCATTAATTAAGACATTTCCACGAAAAATACAAAGGGCCGGAAAGTGGAGTAGGGCACAGAAGAAAATGAGATTGAGCTTTACTTTCATTATAATCTCCATACAGCTGAAGAAAAATATGGATTTGTTGAGGCTGAGAATCTTTCCTTTTCTGAAGGACAATTTCCATCTCAATTTTTTTAAAATTCAAGTATAGACCAGAAAACAGGTGGTGTTTTTCCAACGTTACCTTTTCATTATGTTAAATCAGATAGCAAACATCCACTGTTTTTTCAGATCACATAGATATTTAAGATGATTATTTCTTTTATGTACATATACACATTTTAAGAGATTGCATGCTGTTGGCTTCTGCTATGGATTTCTATTCCCCTTTTCTAAGCTGATAAATGCAAAAAGTGTATATCTGCTTGGTGACATTCCCAATATATAAATGCATACTTTCAGCAACGGCATGCCCTTTCCCAACATTTTTTTTGGTTTGCATTTAACAAAATAACTGCAAATGTCAGGTATTAGAAGGGTTGAAACAACCTTTTCTATTTTGTTGTCTTTAGAACCCCATCTTTTATTCATGACTTCTCTCTTGGTGCTGGAAGGGAGGCTGTGTTGCTATAGCAATGCCCTGCATATCCTTGTGGATAGCTTACAGTTTCACTTTTTTTAAACAACAAAGAGCCATTGATACTACATGTTGCCAAAGGTTACAAAAGTTGAATTCTAAAATGGAAATATTTCTTCTATAAGACTGCATAGGATATATGCCATGCAAATTCAAAGCTTCAAGTAAACATACAGCCCTTTTGTGAATACAGATGAACCTAGTATAATACTGTTTGGCTTCAATATATTATTCAGAAGAAAAGTATTTAAAATATACTCGTTATCTACTGTTTTCAAGATACAAATGTTCAAATATGTACAACCTACTCTTACACCTTTCTGACCTGCAGTAGAAATAAAACCTTTCTACATTTTAACAGTTCTGGATAATAAAATGCAATCTTGTATTCCAATTATGATTTAATGGTAAATACACTCCCAATGTCAGGGAACAGTCACCTTATAGAAGCTTCCCTGCCCACAATGGATATTAAATATAGTTGAGTGTCCTTCAAGACTTCTCAAGTATGGTTTTTTCTTCCTACCCTAATTGATTTCTCTTCTGTCAGATTTGAGTCCCACAGATAGATGTTTACATAGCACAAATTCAATAATGGTTCAACAAGTTAAATCAAATAAAGAGTTAGATGGAAAAATTTAGGGTTACAGTCATAAAAAAGAAATTTATACTGGTGATTCAGCAGGCAGCACCAAATGACTCAGAACAGATCAAAGAGGGTAACGGGCAAAACATCTCCCATCACTACTACAAAGCAGTAAATCAGAGAGGAAATCCAGACTTTTCCACCCTCAAAGTGTAGTGCAGGTGGAACAAATACCTCCCATGCCGGGTTTAGGGCAGAGGTTCACTGCCTCGCTCCCACTGCGCTCACAGGACGACCAAAGCCAGTTCAGGATGTGTTTCGGTTTCCCCCGTAATCCTTCTGGCACCGCTGCCTGGCAGCCACAAGGGCCAGGTTCAATCTCTAAATCACTAAAACACTTAAAACAAGCCTGCCTCACTCTCCCTTCCACAGAAACCTGGCACATGAAGGCCACCACTCAACAGACAGCAGCGGTGCCACATGGAGTCCCTCCTGCATCTCGCAGGCTCACCCCAGCCCACTCCTCCCTCACGGCTGCACTGATGCAAGTCTGCTGGGGCCGGGCAGGAGGTGAGCTCAAGAAAATAGCGGTCCTTCCACTCAAAACCAGAGTCTTCTTTAGTTTCCAAATCTCACTAGATTTACAAACCCAGGAACAGTTGCTAACATGACTGCAGGGGCAGAGTGCAACTAAGGAAATGGGAAAATTCATCAGATATCATCCTGATCTAGACCATTTGGGTTCTGAACAATCCTTCTCCACTATCAAGCGGAGAATGAGACATGTGGGTTTAAACAGACTTTGTTTAACTGGAAAAGAAGGAAAAGAAAAACCATATACCAACCATTCACAACAGGCAACACCACCACCCTGGCAGAGTACCTAGCAATTGTCCTCACCTTGTCCTCCTCCAGGTGCTCCTGAGCCCGTGCTTCTCCTGAGGACCTGGTCTGCTGGCTCTGGTGCTGCTCTGCCACCCCACCTTTCACAGCGGTCCTGTGCCGTGCAGGGAGGCAGTAACACACCAAATCCACCCAGGGTCCTTGTCCCAAAGGAAGGCTTCACCAGCAGACCCTTGACTCCTTGCAGCTTTGGCACCTCACTTTTTTTTTCCTCCCCAAACCCTGAACCACAGAATTTTATTACAGTGGCTCCCTTGTCCCAGGAAACAGCTAGGCTGCTTGAGCTTTTCCCCAACTTAATTTCAACAGTTCTGTTCTCCCGGGTTTTACAGCTTTATTTTACAGCTTGGAAACATCCCTTGGAAACTTAAGAAGCTGCCAAGAGAGACAGGTTGCTTTGCCCTAGTCTACCAGCCCATTTCAGCCATCACTTTCCAAAAGAGGCTCTCAGAAGGACGGGAGAGCTCTGAACTTGGGGTTCCTGGAGAAACGCAGATCTTTGCCCTTCTTTACACCCACAGTCAGGCATATGAGGCAATATACCAAACAAAATACTAGAGTGAAGATAAAGCATGCCACAACATTAACTCACATTCTCTAAGCTACCACAGAACATTTCGTGAAAAAAATACATTAACTTTCTTTTCTTACGTGATGACAGTGCCACAAAGCTTGCTAGAAGTTCCTTCCTAGACACCTACAAGGCTGCTGTCTTTGAGCCTGGCCCCCAACAAAAATGGTCTGTAGAGTCTTTAGGCTATGACTTCATTGCCTATAGGAAACCAGGAGAGACATAAGGGCAAACCCTGTTGCTCTCCCCTAGCCAGCTCCGTGCCACTGCCCTCACGTCCATGAAGCACCACTGAGTATGGCAGGGACTGCCGGTATGGAGATGGCAGAAGCCAGAATCCAAGCTGTCTGCCTTTATGGCATTTGATGTCACAGCCTTTTTCTGAAGGATTTTGTCTTGCTGCAAGAGGAAATGACGTGTGCAATGCTGTCGGGCCAGGAGTGCTGTACTCAGCCCCACTGCACGTAGGTGTGCTGTTGAGCTAGGACCAAGGACACCCGAAGCAAAGTTCTCCTTATGCCTCCTCTTGGAAGCTCATCTCAAGTCCATGGTGGAGCCCAGATTTTTGCTTGTATGTTGGTGGTGACTGATTGGTCATTTTGATTTCAGGCATGAGCTTATACCTGACACAAAGACACTCTTACCTCTCCACTGAAACATGAAGCACCAGTTCCTTCTAGACGCCCCCTAACTGGCTAAGGACACCTTTCCCAGAGCTCAAAGCTGTGGGCACCCTGGACTTACATTTTGCTGAGAGTTTCCTCTATCGGATGCCCCTGGCAGGAGTCCTGTTTGGTACCAGGGCTTCCAGCAGCATCCATTGCTCTGGATTCTCAGCAGATGTGTCAGCACAGCAGGGAAGGCAACCAACCCCCTGCTTAAAATAAAGCTCTCAGTCTGATACAAGTTGTGCAATACTAAATACAACTATTACACTGTACATAGGCAGCTGCCCCAAATTATCCTATGCAGCTTTTAATGACTTGCACCTCCCAAACCTGGGCCAAGCTGTGACTGTGAGCCGGAGCCAAGCTGGAACCCAAACTAGCCAAGTTAGCAAAGTCTAAGGTTGGAAAAACCTTGCAATGACCACACTTACATGTCTGAATCTCTTATGCTCATTTTCTGGGGCTACCCCTCCTGGCAGGCTACTTATAAAAAACAGCATTTCTGGGTTACACAAAACAGCAAACAGCAGTTTGAAGTGATCGGGGAACTTTGTTTTGTGGGTTTGTTTGCAAAATAATTGCCTTTAATGGCTGTTTAGCGTTCAGAAGGATTTTTGTTTCACAGATAGTTCTATTTAGTCTCTGAAAAGCTGTCAATTCAGTAAGAAATTTATTTGTTGCCATCCTACTTTAACCAAGATTACTACTTTTGTTTTATCCTGCTTGCTCTGATTTCCACTGTAATTGAGCCTGGCATCACAAACCGTTTTCCAGGAGAGCTACCTACCTACCCACTGCTGAATTACCTGCAATACTGATTTCCGTCTGTCACTCCCAGGTTCTCAGCTGCTGATTCCTCTTTCCAAACCCTCTCTAACCCTATTTTCATGCTTCCCTCACACTGCTACTCTAGCTTTTGACCCATTCTACATCCTCCTTTTCTCTGACATGTTCTACAAATGTCTTCTTTACCATATGCCTGCTCTCGCAATGCTAAGTTCCCTCTCAACATGCCCTTAAAGATGGTTTATAACCATAGACCACATGTGTAAAAATTACTTCTGGATAAAAATAGTTCTATTCCCAAGATTGATGCTGAGCAACAAAAAGATGTCATGGTCTAGATTTATAAAAGCCTCATTTCCATAGTGTTTGTCCCCACTTCATTGTTATGTTTAAACATAGGATTTCATGTTGCAACTTCTAAGTAAACCTACATGCATTGGACCTCCCTCTGAAACCCCACAACAGAGATCAGTGCTTGTTGTCAGCTAAAAACTACAGAAGATGAAGCCAAAGTTGAGATGTATGCCGTGATGACGAGGTAAAACCATTACAGGGCTGAACTGTAACCATTCTAAAAATCAGGCTTCATAAAAACTAAAACCTTGGAAAATCAGGGTAAGTCACACTTGAAATAAATCCAAATATATGAAGATATCTAGGGCATCACTATATGCTTTATTTTTCCCATATTCAAAGGCTGTACATACTGGCCTGGAATAACACGAGCTAATAATCATGAGATTCTGATTAGGCAAATATGGTTGTCGAGGCCAAGTTGAGAGACCTGTATCTGTTCCATGGAGCAATATTGAAGCTTATAGCTGTAGCATAGCCTTTAAAGAATTTGTTCTTCAAAGTATAATAATAGGTGCTATAGCAGACCATGAGAAACTGAAAATTTCCACAATTGGAAAAGGGCTTTTAGATGGAGGATTTTAGTGCTTGTACTCCCAAATAAAATCCACTTTTAAAAGCACACTTCATTTTTTATATTTTCTTGCCCTCATAACAGAAGGGATATTCTTATAGTCATTCACAGCAAAAGAAAAAATGCAGAAACTTTTTACATGACCCAATATTTAATTACTTTCAAATTATTTTTCATATTGAAATGCATTTTTTTAAAAGAAAATAATAATTCTGAGTCCATCACATTTTCTGAAGAAAATCTCTGTAGCTTTTATGTATTAAAGAGAGACTTTTTTCTTGCACAAAACAGAATTCAATGTTCAGTGCAGCACAGCATATTAAATGGTTATGCTGAAGACACATATTCTAGACAATTTCTTCTGTGTTTCATAAAAAAATGGTAGAATAGGCATAATTTTAGCCAGCAATATTCAATAGCTGGGCTGTATGTGCAAATACTTTAATACATTAGTATATTGGGCAATTTCCAGCATCCAAGTGATAAAACTCATAAAGAATTGAGAGGGCACAATGATGACTTAAAATTGATGTGAAAGATAACTTAGAAGACTTTATTATGGTATTATGGACTAGAGGGACACAATGATGTGTCTGGGAAGCCAGGGAGGAGGATGTTGCAGCTGTTTAAAGAGGAAGATTTCTCTACTGAAAATAACAGATTCAAAGGTCCTGAAGAAATGAAGCACGGGGATTTGGGCTCTCCTAAGACATGCAGTACAACTAGCAGAAGGGCTAAGTATTATGCAGAAGCTATCTTAGCTAGTGGCACTGGCAGTCTCTCTATCTTAACTGTTAGTTAACATCATCTATTGTCTGTTTTCCCAGATTATGCATTGCAAATTAACCCCTTCAATGGTCTTTGAGCTTGAAGAAATAATGGATGTGAAAATTAAGGCCTTGTTCAATCATGTCACACTGTTTACCTAAATTAGATGCTGTTCTCTTGACTTCCAAAGGTTTAATAAAATGCTACGCAAAAAATTATTGTCTTCTGTTTGTTCAAGATGACAGTGTCTTACGCCTGTCATCTTTCTCACTTAACAGCAATTAATAAGCAGTGCGCCCTTTACAAACTTATGAAAGCCATCAAGGCTTTCCAGCATCCCAAGTAAGTTCACATCATCCCTCTGGGTCTAGAAATGATGAATCAAGTTTCAGCATTTTCTCTTCCGTTTTCTTTGGATTTTTTTTTTTTTTATATACATTGCTTAGACCACACCACAGTTGCTAGTAAGACTAAGCAAACAGTTCATTCAGTGTCACTTTGAAAAATTAAGCCTCTATTTGTATACCTATCACTTGGCACTTGCACACACTGTTAAATTTGTATGCATGCTTTTGATGAAAGCCAACATTTCAGACTGTTCCAGAAACCTGAAGAGGAGACTGGGGTAGTGCTCCAGCACTGTGTCAACACTGATGAGGACAGTCACACTAAGGATTCAGCCTCTCTCGTCGTGATTCAGAGCACAACTTTAGAACTAGATTTACCTTTTTCACAAAAGCAGTCCCTTAAAGAAGCCCCCTTGCTTCATATTAAAAAATAAAAAACTCAGTATCCAAGAACAGGGACTGAAACACAGGTCTCCCAGAACTGTGACTGAACTGCTAATCTCTCTCTTCTACGCCCAATAGGTATTTAAAATACTTTGTAACACACATACAAAAAATTAAGATTAAGCAGGGCACAGATTTCTACTCTAAACCACACATTTTTGGCTTGCTTATTAACGTATTCTACTGGGATGTAGGAGACATGGGTTGCAACTTCTTTCCTGAATCAAACAAGGAGATCTGAATGTAGGTTTATACAGTCTTGGTGGGAGTCTTGGTTACAGATTACAAATAGATTTGGGAGTTTTCTCCTTGCTGTTTCTGTGAATGCTCCCTATCACCTTGACATTTGTATTTAGCCAAAACCAATTCATCAAATTCTACTGGATTTTCAAAGTTTTTCCTTTCTCTTGAAACTGTCTCTTGAAAAAACTATCCTATTGGGCACGTGAATTATCAATCAAATCAAAGGAGGCACTCGCATGTGTTCATTTTCAGTTTTAAGAACCATAATTAATAACTGAAGAAACACCTGCTAGTTACAAAGAGTGCCATTTACTATTTTATAGCAGGGTGTTTTTACTGTGGAGCTTATTGAAGGATAAAGGGAAATTCTCTTCTTTACTCTCCTGTTCTCACTTTCAGTTATAGCACATGACAGTTGGTAAGCAAAGAAAATTCTGACTTAAATCAGCCCCTGGATTCTTCCTTATTCATTGCACAGTTCTTGATTACTGATAATACCATAGGAACAAATATACGCTGGGAATCCCATAGACCCATTTGATTCTAATTGGGTTTATGGAGTGTCAAGCAGATAAGCTGCCCTCTGGGATTCCACTAATGGGTGTACAAGAGATCCCGTAACACCCAGTACAGAAACCATTTGGCAAGAAGTGAAAAAAAGAGCATCCTTTCTAAAGGACTGCTTTTCCACATGTCAGGACAGTAATGGAAACGATCTGGAAGGAAGCAGAAGAAAAATAACCAGAATCATTTTTGATCAAGGTAATTTTATGAAATTTTATACCAGCGGGTAACCACAGGAAACAAGAGCGTAACAGAAGAATTAAACTGATATTGCTGAGCACGCATAAAACTGGTAATGTTTGCAAAGTCACAAGATTTTAAGTAACATAGTCCTATAATCAGTGTTTAAAAAAAATGCAAGGTACTTACTGTAGGAAGCCTAGTGAAATCAAACCCAAGTTTTCTGAAGGCTTAGCAGTAGAAGCAATTATTCTTCTAAGGTGATGTGTGAAGTTGAAGTGGCTGTCACATCCAGGCACAGGAGGTGGTAGTGTGCTGCCCCCCAGAGACTGCATTGATTGCTTCTCTTAATACTCTCTTTTTTAATATTAGCAGCAAAATCTTGTGCCCTTGCTTTGCCCTAGGCCCAAACAGCTCTGCTCTGGTTAGTTCTGAGCTGTTGCAGGCTTCAGTAGCCATGTGAGGGAAAATAGTAATTTTCTTTAATGCTGCAGCTGAAATCTGATTCTAAAGGCAATAGGTAGGTGCAGTGTCTTATGCTTTTTCTTATCGTGTATCTGAAGTTTCCAATTTATCTGCAGTCATAAAAATAAATTTGGATATTTACTGTTTGCTCATACAGAATCATGTCCCCACATATTGCTTCTTTGTGCTTATGTTTAAGAAAACAACATGAGACATTTGACTGCATCTTATCTTATCTGCTTAGCAGCCATCAAAACGTACTGAGGTGAGGAAGACTTCCCACTCATTCTTCCAAAGCCTCTCTATCTGCCCGAGTTCTTGTTTGGTTTTGAAAAAGCAGTAAAATGTCACGACTGTGATGGCACCAAAAGGTATACCAAGTCATGGATGATTGAGTAATGTAGGAAATAGTTTTATCATTAAAAAACAGGCTTAGGAAGTAAGAACTCTGGGCCTACATACTCACAGCTGACTCGCTGGCTCAGTCATGCCTGCCGCTCTACATATATTTGAGTTTTCATTAGATCTCTCTAACCTTCTCTGAGCAAACCAGTCTCGAGTATCTCCTCCTTTCCGGTCCTCCGATTTACCCAGCTCCCTCTCTTTCATTACTTTGGTCCCCTTTTTTGCTCATCTTTTTAACCAACCTGAGCATTCCCAAAGGACTTCTTTCTGCTTCATGTCTTTATTTCTTCATAGAATTTTCTCCTCATATTGTCAATTTCAACTGTATGTTTTAAAATCCTGAAACCAGAGTCTATTCAAAATTAATAAAGTGTGGAGTTGAGATGCCCACAGTATTTTTCAACTAATTCTTACTGCTTTAGCATCCTCTCCCCACCCATACATCCACATACCTCCTGTTTTCTCTCTGAGGTCTCTGAGGCTAGGTCCACTTTGTCTTAATTTTGCTAAAAACAAAAAACTAAACAAAAACCCTGGTAGAGAATATTTGCAGTAAGGTATTACAATGTCAAGGAAAGAAAATTACTCATTTCTCTTCTGTCTTTCATCTTCAGTCACAATGGAAATATGTTATTGACAAGAAGCTGAGAGCTTATCATACTGTCTTCTGCTGCAGAAAACTCACATGCATCTTGAAGACAGGAGAAGTGATCTAGAAAAGGCAGGGTTAGATCTGTGGAAGACTTGATTACAAAGCAAGTATACATGTTCTGGGTACCAGACAGGTTGGTCCTAAGTGTTTCTCCTGAAGCAAGTGGGGAATGAGGTGCAGGAAATATAAAGTTGCTCATACATGGTTCCCCCTCGCTGCAGAGACATTTAGCACCCATACACATTTTTGAGGGATATTGTCACCAGGTTGAAAGCAAAGATCCACACAGATAAACTGTAGAGGCATATCCCCATCAGTGCATCAAATGAGCAAATTTGACAACTGACCTCACAACACCTACTTGGGTTTCAGGATGTTTCTTACAGCTCTACTGTTGATCTTCATGGAAACCCATAATCTTCTGCCCAAAGAACTTCAGGGAGAGCACACAAAGATGCAAGGATGGGGTAGTCTTGTATACTATCCCTATTCCAAGGCAACCAATGGCTTTCAAGCCACTGATCACAAATCAGACCATCTTAGCTTTAGCCTGGTAAAGAGCTCAGAGCCAGCAGCTCCCCCCAGCCTTTTTTCCTTGACTGTGAGAAGAAAAGCTCATACTACCTGTTGTCCCCCTGACTTAATGGAGTAGTTTTAGATTTAGATTTAGATTGCAAATAGGAGCCATTAGTTCCAGCAGGTATAAGCTAGAAGCAAAACAACAACAAGAGACAGACAGATATTTTACAATCACTGGCAAAATGCAATGAAAATCCTCGTTCAACAGAAGGCAATTTTAATATTGAACTTATTTGTTATTTAGGAGAGTGACACAACACAGCATCTGCCACCTTCCCTCTTGAATTCCTCAATTTTTGGCCAATGCTTGATGAAGAGTGTTATCTTTATCAACATAGCAGGCACAAATAGTCAGATGAGAAGTTTAATTCTGCACTTAATTCACTTAGCTGCCACTGACATTTCATGTACATGTAAAGGTGTGTGCGCCATATAGGCGACGGCTATACAAGAGGGTTACGTGCATGTTTATAAGCAACCCGCAGCGGTTATTACACCGAGTGCAAGCTTAGAGGGAATGCAAATCCCGCCGTGATTAGAGCAAGGGCTCAGCTGGGGCCTCAGAGCCGCAGTGCCGGTGCAGTCCCGACGCCCAGGTGATGGGCGCAGCGCAGGAGCGGCGCGGCCGGGCGGGAGCCGCACTCCCATTGTGGCAGGCATCCCCTTTTCAGTGGAGTCATCCAATAGGTTTGATTGGTCACTGTCTGCCTTTGTCCAGCGCTGACCTACACGTTGCGCTGAGGGACATCTTTGTCTCACTTTTCTTTGGTCACCGAGTTCATGGAGCTCAATGGGCCGCGGCTGGCAGTCCATTAACGGGGGTTCTCAGCTCAGCCCTGGGCCACCCAGGAGCCCTGCTGCATGTTCTCACTGAATGGCTTCACTGGTGGCCCATTCAAATGCGCTAATGTCAGAAAAAAGAGTTGAATGGAGGAGCCAATGTACACCATTGCTCAGGCGAAGTGACTGCAGCCTCCAACAAAGCCTCCCCTGTGGCGATGTTAAGCAGAGTTATCAATAGTGCTAAGGCAGAGCAAGAACTAATGCTCCAATCATGTCATCAACAGGTGGCACAGATGCAGCCACTTCAATACAGAAATCACAGGGCAACATTTCCTGGTAATTCTATCCTCTTTCCAGTGCTAAGGTACAGAAAAATGTGCAGATGTCATGTGGCTCTCTTGTAGAGTGTCAGACCCCCTTGAACCGAGCTCCAAAGGACTTTTTTGTTTCCTGTTTCTTTTACTATTCACACCAACTGTAGGCAATGTTCAAGTCTCATTTTGCATGAAGCAGAAAACTTAGTTTTTAAGGTACACATAAATAATTTCCTTTCGTTTTTCTGAGCTGCATGAATGGACCTTGCAAGCAAGAAAGGAAACGGTTTCAGTATTCACAACAGTACAGGACACATTACTACACCATTTCATTAATTCTTAGAGGGCACATTAAGTTATTTTGATTTACTTCAAAAAGTAAAATTAAATCAAAATATGGTTGAACTCACATCCACCATGAACATGAATGTCTTTTCTTCTCACTTGAGTACAATGTTCACCTCTAACGTTTTGGAGAAAAAATAGGGCACAATAAAAACAGGGCTCCTAACAATTCTGAATGCAACATCTATACAAAGTGAATTTGCAAAGCACATCCGAGGCAAAGAACTGCCACAGTTTCTGCTCTAATTAACAACTCATAACTTTGCAGTGGATTTCCATTGCTGTACTCGTAGTAGGTGGTAAATGTGTGGCAGAAGGGAAGTAACCATCTCCACAAAACACGTTACTTCTGAACAAGACAGACGCCTTCCCCTGTTAGGCCTGAAGACTTGCATTCATTTTCAAATCGTTCACATGAGACAGAAGGGGAGAAAACAAAAAACACTAAAGCAAATTCCCCTGCCGGGGAAAATTCCAGCACTTAAGGAGGCTGAGATAGGACTCCTTCCAAAAGTGGTGCCCACAATTACAGGCAATCATTCAGGACAGGCTGCAGGTCATGGCCACAGAGCACTCGCCAGAAAGCTTTCCTCAACTCTGTAACTAACCTGAAACCAAAACCCACAACTGCAATGAGTCACACAAAGAAACAGAAGAAACCACAGCAATGTTCTATGTCTTTATGCTACAGGGAATTGGTTAAATACAATTCCCAGATTATTTTAAGAGGAGAATTGAGCACTGCGCTACAAAGGTGAGAGGAAAAATTCCCAATAGTTTCTAGCAGTCCAACCTGGGGGAAAAAACCTTGTTTGGACTTTGGCTGTTGTTTGAATCCCTTGCTTACCAGCAGGGGATACCTTCTACTTTAAATAGACAGGAAAGAAATTGTGGGCTAGAAACATGAACTAGACAATAGTTGGTCCTGCACAAGCAACAAATTTAACATTCCTACACTTCAATGCAAAGAAAATCCACTTTAATGACAAGTAGATTTGATAAAGAGAGCTAAGATTAATGACATAATGGGTTTTTTCCCATTGCCAACATGTGGACTGGTACATAGATTTACTGTCAGAAGTGGTTTTCTTTCCAAGCTGCTGTAACTTTTTTTAAAATTCATTACTGCAAACACAGAATTCATTATGTCAATACAAACACTGAACTAAGACTTCAGTTTACTTGTTTAATGGTCTGGATATGATTTACATTGTTTATCGATGGGTTCTTCACTCATGCATAGTTAAGACAGAGAAAATTCAGGCTGATAACACAAAAAAATTGTGATACAGAGTGATAGCATTTTCAAATAATCAATACATCAACCTGGCTCTGAGATATATGATTACTTATTAAATGCAATAACACAGCTCCACTGAAAAAAAGAGGTTTTGCTTTAAATTCTATAAAAATATAGAGAAATGACCATAAGACACAAATAAGCTCTTTACAGATATCTATCCATTTACATCAGGTTTTCCATGACCCTTTCCATGAAACTTTATGCATGTTTGTTTTCTTTCTCCAACTTTTGAAAGACAGAAGAAAATGCAAAGGATATCCTGATAAAATGTTTTCCCTAGTACGTAATTGTTTACTGTTACTACTTGTTTTCCACTTTGCATCCAGCATACAAAAGTTTCAGAAAATTTAACAGAAATTTTGTCTAAGAAGAGGTTTCACCAGGAGAAACTAATTTCTCCTTTAAAAACTAATTTGCCCCAAGGAAAACTGGTTTTACTTAGCACAGAATCACCTGCTTTTCATTATTTCCTCCTTCTTTTACTCTGTGTGCCAATGACCATAAAGGCTCAGCAGATCTCTGTGGAACTTTAAATCGTGAAGCGGGAAAGAAACTCCTGCTGCTTTGTACGACTTAGTCTTCGATGCCTTTATAAATGTGCACAAAACCAGAAACTGCAATAATTTCACAGCTCGCCTTCTTCCACCTCTCCAGTTCTCCATTTCTAAAAATTGCTCTTTTGCATTTCTGCCCCGCATGGCCAGCAGACCGAGGAACCTGCTGCCTCTCCCAGAGGAATGAGCAGTAGGCTTCGACACCCAGCTGGCACAAAGGATCTTTTTACACAACTCTTGGTCTTAAAGGACACGCCAAAGTGTTTTATAGGACAACTTTTAAATTCAGAAAATTTGTTTTAAAATATTGCTGAAAGTCACAACTAATAGCTCTTACTTGCTTTTCAAAATGTTGGGATTTACAATGCTGACCGTTCCTCCCGTTTTATCCAGGTGTTCTCACTAGGTTGTCTGGTCACAGAACATACAGTGAGAACTGGAAGGTCCTACATGTAAGGCCTCATCCCTACAAACATGCTTAACATACCTGCCTCTTTACATTCAGAGGAATAATTCCTTTAACTAAAGCCAGCTTTCACTAAAACAATTTTTTTTTTTTACACTTTTTAAGATATTTTTCATATACCTAAATATAGAATCATAGAATCATAGAATTGTCTAGGTTGGAAAAGACCTTTAAGATCATCCAGTCCAACCATTAACCTACACTACCAAGTCCACACTAAACCAATCAAGGGTAGACTAGACTAAACCATATCCCGAAGTGCCACATCTACCCATTTTTTGAACACTTCCAGGGATGGTGACTCCACCACCTCTCTGGGCAGCCTGTTCCAATGCTTGACCACCCTTTCTGTAAAGAAATTTCTCCTAATTTCCAGTCTAAACCTCCCCTGGCGCAGCTTGAGCCCATTTCCTCTCGTCCTATCGCTAGCTACTTGGGAGAAGAGACCAACACCCACCTCACTACAACCTCCTTTCAGGTAGTTGTAGAGAGCGATAAGGTCTCCCCTCAGCCTCCTCTTCTCCAGGCTAAACAACCCCAGTTCCCTCAGCCGCTCCTCATAAGACTTGTTCTCCAGACCCTTCACCAGCCTTGTTGCCCGCCTCTGAACACGCTCCAGCACCTCAATGTCTTTCTTGTATTGAGGGGCCCAAAACTGGACACAGTATTCCAGGTGCGGCCTCACCAGTGCCGAGTACAGGGGGACAATCACCTCCCTGCTCCTGCTGGCCACACTATTCCTGATACAAGCCAGGATGCTGTTGGCCTTCTTGGCCACCTGGGCACACTGCTGGCTCATGTTCAGCCGGCTGTCGACCAACACCCCCAGATCCTTTTCGGCCAGGCAGCTTTCCAGTCACTCCTCCCCAAGCCTGTAGCGTTGCATGGGGTTGTTGTGCCTGAAGTGCAGGACCCGGCACTTGGCCTTGTTGAACCTCATACAGTTGGCCACGGCCCATCGATCCAGCCTGTCCAGGTCCCTCTGCAGGGCCATCCTACCCTCGAGCAGATCGACACTCCCACCCGATTTGGTGTCGTCTGCAAACTTACTGAGGGCACACTCGATCCCCTCATCCAGATCATTGATAAAGACATTGAACAAGACTGGCCCTAAAACAGAGCCCTGGGGAACACCGCTCGTGACCACTGCCAACTGGACTTAACACCATTTACCACAACTCTCTGGGCTCGGCCACCCAACCAGTTCTTTACCCAGCGAAGAGTATGCCTGTCCAAGCCGTGAGCTGCCAGCTTCCCGAGGAGGATATTATGCGAGACGGTGTCAAAAGCTTTGCTAAAGTCCAGGTAGATGACATCCACAGCCTCTCCATCATCTACCAGGCGGGTCATCCTATAGAACAGGATCATTTCCTGAAATACTGGTTGGTACCGTGAAGAGATGGGAAAAAAAGAGCAAGATTTATTTCTCCCTATACTAGTGAAAAAGCAAGGAATACCTGTGTTTAAAATATTACAGCTGGCTTAAAAATGGCTCCATTTCAAATGAGAAGTAGCAGCTTCAGTTCTCCATAGTGTGATATTTATCACTGTGTAATAAAAAGTTCTGTGCCTTACAAAATCTATAATAGGTAGGTCAACCACTTAATATCATGTCATTCCTATCATCATACACAGCACTTGAGCTTTACATAGATCTCAGACGTTGTCACTTCAAAGGAGATCAGAATGAAAGCAGTAAAAGAAAAAGGTTCTCTTTCTTTAATGCAAATGGGCTTCTTTTTAAAGAGGTGTTTTTAAAAGCCTTCCTATCACATTACGGAAGTTGCATTATGGCTACCCGAATTAGATGTCTTCACAATTGTCTGATAATTCAAGAATTAAACTCAAAGAGATTGCTCATATGTTGAAAATGACAACTACTATCCCCACTAGAACAACCTATGTTAGAACATTTATGATGACAGAGATCATTTCCATTTGGCTGTACGTGCAGGCAGTCAGCATGCCATAGGGATTCACAACTAGCCCACCTCTTACAGACGCTAAATGGGACAATAACCCCTGTCCTAGCATTTGACAACACAATAATCCTGGTTTACTACAATATCTGCATTTGACAGGGGTGGGAGGGGAGGAAATCCACAAGAAAACAACTGTAAAACAACTGTCTCCGTCTTTACAGTGTCTGGAGCACAGAACTTTTTGGCATTGCAGGATACAGCCATGCTGCAGACTGGGAGGGAGATGCAGTTCTCCCATCAGCACAGACCAGGGCAGCTTTTCAGTCAAATCAGGGCTGAGCACATTCTTGACCATTCTGTAATGCAAAGACATGAATTAAAAAAAACTGTTGCAAAAGAGTGCCTACAGGTAACTTGTAGGAAAAATGTATCTGGATTTGTGTCATTCACAAAAAATATTTAAGAAAATGAGTACACTTTTATATTATCACAGATCTCTGTGGGAAAGATGTGACAACCAGAGGGATTTTTGATTTTTCTGTTACCTAAGTGACTGAGAACTGTTAGTATTTTCAGGATACAGTACCAGTGCGAACAGTTACAGACAGAAGCATTTGACTCCAGCTACTCCATCTTGCAAGAGTTAAAACTGGGAGCGAATATTAGTTTTTTCACCAGTGCTAGAAGAAAGCAAGCACTGCCAGTTTGCTTTAGTTTGGTAAACCGTCAGCCCAGGTCCCAGCCAGGCAAGGAGAGAGTGTTTCACTCCTGCTGTAATCTACCAAGTGTTCACATAAAACCAGAGAAAGGGAGAACCACATAGGGGTCACCATTCAGACCAGCATGTAGTAGCAGAGGTCCTTGACTAAACCTGTAGAGAAGCCCTCCCCACCTCCTTTCTCCCACTCCCATGCAAGGGACTATAGAAATATCCTTCACCAGGCAGGCAGAGGGAGAACCAGCAAAGGGAAGGAAACACTATGGCCATGGCATGCTTCTTGCAGTATGATGCTCTTCTTATTCCCCTTCATCCCAAGGCACTCTGCAACTTTGATGCTATCTTCGGTGTGTAAAATTTCCTCCATCATTACCTTCTGCAGTGCTTGGCGGGGTGGGTGGTGGTGGTGGTGGTACCTTTTTCCCCTTGCTCCGTGAGTATCTCCTTTTCTGCCACCTCGCGCTCCATCCATCCCAGGCAGAAACACAGACGTGCTCCCACCTTCTCTCTTCTTACAGAGTGCAGCAGTAGCCTCTGCTTTTAAGAGCAAGGAACTTGAATCAAACCTCTTTTTTTCCCCTAGCCACTTGACAATATAGGGCAGAGAAAGGAGAGAGAACAGGACTTTAGGTACTAGCCAAAATACTGAGATGTTGCCATGAAATCATAAAAATGCTGGGCTGAAATAGATTTCAAGAGATCATCTAGCCCAGCAGGGTGCATTAAGGAAGAAATCTCTCTGCTGACAATACTAATGGTGGGCTGTTAATACTACCATTCCAGCTCTGCAGCTTCTCATCAGAGTATCTGGCTGTCATTCACTCTTCCCCCGCTGCCTTTAACTCACACACAGTTTGTGTCTGTCACGCAGCAAAGAATCAGACCAACTCACAGCTCCGGACGTGGCACTGGTTTCAGATACCACTTTCCCCCTGTGATGCGTTCTGATGGGTTTTGGAGACACCATTGCTCAAGGCGTTTCTTCCTCCCATGACTCCTTTGCAGAAGAGAAGGGTTACGTTAAAGAGTAGTTGTTCCTGCTAAGCTCATTGAAATTGCATTTGTTACATCCAAATGGATTTTTTTCAGGCAGGGTGCTGGATTGACAGGAAAGCAGCTGCTCTGCAGCAAACGAGAGTGAAAATTAATAGGAGACCAAGGCAAAAGAAAGACTGTTGGTTCTGCTCACCCCCATCAAATTGTCGGGATGTAGAGGAGCACCCTTTGATCTCTCCCAGACTAATTACCGCTCTGGGTTTGACTGTTTAGTACATTAGTCGTCCTTCATAGAAAAATGCAACTATTGTAATACAAATCTGTAATGAAAATTTACATACAAATACAACATCTGATAAACAAAACATGTCAAAAGTCATCTGAGAGAATACCTGTCACACAACTTTTTCAAGTGTTTTGTAGCTGAGCAACAGCACGTGCACCGGCTATTAAAATAAAACAGGTATAAAAAGGACAAGCATGTGTCAGAGTAAGAAAGACCAACACATACAGAGCTTTATGATGCATGTTTCTTCGAAATATTATCCAAGTTCTAGGATTAGTTGATTTAAATATGTTTCTTAAATCATATTATAGTAAGAACAATATATTGCAAGAGCTCAATTGTATAAGAATGGTATTGGTTTTAATTTCATAAGCTCGTAGCAGCTTAAGATGAGGGACATTAACTGTAAACAAGTGCATCAGCTCACATAACAATCAGATGATTTTTCTGTAACTAAATAATTGTGTCCAAAGATTTAGAGCATACAGCTAAAAGGAGACAAATGAAGTATCTTTTTGTGAAGAGAAAGCAAATAGAAAACTTTCCTGCGACACAAATGGCAGATAAAACATTCCTTCATGAAGAAGTCTCATTTCCAGCCCTGGCAGGTTTTACAGTTCCCTGTGTTGCCTCCGAGAGGTGGTTGGGCATTCAGGCTCCACATCATCCCACTCCTCAGCACTCACACCCTTGGCAAGGGTGAAGCCCAGAGTTAAGTTCTTGCCTGCTGGGAAACAAGGAGAATTTCCAGACACTGACACCTTCAGGGTCCACCTTCCTGAAAAGACAACAAATGTCTTCAAAATCTGATGTTAAAAAGGAGGATCAGAGAGACATGACATTTTACTGCTCAGTCTAACAGTCCAAGCTTACTTTTTTTTTAAAAAAAAAAAAAAAAAAACAAAAAAAGATATACATAGGCACATTTGCAACATTTTTTTTCAGTAAGAATAATTCTTATGTAACAAAAAGGAAACACTGCTGCTACTCAGTAGCTCATTAAACTTCTCATCATTCCATCTGTTTACAGATCTTATTTGGGGAAAGAATGCTCTTTTCTAAACATGCATCTGTTAATATTCTAAAAAGTATCTGTTAATATTATCACAGTAAAAAACTATTTTTTTTAAAAAATGTGTATTGCATCTGTTATAGCATAAGGATGATGCGATTGTTTTCTTCATATTTTCCAATATGAAATTGCCACAGGCTGATGTTCCAAGCTGTAAATTACCAATGTAAATGTTATGTATGTGGACTTGTTCTATGATACATTGGCCTACTGCACCCAGGAGTGGGCTATGCCATTCATAGAACACACGGCCTTTGCTGCAAACAGATGATGAGCAAATTTCAGGTATGGCTAGATATAGGCTATATATTGAGCATGTATAGGTAAGGTGAAAGAGGGAGTATGGGCTATGCTAAAACTGCCTTAAGGTAAGAAAGGGAAGAAAAAAAAAAAGGGAGATCAACACGATATACCTAAACATCCCTCACCACGTTGTATTGCAATGTATAGTTTAGCGCGTTACAAGCAGCCCCTCTCACAGCTTGAGCCTTTGCCTGCCAGTCTAGAGCCAGGAAAGGATTGCTACGACTGTGTCTGGCTCAGGGTCACCTCCTTCACCCAGATTTGTGATTTATGAGCAATATATTTACTGTGTCACAGCCAGCCTGATACGACGATGGCACGTTTAGCCGTGATTTAGCCGAGAGGAGCGTGCCACCAGCAGGCACAACCATGGCACACTTAGCAGGGATTCAGCTGAGAGCGGCGTGCCAGCAGCAGGCTCCCGTACTCCTGCCACGGGCATTAGGCAGGGCAGAGCTCTGCTGCCCCGTTGGAGCTGGGCACCATGCCCTTCCACATCTGCCACGGCATCCACTAGCACATCTGTGCCAAATTCAGATGGCAGCGTAAAGCTCACCGTTCCCACAGCCTGTAGCTCAAGGCAGGGTCATGTCTCAGAGCAAAAGGCTTGTCTGACCAACCAGGAGACTAACACACACATGAGATGGGGGTGTGGAGGGGAACCGAAATACCCGACTGCAGGATGACATGGGCGCAGGATACAGGCAGATGCACGCCCATGGCACCGTGCAGCCAAAGCAGCATGAGGTACCCGTGGGAAGACATCATGGCTTTTGCTACGGGGTCATCAAGAAGCATCCAAACTTGTGTTCCTACAGCACATCCTGCACCAAGTAACTCTGCTTATAAAACAGGTTCAATAATAATATACTAAACTATCATGCAGTCCCAGACAAAACACTTCATTTCTTGAGATAAGATTATTTCTGAGCTGTGACAAATCCAAGAAGATAAGCAGTTTAGGGGGTCAGTTACATGCTTTGGATGTAGCACAGTAGGTTTGCAGTCTCCCTTTGGAGAGACTGGTGTACATTCGTATATACATGTATGTTTACATGTGTGTATAAATACACATATGTGTGGGTGTGTTGTAATCTTAGTGTAAATTATGCTGGAATGTTAGACTCGCGCTTCCCTGATATAGTTTTGCCATAGTATTATTTTTGGCCTCCCTTCTGCAAGGAGATGTGAAACTGAGTTTATAAAGCGTTTTTAAGCAGAAAATGCCTACTTGGCTAACAACACTTGAGGCTTGTATTTTTGTAGCAGTTGGATATAGCAGATTATACACCTTCTACATTAGGCCCACAGTTTTCCTATCGAATACAAAGTGTTCCCTCTGCCTTGCAAAGAGCAATACTGCAAGATTTTTTATTTTTGTCAGCATGGAGCAAAACTCAAACTTTCAACACTGCAGTCTGAAAAAAAAAAAAATAAAACACCCAAAAAAAAGCAACAAGAAAACCCTAATCTTTGGAAACAGAAACTAGATTTTCCTTTAGTTATTGAAGCTGTTTCCCATAAAACTGTCTTAACAACCATATAAAATATTTTAAAATACTTTTCTGTGGTATACAATCAGTTACACATACTAGAAGGTTTTGGCACAGTCTAAATTGTTAATGCTTGTGCTTGTACTTTTTAATCTTTATTGTATCAGTGAGACTTGTTTTACATTTCAAAATCTAATCAGAGGGAAGCCATTCATAAATAACAGTGCAGGACATAAATCAGAATGGGATAATAAGAAAGCCCAATATTTGTGTACCTTTTTTTCTATAAGGCTTCTGTAGCTCTTTCTTCTCAGAATAATAGAAATCCTTGGATTTAATAGTTAACTTATATAATTAGCATATATTAATTTTCTGTGCAAATTGCATGGGAAAACAAAAGGTCAACATGACCCTGAAAACACAGAAATATATTTGGTAAGGATGTCTTATGAGGGGACTTAAGCAAGACAAGATTTTTCGCTTTATTTTACCTTTTAGAAGCTTTACTGTTAATTCCAGCATATCAAAGGCTTAAAAACCAACCAAACAAAAACCACTTTGGAGCAAGACACCTTGTTCCATTCTCAGAAGAGACAGACAGAAAGAGGAGAAACTGCTGTAGAGTGAAATTTTAGGTCTTTCAGGAAATCTCGTAAAGATGAATGCAACATGTAATACTGCACCTTTATCCTCTGAAGACTTGGTTTTGAGAAGCATTTTAACTGATATGACATCACAAGCCCATCGCGTGACTATTAAAGGCACAAAGAAAAAGATCACTGGATGAGATAGTTTTGACTAGACTGCAGTTTTAGTTCAAAAGAGTTGGAACAGCTATTTTAGGATGAGATAAGTAGTTGCCATTTCTAGTAGTATCTACAGCTACTCTGAGGTACAAGGACTATGAACAATTGTCTTTCCAGATTTAACATACATAATGGTTTTCTGGAACAGCAGAAGCATAACTGAAAAGGCAATAATGCCTTTGTGTGTGTGTGCGAGTATCCATGCTTTCTCTATATTAATATCTTATTTTTAGAACTTTAAACCATCATTTTTAAAGTTAATTATTATCAAGCTACCTGTGAATACCTTTTCTTTTTTTTCATCATTGTGTACTTTTTATTAATACTTGAAAAAAGCTCTGAACCAACTGACCAAGAGAAAAATAAAGGAGAGATCAACAATAGCATAATGCAAACTGGCATATGACTACAAACATCTTCCATTCTTTAACAACATGGTTCTCATAAATATCCAGTGATTTTGGGGCAGAAGATTTTCAATAATACCTCAGTGCATAGAACTCATTTTTCCAAACCTAAGGCACTTTGACCTAAATCTTAAGAAAAACCTACTTATTGAAATTTCAGCTAAAGCAAGGTGCCAGGGTCTCATGCAATGAGAACCCAAGTGGAAAAAACCCAAACAAAATAAACCAACCAACAAAAACACACCCACATGGAGAAGTTAGGAAGTGCCACTTAAACTGGCTTTAACTGGCAACATCAACATCTCGTGTTAGGACATACATAATTCAAGGAAGAGAAGCAGAGAGAAATGGAGATATACATCAAAGAACACTACAATTATTTATTTCTCTGCTTTACCTTCATGCAATGCATTGATACATGAATTCTTTAAGTGCACGTGAGGTGACACCTACAGCCACACTGGGTATCAGATCCCAGGTAACCAGGCTGAGATCAGCAACTGGTAACTGGGAGAGCCAAGACCAAAGATGCAGAAGCTTGAATACCATTCCAAAATGGTGGTGGTGGGGGGGTTGTTTGTTTGTTTTTTAAATTTAGTACTCAAAAATGTTTGTTGAGAATAGACAAGTATATTTCTCTGCTGTTAGGACAAAGAAAAGCCTGCTACACCATAAAACAATTTGCATAGACAAGAATCATTACCATGTCAAAAGTAATCTCTTCAACTCTTACTAAAACGAAAAGGTAAATTCAATTTGGTGGTTTTTTTCAGCTTTGGTTCTGGAAATATAATGTGCTTTTTATACTTGAGACAAAAATACAGGGGATTAATTCACCATTTCTTTTTATAAAAATCCAGGAAAACCCAATGACACTGTACTGGAGCGAATCTTACACACCAATGCCTTTATTAGCGTTCCCTCCCATGCACAGTGCACTACACCTGAAGCTGCCTTTAAAACAAGGCTGTTACACTATGCTGAGTAAACATTTATCACATGTATAGCAACAGTACAGTAAAGAGATTGCACACCCTTTTGCTGGTCTATATGGTCTGCAGCTGCAAGGAAATTGCACAATAAGAGTATCCGATTTTCTTACAGTAACCAGATAAACAAATACCCACATACTCTCAAAATACCAGAAGTACACACACATTTATTCAAAAAAAATCACAAAATTTGTGTTTCTCGATTACAGGACATGAACATTAACAAATGAACATCAACAGACTTATCTACAGCATATAAAATAAAAGCTAAACATCTCAAATTTAATAGCAGGCATTCAGAGCAACTAGCGTAGCACTCTTTTCTCCATACATTCACCCTCTGCAAGTCATACAAGCAACATAGACCAGTATCATTGGTTTTACATTTCTCCCTCAAAATTAGCGTGCCATCGCTCTGCGCCAAGAGGCCCTGGTTTGTTATGATCCCAATAAGAAAGGCACTCAGACTCTCTGAAGTATCACTTAAAATGTCATTTAGTGGATTTAGTACTATAAAAAAGCAGAGGATAGTAGGGGTTATTTTACATCCCTTCAGATGCTGGGAATCCCGAGCTGCACAGTTGTCAGATGGTCTCCAATCAGTGCACAGCATCCCTACCCCATCTGGGGCTTTTGAGCTTTTATGGGATTTTCTTAAAAAAATTCTATTCATTTCTACTGTAAAACAAAAAGGACATTCACAGGAGAACTTGTTGCCACCTTTTCAGATAAAAACAAGGACACGGGGCCGGTGTAATCACTGGTACCAAACGGGAGCTGCCAGCAGGCTCCCTCATTACAGTTGGCTGGCAGCGTTTGTCCTGTGGCCAAGGTGTACAGGCAGCTAGCTCAGCACAGGCCTGAAGGTCAAGCTATAAGCACAACATATAAGCTGCTAAATAAGTGCAGCACAGGCCTAGAGCTTCTCAGGTTAACTGTGATGTGGATTGCCAACTCCCCGGTGCAGAGTTTTCTCCTGGCTGGGATCACCAGAGCCACGGAGCACGCCTGCAAGCATTCCTGATGCACGTGGCAACCCGCTGTTGCTTGGCCAAATGGCAAATCCCTGAATCCTGCTTATTTTTCTGCTTTACTGAAGAATTCCTCACGGCTTTAAAAAAAAAATCCCAAAGAAAACCAGTATATTACACATATTTAAGCTTGTTGCACCAACCATAAAAATTAAATTACTAAACATGCTGCTGTGCATAGAAAACTCTAAAATACGTCCATAATACTCTTTATGTGATTACATTAGATTACTCCCTAGCAGTTTAGAAGAGAAATGACATATTCTGTGATAACTTTCAGGCCACAGGATACCAAGAAAATGAATATGGACAGCAGGCAGCAGTATGAGTGGCATTAAATTTACAATCAACACATAAAGCATTATAAGAGTTATGAACAAAGTTGCAAAAGAAACAAAACCCTATCCCTGGCTTTGGTTTCCTTGCTCACTATTTCTGATACTAAATACACGTACCCAGCTTAGTTTTCCAAGGAAATGAGACTTGTTCAACTATATCACCTGTTTGTCCATCGGTCTTTTCACCCTAACAACTTCTGATCTTCATCAGCTTTAATCCTATATGACAAGGCAGCAAGAGGTTTCAGAGAAAGCACTTTGCTACATAGTGTGCAAGAACTTGGGGGTAGGAGGGAATGGCTTATATTAATTACTGTACCCTATGGAGGGAGGCAGAGGAGACTTAAGGTCACTCTTGCTCCTCTTCCACCAGCTACAACATCTCTGCCTCTTGTCTTTAAAGCATCCAGAGTTTCTGCTGCGAGGGGGCCAAGAGTCCTCAGGGGACGGGCAGAACTGCTGCCCTGCCTACCTGTTTTTTCCTGCTTCCCTCAGTAATAGTGTGGGCAGGCTGAGACTTGCTTCCGCTGCCCAGTCCTGGCTGGGGGGCTGTAACCTCAGAGCCAGGAAAGTGGCTGCCTACCCATGCTGGGATCGCTCCATCCAAGGGAGGGATGCCAAATCCCAAAAGCTGGTGAAGCTGAAAATTTTTTCAAATTATTGTCACCAAATGCAGTTGCTAACAAACAGTCTGGTTAGGTATGTTTCCAGACTTAAAATCAGAGATAATGAGATTAGCCTGATACTAGGTATCAGGAGATAACCCTTCCTGTGATGGCCTCCTCCATAAAATAAAATATGAGTGGGATATGGTTAGTCTTCTATAATAAAAATCTTTCTTGTATTATAAAGTACAATAATAAAGCAACCCACATCCTGAATCCTACATGGCCAGGAAAATATTTTTATTCTATATTATTCCAAACAATATGGGGCTATTTATACCCCAGGAAGGGAAAAAAACAAACAACAACAACAACAAACAGACAAAAACCCACAAAGAAAGCGCATTACTTAAAATGAGAAACAGCTTTCTCTGAGTTGCGCGTGAAATTTTTATGATAGAGCCCAATTCTGATGAAGCCTGATTAAAAATGGTTCATTTGTAGGCAAGTTGGAATTGGCTGACTACTGCCTAATCATTAGGAATATTTATATGCATCTCAAACTATTTAAAAGGGAAACATTGGAAGAAGGAATTAAAAAATATAAATAACAAAAATGCATTTCAGCCCAAAAAGCTTTCCTTTGCTTTCTATTTAGAGACTTAATGAATACTGCTGTCATACAAGTAGCAAGACCACACAACAAGAGAATGAAAGAACCTGGGCAAATATGAGAATTTAGTAACTGTGATTTGCAATTAACAGTACATTTTATCACAGCGTCTCACAACTTTTTCCACAGGTGCTGAGTTTTAGGCTGTTCAGCACAAGTGAGTTCTTGAAACAGAAGTGATACACTCACAAAACTGATTTGTGATTTGATTCCTGCTGTTAAAATGGTAAAAAAAATTAAAATGGTCAGCTATCAGTTACATACCACGCACAGGCTTTGTCTCACTCAAGTTACTCATGTGCTTCAATCCAATAATCGTTCCAACCAAATAGTCCTCGTATGATTAAAAACTAGATCCCACTTCATAGTCTTAAATGCAAAGTAACTTCTTCATTGTGTCAGCCTCAATGAACATTCTGTGTAACATAACTGGCTACTTTTGCTAGCTCTAGGGTTCCCAGAACCAAGTCATCTGACAAACCAGTGTCGAACACATTAAACCTCACGGCTTCCCACTGAGGAAGTGCTGTTTTACAAGTGGGGACAGACACGTGCAGAGATTCAGAGCCGAACTCCCAGCACTATTTAGGAGCCGAGCAGCAAAGCCTTGCAGGATTTTGAGGCGAGAGCAAGCACACAGACGGAGTCATTGTCTGCAGGTGGCTACAACGTCCCTGATTCAAACACGCATCCACATCTGGACAGGTACCGAAGAGGTGAAGCTGCATATCCCAGACCCGCGGGGAATGTTGTCAGCACCAAATCTCAGGGACTCGCGCTTTCACAGCTTGTTGAAGTTGTTGCATATGTATATATATCATTAATGCTTATTAGATACATGTCAGTATTTAGTTACCACTACCATGCACATCTTTTGCATACCAAACAAGTGCTTTTGCCACTAGACAACGCCCAGTGCTTTCTGCAGGCTGCCTCCAGCTTCCAGAAAGGCTGACAACAGAGGTAAGAAACCAGCAGATTGAGGTTAGGGAGGGGGAAAAAACCCAACAACAACAACAACAAAAAAACCCAGACAAAACCCACACTGTCTCAGGGGTCAGGCTTGTACTAAATTTCTCATTTCTAGGACACCATTCAGGCAACTGAACGAGGCAGTGGCTGAGCTGTAATTACCCGGCGTGCCTGAGAACAGATTCAGCTGCATAGCTGCTGCTCCGGGTCCTGCCCACAAGAGGCTCAAAATAACCTGTGACAGCACAGGACCTTCAACTCTGGTTCTCTGAGGTTTTGGGCATGTGTCCTGGGCACTTTGATATCTCCCAGATCTAGCCACAATCTCACTTCGATTAATACTTAGCATTAATACTGTATTTCCTGGTACAAACCCCTCCTCGCCTCATGATGGAGTCAGCGTGAGCATCCCAGCTTATTTCAAGTTAAAGAAATGGGATATGCTATAATATCCTATGGTCTTCCTTGATATTTAAGAATACATATAAAGTACTATATAACTCCTTTTAAAAGATTAAAACTTTTATATTCTTTGCCACATCTTTTACTCTTTCGATGAAATCTGAGAACATAGCTTTCCAGCTCCCCACTCTTCTTGAAGACCGTCCTTTATTTTTTCTCCAAATGGTGGTCATGACAAGATTTTCTTCTTTTGAATGCATTTGAAGGTTGTGTACTAGGCATTTAGAATTAAAATACTCAACAGCCATTTGATCTTGCCTTGAGGTTCCGTAACAGTAGAAATGAAGGCACGTTGACACGTTATCTCAATATTTATTCTAACAAAGCTTGGGAAAAAGAAACACAAATCAAAGTTATGGCTACCCTCCATACTTTCACCTCACAGCAAGATGAGTTCAAACAATAAAGCACAAATGGTTTACTGTAACCTTATTTCTCATTGTCAAGAACCTGATAGAAGAGGATTCTGTAAACATATCTCTTATATGAAGAACAAACTATGTCTGTATTTTACCAGTGGCAACTGAGGTTCGGTTATTTTGGAGACAGCCCACCAGATAATTCTTCCACACTAGAAGGAAGCCTGTAATTCTTTATCAGCAAGAGGTAAACTATTCTTATCTTTTGTGTGTTTAAAATTTTCTCCATGATACATTCATCTCCGTTGTCACAAAGATGCGATGGTTTGCGTTTCTGCTATTTGGAAGTTGCAAAGGCTGAAAACACCAGCCTTGAAGATTACTTTAATTAATTTGCCAATTACAGCACACCCAAGGCATCCACCTCAGTTGACATGGATCCCTCCAAGCCTAGCATTCTTCTACTTCTGGCACATCTCCCTCGTCTACAACACACACGCACAACTGAGAGAGCAGAACAGCAGAAGAGCAGACCTTCTACAGCAGCTGCCCAGCAGTACTGCTGCTCAGGACAGAGCAAGACTAGGCGGAGAACACTGCTGGCTCCTCAACCAACACAGCTACACCCCACAGCCATTTCCAATTTCTTTTTTCCCCCCTCTCAGCCGCCATGGCACAGCCCTTCTGGTCATCACACAGTTTTGTGCCTGTCATAGGAGCTACACCAACTGCTTTGGACTGACACATTGGCCACCAAATAAATACCCTGACTTCAATACTTCAGCTGGGACCTTGCACCAAAACAATCAAAAGCCAAGTTGCAAATTGAAGGAGAACAATTTTTACAAGCATTTTACCAAGATAAGAAAGGTTGGAAATTATTTGGTTGGTTAAAAGAAAGTCAGGGATCAAGAAAACACTGAATTGTCTCAGTCTTTAGGAAGTTGTAGATGGTTTAAGGGTCAAGTAATTTGCAATAACATTAATAAGTAGAAGAACAATGGTGTAGTGCTAGCCACAGAAAATTAGGTATTTTACAGATCCTGAACACACAACATTGGAACATAGTGTAAGAGCATGTCGTTAATCCTTTGGGAGGTAAATTGCAACAATTTTGCATTATTATGAGATAACACAAAAATTCTAGTGATAACCTTAAATACATTGCTTGTGGTATTTCTCCTTACCTGTGAGCAGGGTGCTGTATTAGCCCAGCGTGCTGCAGTCTTATAGCAAAGAGAGAAAGCAGTGGCCACTAGATGATTCACTGTAGGCATTTGAAGTAACTCAGATGGAAGAGGTGGGATTCTCTGAAAACAAGAATCAAGGAATTTGCAGGCATGTCTTATGAAGCCTTAAGGCAAGTATTCCAAAGCAGCCAAGCAAGGAGACAGAACAAGCAATCCATTACTAGAGAGTCCACAGCAGATCAGAGGATTCAGACATCCAGTAAGATCTTTTTCTGAGTGTTTTAGTGAGTTTTATAACTTCATTTGTCTTGTTTCTCTGTTCTCACTGGACCTAATATCTTTAGCTGGAGTATATTCCCCACAACACTGTTATCTTGCCTCTTGACGGATGCACCATCGCAGATGCAACTCACTCAGCTCCATAATCTAAGCAAAGACTTCATGGTACCTTAGTGACAGTATCATTTTAGTATTTTTTGGTTTGCAGGTGTTATTTCTCAGGGAAATGTCACCATCTTCCATAGAAGACAAGTATAGACAGCACACAAAAGAGACAAGCGGAAAATCCCATTTAGGTTCAGGGAGGGAAAAAAAAAAAGCTCGAGATGTTTTATTAGACATAGAGGTAAATTTTATAGACGGTATTAATGAAACATATATTTTCACTTCAGAGTTTTCAAATGCCTATAAAGAAGCTTCCATAAAATTGCAAAACAAAAACATTGTTTCTTAATAATTAACCAAAGTTTTTACTAAAACACATGCAAAGTATATCTGTCCAAATGGTTTTCTGGGTCTTCTCCACCCCATTTTTGGGTGTCTCTCCCCTCACTTTTAAACATTTTTGAAAATTCATGGGGGGTTGTTACATTTTAGGTTGCAGTGATATTATTGATTTTTCCAGTTCAGTGAAATGTTGGGTCTTGATTGTAAAAGGTATATTTAATGTATTCATTATTATCTAAAAAACTCTGGAAACATTTTTTAAAAAAACAAAAACTAGTTTAGCAGTTACAGTATGCTTACTTTGTAGCTATGAAAGACACCAGGCAACTTTGCCTGATGAAAAAAAGCAAAATTTTGCCTTCAGAAGTCTTAGCAGTGGCAGGTGTCCTAAAATGTGGGGGACTTAAATGTGTTTAAACACCCCCACCTCCTCCCTGAAAAAAAGAAAAGCAAAGGGGAAAATCAATACACTTTTCTAGGTTGGTTTTTGTTTTGTTTTAAATATACTTCTACTGATAGGGTTGGTTATCTGGACTAATGCTGAAGATGCTTTAGACATCAGTTAAATATAGCCAAACACAACAGGACACACACACCTGAGGATGAAGCAACGGGTTGCTGGAGGAAGAAAAGGCAGGCAGGCAGATCAGAAATTAATTGCTATCCTGGAAAATTCCAAGAATTCAATATTTTTCTCCCTCCTTTTTTCCTCTATCTCCCTTTTGGTCTGAGCGAGGGGGTACACTGGACACACTTTGCAGCAAAGCTGGCTCTCTGTGTCCCCTGTCGACGTTTCCTACTGTTTGTTCCCACCCAGAGGCGCAGAGCCCTGGCAATAGGTGCGCTACCTCAAGGCCGGCAATGAGCTCATCAGGATTGTAAGAAAGGATAAAACAGATTCATTCCACATAGAAGCCTGGCAAGCAAATGCAGGCGTACCACATAAAGTACTTCCAAGGTAAACATTGTCTGCATAGGGTAGATTCTGACATTTTAGCCATGTTGAACTTGAAATCATACATTGAACTGAGCACAGCATTTCTTTTAGTCTTCCTTCCTTTCCTTCACTCTGACCAATAAAGATAGGAATCATATACCATCATTCTCTTTTTTTTTTTTTTTTTTGGGTGAGGGAGGAGCGGGCGGTATAAAATACAAAGTCAACCAATATCCATCCACCTCGCATGGCCACACATTGAGACAGGTACTAAGTAAGAGACCCTTCCCCTGAAATGCGCCTCCTCAATTTACAAATAGCAGAATGTCGTCACCTTCAGAGTTATGCTAACAAAGAGAAGTAACAATCACTGCTACACTTCTGAACTTTAAACAGTGACATTTGATGATATAAGAAAGAAAAAGAAAATTCTGAGAACTCGAGTTAAACTTTAAAAGGAAATAGCATTTCGTGAGAAACTCATGCGAAACCTCAAAGTGCCCTCTTCTGGCAGCTGGTACTAACTGCTAGCTCATTTGAAATGCATCCTAAACCTGCAACACTTACTCTCCAATCAACGGAAAGTTCTTTTGACACACGTTTTTTTGTTATGAAGTTGTCTTTATTAGCTATAGAGTAAGTGCATGAACTGTTAAGATGCTTTTATAGAATAAGAAACATCGAAGTGATCTGTTAAAAGGTATTTTAAAGCAAGCATAAGTAAACAGTTCATACTCTTAACATAACGTTCGTTTTCTCCCCAAAAAAAGCATGTACTTAAGATTTATATTCATTTCATCGTATCATTAATATCACAAAATATTAATGTTACTAATTTGCAACAGCAGTGACGCAAATCCTCACTGCATTACTTACTGCTTCTTATTATTAACATTCCTTTTATTTGTTTTAGTTAAGCAAGCACAAAAAATGCAGTAGGTGAAAGTTGCATTAGAAAAATAAACCTGAACCCTCTGTTTATTTCTCAGTTTGGTGTTGCAATATAAAACACTCGTTCATTGTCCAACCTTTCCTAAGTATTTTCATCGGTGTAAGAGTTGTAATATATTTCATCTTGTTTAATTACATATTTTGTTTCTATAGCAACTAGAAAGCATCTAATCCACCTCTGTTCCTTCCTAAGCCTTTACATAGCAATTTTCTTTCACGATACAGTAGCAAAAGATAATCCTTCTTTAGAACTCTGGGTACTATCTGTTCTTTCCAAATATCCCTTAATTAGTATGCATGAGGATTAAACCGAGTTGTAGTATTGCTACAACTAAAAGAAACCGCGTAAAAAAAAAAACCTAACAGGATCCAGACAGAAAATTCTGTAACTACTGTTAAGTAACTTCAGCATAAATTCACTGCCACCTGCAGGCTTTCAACAACGTGGGTCTCCAGAGCACAGGAGCAAGGGCACCCCCACGACACACCCCATGTCCATAGAGGGAAGGCAGATTTAATATTCCTACTCATGCCAACTGATTCAGATTGCTTATAGCAAAAGGAGGATCCACTAATGTTGCCCTCTTCAAAGAAATAATGCAGCTTATTTCCATCTGTGTCGCCCTACTCCAGCTTGCTTCTGTTCACAGAGACAGTGGTGAAGATTTTCCTACTGAACTGACATGCTAAAAAAAAAAAATTAAAAAAAAAAAAAGTTCCACTGCTGCTAACCACCTCTTAAACACCAGTGCTTTCTGTATTTTCCTATTGTTCAAAGAAATTACTATCTTCAAAAACATAACCCAGATCTTTAAAATAATCTAGCAAGTCAGTTCTCACAATAAGTCATGTCTGTAGTTAAAACATCTGAAAACATGGGTTTAGGAAAATGTGGAGATTACTGCCTTACTAAGTGACGTGAGTCCTATACATTTATATTCTTTCATACACACAAACCATACTGGAAGAGCAATATTGACACTTTCAAAGTTTGGAAATGCCAAATATAAAGTTTGCCTACAAAGCCTTGTTTTGTACCCATTGCCATGTGAAACAATCCTTACTTACAAAATCATACAGTATTTTTTCCCCATCAGAAGTTGCCTCTGTCAGCGCCCAGAGTAACTAGGGCTAAGTTACTCATCTCACCATTGTTTTTAAATGCTGGTGTTTGACATACACTTCATCATTTATTCCATTTACCCCTCCAATCTTTATTCTAGAACTGGAATTTCTTCAACGTTGCATTCAGCACCACACCTAACTGTGCGTCCTCTGCCCGCTAGCGAATCTCTCAGCTCAGTTTCAGCATTCAAACCCTTCACACGATGATCTGGGAAAGTGAGATTTCTAGAAACGAGGTCTACAGGAGCCAGCACACTAAAATAGGAGTCAGGTCAGCACACTGCTTTTTGGCTTTCTGGCAGTTCCAGAAAAAAACCCAGAAATGAGTCTTAAATGTCAGAAGTCACATCTGTTCCACCAAGACCAGATTTTCCATACAGAGAAATAAAAGCATACACAATGCCATGCAGGTACAGTTAGGCTGGCATTTCCAGGAAATATCTGGCTTACTGGATATATGCTGTGCTTTTGATTAAATTGTAGGCTGCAAATCCCATGCTGATTTCCTGCAGACGTACCGTGCAGCTGACCTACACATATGCTGCAGAAACACTGAGGTATTTCCAGACACCGGGCAGTCACCGTGCTACCTGGAAGTACACATCACCCGCAGCATCCTGATGGTCAGACCTCTGAGGTGCCTTAGGTACCCGAGGTAAGAATATTAGCTCCTTGGTTTTAATTCCAACAGTAACCATGTCCCTGAACGAGGAGGGCCTTGTAAAAAACTTCCTTAGGAACAGTCAAGTGCCTCTAGAACAAGAGCTTACTTGGCCACTTGTAAAAGGGTGCTTGGACAGGGCTGTCGCATGCAGAGACAGAAGAAAGCGTGCCCCATTTAGCTACGGCGAGTGACAGGCTCCAACAAACCTCATACGGATAAAAGCACTGGAGACTTTGGCTATTTAAATACGAGGTCTATGGAACACATTTTCTCCCTACTTCTTCACCTTGTCCTCAAAAAAAGGCAAAAAACCCAGCTCTTCCCACAGAAATAATTGAAGAATTTCTCCAGGAGACTGGGAACAGTATAAGTACTTTTCTTTTTGGTGAAAGCCCAAACGTATTTTTTTCTTTCCACTTCAAAGAAGAAAAAAAAAAAACACCACACCAAACCAAACAAAAACCCCCACCCAGAACAAATTGAACCTGCTGGTGGAAGACAGCATAGGTTTTCAAAATGAGTGAAAATTTTAGTACTTAATCGTCACTTGCCACTTGATGGGGGTGGTGAGCTACTTATGCAGGCCTTGGCTTAGCGATATAAAGCAAGCTGTTCCATGGACTATAACCAGCCAATTTTTACAGTTTTAAAACAAACACAGTGTGACAAAGTGCCAAAATCCAAGTGTATTTGGAAAGTTTAAGAGGTGCTTCTTACAAGACACCTAAGCTAAATTCCATGATAATTAAGCATTAAGTGTTGTCAGGTTAAATGAATTGCATTTCAACTAAATATACCAGATACTTCATTATGGGAAAGATGAACAGATCAGCTTGCTCTGTGTGATTGGCAAAAAACAAACTGCACCTCCGCTGAAACATAACTATTGATATAGAAGCCTTTTCTAGACACGTACAGAAAATTATTTTTGTCACTCAATGACTGTTACTCTACATTTATTTACCTTTTCACATAACTGTATCTCAAGGAATAAACTGTATGCCCAACATCTTTTTCCTTTCAGCACTTTACAGATCTTAATCCTATTTGTAGGTTAAAACAATGCCCCCGAGGCTTGAAAAGCTTTACTGTAGCAGTGTAAAAGATAAAACAGATGGACAACAGGCTAACAACAGATGTACTTCAAAGGACTAAAATCTGTTGAAGACACCTCTTACATTTTATGACAGAGCAAGCAAACGATTAACTGTTCAAATATTAAAAACAAATATATACATAGGATGTACCCAGTGTGATTTGTCTAGGCATGAAACAATTAACCAACTATAAAAAAAGACCAACCTCATACCTTTCCAATCACATATACAGAAAGTGGTAACATCTAAAAAGTAAAGCCATAGCTCAGTTTCTTGGAGTTCTAGTAACGGAACAGGTAGATTCCAGTTGTCTGATCACTAACCCATACTGCTATGCTTATTACCTGTCATGTAGATATGAATGATGTTTATTCTGAATAAAGAAGCCACGCTCACCAAGTGTCAGTCCAAACTGCAGGGCTGTACAAAGCAAAGTTCCTCACCCAAGGAGATCAGATCAGAAACAGCTTTAGAAATAAACGCTTGCAACTAGAGAGTTGCAGAATACAGGAGAGGAAATAGGAAAGGGAGGGATGAACCACAGAAATAGTTTAGGGTGCCCAGCATGCCCTAAATACAAATGATTTCAAGCACATCAATAGTTAAGAGGTTCTTAACAGTGCTTACATTTGATTTATAAACAGCACAGAATAGTGCTTCCATAAAATATTGAAGAAAAAAACTGTAAACCCAACCAAAATGTATACATACAAACTCTGAAAATTCAAAATAAAAAAGTGCAAGTCAAAGGTCTTTAAAAAGATTTAGGCCTTCTGAAACTTAAATAGATGTCTCCTTAGCATTTAGTGTATCAGCAATTCCAACAGGACGAGAAAACCAAAGAGCAAAACAACATAAAAGATGTCCACTACCACAGATCATTTATTTATACACTAAGTTAAAAAATACGAATATTTTATTACAAAAAGTTTATCAAACAACTGTATACATACAGTTCATATTGTTAAAAGCCAACATGTCAATTGATACTTTATGTACATTTGATTAATAATGTCATACAATTGTAGAAAAGCATCACTCAGCAGAAATTGATTTGGCATTTGGAAAGTAGTTACCACCCTGCACTAGAAGAGACAATTAATATAGGAATAAAACATTTATATGTTACAATAAAAATACTTATTTGCTGTGATCATTTAAAGCAAATGGATGCTTTCTTTCTCCAAAAAGAATCATCGTAAGTGGAGATTAAAGTGCACATAACCAACGCATTAATAATTCTTCAGCAATCCCATCTATCATTCTAGATGCTCCAAGCACATCACAGTAACATCAAGGATTTAGGACTTTTCTCCGTGGCTTAGACAGTAAGATTTAAGAGAAATTCAGCTTTCTAAGCTGCATGAAATCATTCTGGTGTACAATAAGATGAAGTAGCATACAGAAATTCGGAAAATAGTATTTGGTGAAAAAGTCAGTGTAAGTTTTCCCAGATATATGATTTCTAGTGAAACATTTTTCTTTTGAAAAAAAGAAGATTCATAGTATTTCATACAACTGTGGACCAAATAAGCAGAGCATGCAACAGTATTTACATAGCCATCCTCGCAGTCATTCTTTGTGGGCTACATATAACACAGGTTGGAGCAACACTGTCTACTTTATGCATACATTTTGCTGGCAATCTGGGGAAGAAGAAAGAAAATTATCAATGATTTGTTTACTATACAATAGGGTCCTAAACTAGAAAAGTGCTCCTCAAAAAATGTAGCTCAAAATATTGGCTTTGTCTCATTACAAGCAATATAGTAAACCTTACAAAATATAACACAGTCAGTACTAGAAGAGCTGTTGAGGGCAATAATTTTAATAAATCGGTCCACTTTGGATAAAACAATGCTTATGCATGTTACAATCTATTCAAAAGCAACAGCTGAAAAGGCTAAATTTACATCCACAAGAGAAGCGTGACACGTTCACTGAAAACGAAGTGAGTTGCTGGTAATTATGGTTATCATTTTTATCACACCAACTGGTCACCAATGGAAAAAAAAAAAACTTTTTTTCTTTTTTTTTTTTTTCATTTTACAAATATGAGAAGTTCTGAGCCATTATACTTGAAGAGCATACTTCATATCTTAGGCACTGGACCCAATTTAGAGGTAAAATGTCTGTCAACACGATTTAACATCCTCAAGTTTCTGAAGGCCATCCATATGAAGTTTACATACAGCACTACAAATACACATCAGATACTGCTGTAAATTTATAAGGAATACAAAACACTATTAAATACAACTTTCACCCCATGGCACATCAAGCATGGCAATACCACTTGTTTCATATCTGGTTAGCAACGGTCAGTTGTGGTTATGCTTTATTGAATATTTTCCTTTCTGTAGCTGAGAAATATACAGCTTGGACTTGCTTCCATCCGGTCTTTTAAACCAAACTTCATCATGGTTAATTGTTGTAATTATGGCACTACAGAAAATGTGGGAAGAAGGGTCAGGGGAAGAAAAACAAGAATAATTTAGAAACCTTATAAGCTAATAAATAACCTCAAAACTGCAGCTGTATTTCCATACAGTAAATGAAAATATGCATTAGTTGTAAATGCTAGGCCCAAAGGATAGTGGCTCCATTGTAAAGATAGATTTAACAGAATTCTTTGGTAAATGCATGTGTCTTCAGTGAAGGTAGATAATTTTTCAGCCATCTATCTATCTTCTTCTCCTATAAGAAAACCCTCAACATGTACAAATATTTTAATTGTTTAAAAGAACAACAGTCACCCATAGAAAACACAACAACAGACTATCCATGGTAAAAAACAGATCTGTTGGAAAACATACCCAGAAATTACTTTGAATACAAAGTATTTGGAAAACCGTTACACAGATTGAAGCCCAAGATTTAAAGCTCAAAAAGTATTCAACTGTTATTCATTATACCGAGACCATAACAAATAAATTCAAAGCCTGATTTACTGAATCATTCTTACATGAACCCTGCTTTTATGCTCCTTGTGGTAAACCTTAATACAAATAGTGAACACAACCTCCTCCCCATACCCCCTAGGGGAAGGAAAAAAAAAAAAAAATCAAGTAGAATTGATGACAAAAAAAGGCTCAAAACCAGAGATTAAAACAGTTCATGGAAGAAAGATCTATCACATACTGAGTGTGACACAACTCCCTCCAGGAAACTCTTCAGCCTTAAAAGCTGCTGAAATCTTGAAAGGCTGGGAAAGTTTCACTGTATGCTTGCCCTGTTAGGCATCAGCTTTTGGCTTTTGTCAAACACTGGATACTACGATCTTTTTTTGGCCTAGTTTTTTGGCCCATAGCAGAACTGCTATGTTCTGCTAAACTAATTAAGAATTTTTTAAATTTCAGAAAGAATATATAGTTTACTAAAATACCTTCCTGTTTCAGCTCTGAACAAACACCAAAATCACCAAATCTGTTCCCCTTCACCATACACAGGGAAGAAAAGAAACAGTGTTACAGTAAACTACTGCTATATGAAGTTAAAGTTAATTTTCCTGGGTAGCTGTGCACACTTCATTAAGACTGTCCTTAGATTGATTTGCCCCATTCAGTAAAAGGGAAAATATACATTTAGTTTTAAATATTGTTTTAAATATACCCACCTTTTACAATTTACAAACACTATCCATACAGAGAAAATATATTTACATATCTGAAACATTCAACCAAATTTGCACTGTAATATTTAGACTTTTCCCAGGTAGAACCTTTGTTAAGGGAAAGAAATACCATAAAAAAAGTTCCAACTCTTTTTCTTTCAGAGCATTAATCAACAGAAAACAAAGCTTATCTTTAATGGTATAAAGTGTTCTTCGATAATTAAGTATTTTTGGGTGGGCCGACAGATCAAATTCTCAGAGCAACAAAATCCCAAGGTACTCAAATAAACATACTCAAAAGCTATTCAGAAACTAGTAAGAACTTAAATTGTTAGTGAGAGCCTAGCTTGACAAACATCTCATTACCTTCAGTGAAGTTCAACCTTTGCTAGCCTCTCTCAGAAGTCCAGAGCTCAACCTTCTTTCATAGTGCCTGTCTTCCAAGGTGAACTAATAAATGTTACTGAGGTGGCAGTATTTCCAAATAAGCCTTATTCTTCAATGCCATCATCCTATCTATTGCTTAACATTAATGTACAGAGCTGCATTAACTGAATAATCTTTACCTTGTAGGACATTCATCTTTCTTATCAATGCATATCGTCTGTCCACGTCCATACCACTCTCCATCATAATAGAGTCTTCCTTCTTCAGACCTAGCACTATGTAGATGCTTTTCTAATTTGACAGGTGCTAAAATGATCAATAAAAGTCATTTAATATAGACTTGGCAGAAGTCAGATGTTTAAATACACTTTCATCAAGTTATTTACATAGAATACACATTTTTTCTATTATCAAAAGTAGCCTCTCTCTTAATAATTGCAAGAATGCAAGAAAATTGGAGGCGAGGTACCTTTTTATTTCCAGTCAGATAAATTAAAAGTTATACTTCCATTTTCAGATAGAAGCTACCTTCCCCACAACCTTCATATCTGTGATATGAATTTTCACAAATTGAGTAATGCGATATAGAGAAGACTTCAAATGGGAGAAGCTGAAATCTCTTCATCAGCACATTACCACAACATGCAAGTAGTAATACATCGCTAAAGAAATACACCACCTGCTTGCCTCCTCTCCCTTCTCCTCTTCGCTCGCCACCTCCAAGTATTTGATTTTACCTAGCATTAATGTGCTTCTCACCTCAGTGCCAAATACCAGTTACCACTCCTTTCCCGTAACTCCACTTTTTCAGGGTTGTAGCATGCAGTGAACGCGAGCATCCTTTAGAATGCACCCCTAAGTTCCAGATGCTCTCAGTTTCCAACCTCATCTTGTGTAAATACTGGCATAGCTTGCTGATATTACTGTGGTGGTGCATCCCACCCGGCTTTTCTCTCTTCAACTGCCTTATGACCTCAGGAATTCCTGCCAGACCACAGCCTTCTGTAGTGAGTTGGTCAGTTATGTGCCCCTTAATTGTACCAGAAAATCCTACATGGCTGACACGGGGAGCAAGAACAGTTACCCCTGACAGCCTTGAAACACAGCAGTATCACTGCTACTGGAATTCCAGTAATTATCAACCTGGATTGTGGCTCGGATGGAAATTACTGATGACGAAAGCCAATCATCTCATGAGCCTATAAAACAGCAGTCCTAAGGGGGGCCCTTTGAGCTCTCCTGGACTGCAGCGGGCTGCACCAGCACCTCCCTCTGAGTGGGACACCTCTCAGACTAGCAACCTCTTAAAGTTTGCTAAAATCAGAGGTCCATCGCCAAAGACCAACAGTGGAGCCTGTGCTGAAACCCTTCACTCCCTGAGGCTCAACCCTCACCCGTTGAGAAATGCCAAGACATTCAACGTGAATATTTCACTGAACTTGAGGGGAATTTTTAACAGGTATACCTTTATATATATGTATGTATTCATGTCTGTTTGTATGCGTGTGTGAATCAATTTAAGTAGTCTGTGATGTATGATTTAATTACAAAGTGAGTCTTATACTGCTGCATTATCTTTACTCACATAAACGGTTGACCAAGTCTGAGACTAAGATTGGACCTAGCTGCACCTAGACTCCTCTCTGAAAAGGAGTTTAGAAAGCAAGGGGGTCTATTCTGAACCTCGTGACTCAACGGGAGGGTCCTCCTTATCGCCTGCATCCACGATCTCTCTGTGAATCATTCCAACTCAGTGTAACTTAATTTTCCTTTATGCACTTCTTCCATGTAGTAACAGAGTGAACCTTGCCATCTTCAAATCTTATAACTAAGTCGCTGTTTTGATTAATTTTGTCTAATCATTTTGTCAATCACTGATGATTAAGTGCTATTAAAATATCACAATCAAATCCTGTGATTTGCCACAAGTAAATTCTAAACTGCTACTAAATCAAACTGTGTAAAAAGTCACTCATTCATAATAAATTAACATAATCAGCAGGATTCACAAATCTGCGTCCATCCAAAAATTACTTGGTGTAGCCCATGTTTAGAAGTCTAAATTTTTGTTGATAATTTTCTAGAATTCAGGTGTCAACACAATCATCAGCAATCGAGCTACAAGTATCAGCACCTGAGAGAGGGGAGAGACAACAGCCATATCTTCCAGCTGCCTCACCCCATCCTCCACCACTACACCAGGGCTAAAATAAATATGATCTGCCTAAAAGCAGTTTGCACTGTTGCACACAGCAAGTTCTGTCTTGTGAAACCAGACAATGTTTACTTACGTTCTGGCTTTGCTCTGTGTGGCCCCAGGGTAGCCATCGCCTTGCAACGCGAAAGAAAATTAAGTTAGTCAGCAAGCACAGTCTTTTTTCTTAACTGCCAGCTTTAATTGTGAAGTTACATGCAGTGTAGCTCAGGATACTTGCTTTTATATGCAAAAACCACAATCAGAACAAATCTAAAATAAAAGTGTGTTCAATGGTGACTCAGTAACTAAAAAAAATAGCATTTTGAGTGTGAAAAAAATCACCTTCTTTAGTAAGTTTGGTTTCAAGTAACTCAGGAGGTTTTCTAAATTAAACCATGAAAATTGCTGTTATGTAATTCTGCCAAGAAAATCCAAAATTACATTAACTCACTCTGAAAAACAAAATGCTACAGGAACAACCTACTCTTTTGATTTATATGTTATGCTCATAAGCTCACAAATTTTCTCTTATGCGAACTCTAGATCACAGGTAGTATTAAAATAGGTTTAAAAAAAACCTCTAAGAGTTTTTTGGGGCAGGTTGTTTGCTTGCTTGCTTTTTGGTTTTTTTAATTATTTCCAGAAAAGGCAAAATCCCCAGTAGATTCTGGGTTTGTTGCTGTTGTTTAAAATCATGTTACAACTACAGGAAAGAAACTGAGGGAAAGCTATCTTGTGTCTGTTCCTCTGCTATGATAGGAAGTCAGACAAGTTTTCACATAGGCATCATATTTTACTTCTTGTTTAGGAAATATGTGCAAGTATAAAGCAGGATGGAAACTGACTCAAAGCCGTTTCCCGCCAAGTTTTTGAATTCACATAAGTAGCTTGCTATTCCGTAAGCTGGGAAGCACTAGGGTACTAGGGGAAATTTTCTGACTGCAGGTGCAAGGCAAGGATAGCATTTCATTACAGCAAGTTACTTTAACGCTATGACAAAGATCTCAAAAAAGCATTCCACACTTAAAAGATGGATTTATTTTTTCAAATACATCAATTGGTCAAATAAATTTCTCTTCCTGTAAACCCTGATTCTCTTATAATCTAGGAAAAAATGCAGAGTTTCACTTTATTAAAAAAAAAAAAAGTATAAGGAGAGGTCGAAGCATAGAAATCTTCATAAAATAAACTATTTACTATGCGAAAACACACCATATGATATATATTAAAAAAATAATTTAAAACAAAATCCTATCAAATTATCCTATCATAGTTTCTATGCATTTATGCTAGACTATAAGAAAGCAGATGCTCTTGACACAGGCTTTAGGCTCACTTTAACCTCTTATACCACTTTATTGGATTTCTCTGCATGATTTGGGTAGAATCAGAAAAAGTAGCAATAACATGGCCTGAACTGGAATGATGAGCTGACTACTCAAGAAATAAAAATCTGTTTAGAGTTTTGATCATGTAAGAAACACATTTACATATTTTTAAAAGGCAAAAGGACTAGACAAGAACCCAAACAAAACCCACAGCCATCAGCACCCATCCTTTCATCTTACCTTCCTTATTGTTGTCCAGTCTTCAAGTATATCAAGGTCTTGTAACATATAAACTATATAGGGGCGTGGAAAAGTTAGGGAAAACTCTTTTAAACAGCAATAATAAAAATACTCTAATGTTTGTAGAAAGATATTAATAGCTCTGTTCTGCCAATCTTTCAGACAAAGAATACCTATGTGAAGTGAAAGCTCAGCAAAAATAAATGCATCTTTGAATTATGCAACCTAGAAGTATACTTTAGAGGATTACTAAAAGAGATAAGTAATAGTATGTAGATATTCAGACTACTGGAGTTCAACATGAGGGTAAGATAAACCATTGTGATACAACCATTCCATCCCTAACAGTTCCAAAAATCACTCTATTTGCAATACCACAAATTTCAATTAAAATTCACTGCAATTTCAATATACCACTGCAAATCAGCATCTGCACTAGCATCAGCTTTAATAAAACCATTATTTTTACAGTATTCTGCATCATATTTCTTTGAGAGAAAAGTGTAGATAGCACCACATCTCTGAATACCAAATATCCAAAAAACAGGAAGTAGAAAGGCAAAGCCCCTTCCTTGAACTATCAACTGTAAAGTAAAAATTGTGTATTAGAACAATACGTGAACTTCAAAACAGAACTCTCTATAGCACAGCTATTCCATTACAACAGTCTTCAGTTTTTACTTTCTTTTTCCCCATTTCACCTCTGAAAAACAAGTTTAGAAAAAGGTGCTATGAATGTTTAAAAACTAAAACTCCTAACATGGGATATGAGAGCTTTAACTTACTTTCCATTTGAAATTTTAAGAATCTGTAGCCATTTTCAAATTTGTTTTCCTCTAAATAGCAAAGAATTACAAATCAAAAGCCACGTAAAATTTCTAGGTATTTGGTTTACACTGATCTGTACAAACTGACAAGTTCGTAACTACTTTAAAATCATAATCAGAACAAGCAAATTAATTTATTTCACAACTGAAAGGATTTTCAGCCTTATGAATTGCCTGAAATTGCTGGGGTTTTAGACCTAATACTATTTTTGCATTTTGTTTGGAATGTATTCTAAAATGGCAAGGTAGCTTATAATTCACAGAATCTGATGCTATTTATATGGACATCCTGAAGACACGGATGACCGAGAGCTAAAGAAAATACACTTTCACACAACCTGGCACTGAAATTGCTAAAAGGATTTAAGAAACTAATGAAGCTGCTTGTACCTGCATTGGTTAATACCATTTGGCTTTTAAGCACTAGTTAAAAAACATCTCTGCTAAACTGAATTTATGACACATCCTAATGGAAGAACAGTCGTTATTAGGACAAATCATCCACCTGGGATGTGTTCCAGTAAATCATCATCCTGAAGGAGGATGTCCCAATGATGACAGTTTTTTCAGAAACTTCTTCCTTCCCACCTTCTCATGATGTTACAAATCCTTGTGAAAGTAGCAAGATTTTTTGGAGCAGCAGCTTAGCAAAAAAAAAAAAATGGTCTTTATACCATATAATGTCAATACTTAGGAGTTGGTCTCTTTTAGGTAGTCTCCATGATTCTGGCAACTTCAAAGCCATCACATCTCTGTCCTATAAAAATGTTAGGCTAGGGGTAGGAGTAGAGAGAACACTCAGTTTGCAAAGGCATCTCCTTCTTTCTCTGGAGAAAGATGATACAGTCTCTTAGGTGTTATACCTTAAACGGTTTCAGCTGCACTGAATGCTTGTCAACAGCTATGAAGAAGTCATCAATTCAAAATTCTTAAATACTATACTCACTCTACAGGAACTCCACACCCACAGGCCCCCTGCTTCCCCCCCCCCAATCTCAATTCTTGGAATTTTGAACTTTTAATCAAAGACGGTTCTCCAGTCTATGGAATTGTTAAGAAGTAATAAATTGAGATAAAGATGTCTCAGTACAAGAAGCAAAGCTATACAGGAGAAGTTATACAAGTCACGTCATACTTCGCAAACATAATGCTTAACTTTTTTCTGCTTTTGCCTTGTAGCTCTATTTTTTGAAGACTTAGCAAAATCAACTTTTAGAAATATTCTCTATATGAAACATGTAGTTAGAGAAGAGAATCTGAATTTCAATTTTCATAATGGGATGTATCAACATGGTTTCTCTAATCTGAATTAGAATAACATCTGCCATGCAAAAATCAATTTTGAGTATGCATTACCACTTCAGCTTGCTATTAATGGTATATGTAATAAGACTAGCTATAAAACAGTAAACACTAGTGGAAAGAACAATGATTTCAGTAAAAGGATATCTGATACAACAACAGGTTTCTTCTTATCTGGACTAAACGGATCCTTCCTTTTCTTCCTGGACTGTAGCTCATCATTCCATAATTCTGAAAAGACATAATAAGAATATGCTATGAATCAGAAAAATGTACATGTTTTGCTCTTTTTACAGAAGAAAACATTGTCCAAAAATGAAAAATAACACATTTTCTGGTGAGATGCTGTTTCTGAACAGAATGAAGGTGTTACATGATTATGTAGTCATAGATTAATACTTTCAAAACACACAAGGGATGCTGACAATTACTAGACCAAAGTTTGTTTTAAGCTTAAATTCAACCCCCCTGCCCAAAGTTTACAGCTGAATAGTGTTCTACTGGATAACCTGAAACTCACCAGACATACTATGTGTACAGTCAACTAACCAGTAGCTACCAGAAGATTAAAAAAACCAAACCAAACAAAAAGGGCAACACCAAACAAAAAACCCCCCAACAACTTTGATTTTTCCATCTACCTGAGGTAATATCAATGCTATGCCTGTCTTCTTCAAGTCTTCTAATCTTCTCTTCTAGTTCACTTTGTACAGTATCATACAACAGAAGCTTTTCACTCTAAAAGAGCAAGAAATTACACATTTTTATGTGACTAAAGTCTAGCATCTAAATATATATGACAACAATTTAAAGCCTCAGCTGAAGGAAGGTAAGAGTAGCTTTAGGTGAAAATTTTTCAGAAGCCATAAAGCATATGACTTTTCCCTCTATCCACTTTCTTAGCATGAGATCCTAGCTCCTTAAAGACAGCTTGCTCACTTGGCATAAGTGTAAATATAGTTATCAAATATCAGTACCAAGAATAACTAAGTATATAAAAGCATGCAGCTAGATCTCCAGAATAACTGTTTGTATTCTGACACAAACACAGTATTTTCCTTTTGGATAGGAAATATTTATTCACAATGAGTAACTGTAAAGTAGTGACCTCTATGCCATGTTTGGTTACAAATCAGAAAAGCTAATGTTCCCATGGAAAGCTTTTTATTAAGCTGCCTCCAATGTTAACAAACCTGCAGTCATTTATAATTGTCATCTATTACCACAGTATTTATAATTATTTATTTTCATAGATCTGAAATACCTTCCCACAGAAGAAAGAATTTATTGAGCACATAAAACAATCTAGATAGTTGTGAAAGCAAAATTGTCTACCTTAAAGGTGTGAGAAACACTTTTAAAGCACTGCTTTAGAGAAGTTAGCTAATTCATCCTTTTAAAAGGCAATTTCTGATCCAAACATTAACATAATGCCTTCAATGTTAGGGGTATCATTAACACTTTTTATATACAAAGACAACCAAAACCACACTGATGTGAACTTTCTACAGCATTTTGCGCAGACTATGCTCTCTTCCATCTCTAAGTGTTTCAGAACAAGAAAATCAACTTTGTAGTAAACTGCTCTCAATTATAGTCCACCACATAGGACCGATAGCAAAATTACACAGTATCTACATACATCAGTTACCCTTTTAAAGGCAGCATCAAAAAACACTAAACTCTCCAAACCAGTAACTTGGAACGAAGCTGAGTTCCAAGCCTCAAGGAAAGAAATTTACTGTTCTTTCATAAGCTTGCACATTTCCTAAAACATGAGTAGGAAATACAGCTGATTGATACATTTTAAAGTTCATATTTACTGAGCAACATCTTTAACACTCTGGAAAACAGAGGGCTTGAACTTACTCACTGAAAAAACAGCTTAAGCAGCACAAGTCACTGTGTCTAGCTATTTGCTACCATGTCTCTGCCAGAAGCTGCAGTCCTAGGGCCAAGTCAGCATTTACTGATGTTCAAGCTAGTATGCTGGAGTGAAGCAAAACAGTTGAGAAATAGACAAAGAACCCTGTTCTACTAAATGGTTTCATGTTTACCATTCCTTTCAAGTTAAAAAGTATTTAAATTCCAAAGACCTCCTTTCATATATTTTCAACACCTAATGAATTCCCAGTGGAATTGAAAAGGCAATGCCAAATGAGTGTTATCTGTTCTGAGACCATTTTAAAATTCCATTTTAAAATTAAATAGTGTTTGTGTTTAGACACCTGTTTTGCTTCAAGCACTTCGTGACAAATAAGGTGTAAAAAGCTGTTACAGGCATCAGAGGCATTCTTGCTGAATGGTTATATTCCATCGGAACAGTGATTCTACAAGCAGCACTGCTGACTTTAAAGAGCTTTTCCCCCAAGACCCTTAGTGCATGGTGCATATTTGAATTCTGAAGGTTTCACAGTAGAAACATAATAGCAAAACAAGGGACAAGGACCACCTTAAAGAGGAATAATATATAGCCAAAGCAAATCATTCAATCATGGATGAGAAACCCTGCAAGTCTTACAGGGTTTTGTCCAACCTCAGGAGTATTCACAGGAGCAAAGATAGTCAGTAATGAGTAGTCCTTCATTATACCTTGTTCCTTCCCAAGGCATCAAGAAAATGGAAATTTTTTTAAAAGTACGCATGCACATTCTTGCTTTATTGGTATAGTAGGAGCCACAGACTTCAGGAATATGGTGAACCACTCAGAAGAAAACACCCTTAAGCAACTGTAATGGGGGGCTGAGTAGTACTGTGATGCAAACCTCGGGATACAAGCAGCTATGTTACAGCATTGGACATACATGTACTTGAGTATTTGTACTACAGTGTCCAGTATTTAGATGCTTAAACAGGAATGTTTAAGGAGAGAAATGTATTTTTCCTGTAATTGCTTTTGAAGTGACAACTCTATTCACTAGCTGTCCAAGGCATCTTAAAAAGACATCATCATCATCATGATTATTATTATTATTATTGTTGTTGTTGTTAAAAAGTAAGGTTACGTCAGGTATTTTAGTTACTGTTCTTGGTAATCTTTTTATAACAAAGAGAAAAGAAATCATGTGGGAATCTATTAATAAAAACCTGTTAATGAAAAATAAGAAACCTTAGTTATACACAAAGCCAAACTAATATAAAGCTAATTTGATATGCATTGAATAACCTCTTACGTGGGCTTAGATATCACATGGCAATTGCATTCAAATAGCAAATAACAGCAATAATAAAAACATGCACTGAACTTGGAAAGTATTACACATGGTAAAGTTAGATAAGATTAGCTATTGATGTAAAATAGCTGGCACAACCTCACAGTGCTGTCGAGAGGCTTGAATTTCACATTCATACTTGTTCTTCACAGATTCCAGACAAAGCTCTCTATAGATACCTGTAATCAGACAAATTACAGCAATATTACTTTCTTTAGCTAATATCTGATTTCAGAATTCTCTTTTAAGACTGCCTGCAAGTCCCAAAACATGTATATACTGGAAAATACAGATATATTATATTAGGCACTGACAGTGGCTGGCTGCTTTACAGAGTAAAAATAGGAACAAGTAATCCCTTAGTTCTGAAGATCTGAGGAAAAATAAATGCTCTTTTAACTTTTTTCCCTATCAGTCAACAAATTACACCAGCGGTCATGGTAACTTTACAAAATAGGTCTATTTCATATTTCTGATCAAATTATCCTGGATATCCTCAGTTTTCAAATCCATGAAGTACTAAATGGCCTCTTCTATTTTCAAATTAGAGTTTTAAATAATGTTTTGGGGTTTTTAAATAGCTAGAAAACAGAATGAAAGAGCAAGCTTTTACAAATTAATATTTGAAATAAGGCTTACTTTATAATGCATGACCTTAATAAATCACATCAACTAACAAGACTCTGTTCCATTCTTAGAAATAGCCACCTTCCAATACAAAGGATACTGCCTCTGGGTATTAGGAACATTTCTTATACATTTCTGAAAATGTGCCTATTAAACAGACAGCTGAAAAAAATCTGAAAGATACCTGAAATGTAGTATCTGGCAAGTATAGATAGAACTTGACTTAACATATTCAATGCATTCAACACAAAATACTTAAATTGTTCCAGACTACCACCTTGAGGAGTTAAGTTTGCACACATGCGGGTGCTGTCTAGCAACTGAAGAACTCCCCAAAACAACTTCCCTTAGAATTCAGTTGACTATAAATTAATACAGTACAGGAGGAACAATATTGTTATCAGCAGTTCCTCTGAAAAACAAACCACAAAGTATTATGTCAATCATCTTTCCACTGTGAAGTCACTTTTGATCTAGAATTCACGATGTTCTTTTCTTACATCAGTAGGTTATGCTGGCTTTTTTTGTTTTTTTAAATATTTATGGCTGACTGGCATATCTAGGTCTACCAATTTATAATCACTGCTTATTTGCCTGAAATTGAGCAGTGTAGGTATGCATACTTCTGGAAGAAACAGTTGTATTCCTGACTTGCTGAAATAGTCAAGATCAACATTTTGTGTGAATAGCATGCAGTGCCTTAGAGAGCAGAGGAACACAAGTTTCTTTTCTACTACAGATGAAATTATATCCGTAGTTTGGCTGAACATAGTTTAGGGGTTTTTTTCCCCACCCCTTCTTCCCTCTCTCAGGTAGAAGTAGGTCCTTAGGGGTTACCTGCTGGAGCTCAAGTCCTGCTACTACCCACTTCTGTCGAGGCTCTCGAACAGTAAGAGCAAATAAGCCTGTTCGGCAGTTTCTTGCTTTCTCTGGAATAATTTTATCAATCTCATTCAGTTGAGGACAAAAGATAAAAAAAAACCAAAACCAACAACCCTGATTTCTAGTCTCAACTTCAAGGAAACTTCATAGTTTTTACCCTGGGCTCTTTTTACATTGGAACATGGATCTTCAGTGCTGCCAAAGGCATATAAGGAGAATCTGTAGTATTCTGCCTATCCATACCCACCTACATGAAAGCACTGACAGCCAGCCACATTTAAAACTGAAAATCAAAAGCCTGGATTAAGGTTGCTTTTGAATCAAACCTTCTGCAAGTTCACCTGTGAACCTTCTGCAAAGCCCAAGTGGGCTATGTAGGACTAGTCAAGTAAATTTGGGTTAAGATCTTAAAACTCAGAAATTCTGGGTCACCAGCTGAGGAAAAGCATTATGGAGAAGACCAGGAGGGAGAGAAACGCAATAAACCAAAATATTTCAAATTCACTTCGTAGCCTGAAGTCAAAAGTACTAATGAAGACAAACTGAGTAGCACTGAAGTAGCACTAGTATTATGAAAAGTATAAGCAGGCTTGCAATTTTCCAGTTTGCCTGCACTGTGCTTCTACTGAACTTCTTAGAAAAGATACTGGCATAGCTTCTCTGGCTAGAGAGATCATGACTGTCTGCCTTTCAGCTCTCTGACAGCCTCTGTTAGGTAACCCTTAGACTGCTGAATTACTCCTAAAGGAGTCAAGCTATGACATGAAAAGAATTTACAATAGGGAAGTACAGAACTTTGTCTTCCTGTAATACCACCATTCCATATGACTATATGGTTGTATTCCAGAAGAAGATAAAAGTTCTTGCCTGCTTCTTCTATGAGCGTAAAAGCCTATCTAAACATTAGTTTTAATAATTAAAATGCAGCTGAGATAAAATCTGCTAAGGACAGGAGTTTTCCTTCTTCCCCAGATAGGACAGGAAGATAGGAGCAAAGGACTAGAAGAGAGACAGACTAGAAAAGCAGGAAAAACATGATCATCTAAGATCATCTGCTAAGCACTTCATGAGACAGCACCTACATATCTCTTCAACAGCAACCAGCATGCAGACTTGATCTCAAATCTTCTGACTAACAAAAATTATTACTGTTTTTAATTCAGTAATTGTATGCTTACTACACAAAGACAGACAGCCATTAAATGAAACATATAAAAGCTGCATTTTTAGTGTGATGTTATCAGGCAACTTGTGCAAAGAGGTAAGCAACCTATTCATTTTGACTTGAAAAATATTTTACATTTAAAACTATGCCACAGTATTTCTAACTTTAAAACATACTCCTTTAAGAATTCTAAAGAAAAAACCAAGATTGACCTTAAAATGCATAGCAAGATTATACTGTTGAAACAGCAATACTCATTTTACACGCCTACCTGCTACCTTGGTTCGGATTTGCATATTTTCTTGTAAAGCTGCCAATGGTTCTAAATATTCAGGTGCTTTTCCGGCTATGACCTCTTGTAGTTTTGCATCCACTTGGCTTAATCTTTCTTTGTAAAGTCTTAAAATAACAGAAATAAAAAAATATGTATTTTATTTAAAAGCAAACACAAGTTAGAAGAAATATTTTTAGAAGAACTATGCTCCATCTCTTTGTTAATGTTATGGAACGCCCACTGAAGCAAAGTTAAGATTTGTTACCATTTTAATTTTCCAATACATATTTTCTTTTTGAACAATATTCCTCATGTCTATTAAGCCTTTCTGAAAAACACAGGCAGACAATCAGAAGTGTAGAAAGTAAAGATAAAATGAAATGTATCTCCATCTCTAAGGAAGAAGGAAAAAAAAATCACACAGCTATTAATAGGATTAAGATGGAGTAGGAGGTGAATCAACATGGAAGAGGACAGGAAAAGGTGCTACAATACATAAGAAAAATACGTCACGGGAGAGAAAGATACATTTTGTGGACAGAAAAACCCATTCGCTTTCATGTTCACATATCTGCTCCTACCCTACCATAAACCAAAGAAAAAGAGAGAGAGGCTCTTATTGAAGCAACCCTCATTTCACCTCCTGTGAAAATCCACATATTGCATACTATCACAAATATCACAGGATAATTTGTAACTGACATCTTCCATTCCTGCCACAAGGAAGTGTATTTAAAATATTTTTATTTTACCTAAAATTCATTCCTTCTATAAAAGCTGGTATTTACCAGCAGACAATGAAGAAATCTGCTTGCATTTTGAAGAATTTAATGTAATAACAATTACAAGTATTTCAGTCACAATAAAGCTCCACTCTTTGTGACCAATAACTTAAATACAGTGTTCAATGGTAGAATCATCAATATAACCAGCTTTTCCTGCTCTCATTTTTTACCTTGCACCCCACAATCAAAAGCTGTAGAACTAAGGCAAACATGTACAACCTCTGTTGTATGTGTTAAGAACATATCAGATGTTATCTGTTTACACAGATAACCATATCTTTGTTAGATCTGTTTATGCAGATATAACAGATGTCTTTGGGACAGGGACGCTGCTTTTTTACTCGTTTAAAGTGTGTAGGTTAAGCAATGAATTAGACAGAAAATTCATGTATACTGACACATCAAGACCTCCTTGAGAAATACTTCTTGCTCATCTGCCACCAGTCTGCTCATCATTTTACTTTGATGACAATTCCATAGCTCATGCATGTGTACCTAGCCTAGTAATAGTCACTGATCACTCCCCTCCTTACCTGAGCTGTTACAGTATGATACACACAATCTGTCCTGCAGTCAACTGACATATAGCCTGCAGCCGATCAAAACCCAATTTGCCGGGCTCAATCCTTGATGAGCATGCTACGCACACAACAGTTGACGTAAAGCAACAGCAGAGTTATTTAGCTCGAACACAAGCACAGGCGCACAGTGCACATGTCTGGGTGGGTCACTAACATTTGATTACACAGCACCAAGTTCCAGCTACATCAGAGCAAGCAGTTATGGACTGGGTGCTGCCAGCAGTTGATGGACTAAAACTGTTTATCCAGTACTTTCAAACAGCAATTTGCCTAAAATGGATAACTGCTATCAACCTGTAAATCCTACTCACAGCATCCAAATTCAGTTTTGCTGAAAAAGAGGAGGCATACACAATCACTTCATCATCTCTGCTATCGGTTGTGACTAAACATCCCATTGTTTATGCATCTTTTTCTTCTTTCCCAACTTTATCACCTCCTTACTCACGGATGCTCCTCCCTATAATCCCTCTTCCATCATTCTAATGCTCCTTTCCCAGTATTCCCACCATCACAATTCTTCCAGCCCTTACAAACACCCCAATCTCTCAAATAACCAGTGTCTACACAATGCCTTCCTCATATACCACAGCCTTACCACCTCCCAAACACCATTTGCAATCCCTAAACCCCTCAAAATACTTGCTTCCTTCCTCCTAAGAGCACCCTCCTTCATATTCACTTCCTCAAGGTTTGTTTCCACAAACTGTTTCCAGTCATCCAAGCTGTCCAACAGATGGAAGATGAGTACTGAACTCAAAAGCTGGCAGTTTTCCAAATGCCAAACCAGTCAGTACCACTGGCTCCAATACTCATCAATTGGCTCCACTTCCCAGGTTGCTGCATGCTCAGCCCAAAGAAGAACAGCAGGGCAAACAGTCTTCTCTAGGCACTGCAGCAAGAAATTGCTTGTTGGGCAATTCTTTCCAGACCCTATTAGATAGACCTCACCATGGCCTGTTAGGCAAAGCAAGTTGTATGTCTCAGTTCTGTAGTAGAAAGAAATATCCCACAATACAAACACACATCTGAAACGTAATGACAACTGACAAGATTTTCAATTAAAATAGATATCCAAGAATAGCTGAGGTCTCCTCAAAGTTTCACTTGTCAGGTACCTGATTAAGTTTGTTGCCAAATTACCACAATTTAAATTGGAACAGATGCATCTAGCTTGTCTGGGCACATGTGAAAAAAAGCCAACTTAAAATACATACAAATGACTGGCTCTAATACCAATGAGATTCACTTTTGAATAACTGCGGCTATTAATTTTGTCTCTTCTACTTACTAGGTCTTTACTACTGATGTAGATATTATGGCAAACTACAGACAGAGAGCTAACAGTACTTTGACTTTTTTTAGTATTGGTATCTGGTTTGCAGTAGCCACAAGAAACTTGCATTGGTACCAACTATAAAAACTGCTGTCATACCCTGCAAAAAACCCTAATTTCTCACTTAGCAAAGACAGTGCTTGGGTCTGTCCCACATATATAAAAGAATGGGAAAGATCTCGAGTAAATAGATAAATAAATAAATAAAGCCACAAAATTCCCTAAAATCACAATTCCTTGGTTCTGCTAAGGATTTTGAAGCAATAGACCCACACCAGCCCTTCACAGCAACACTACTTCAAAACCATTCTTACAGCAAAACAGAAAATCAAGAAATAAACAAACACATAAAAGTATTCTGGAGGAACTGCCTGCAAATAGTTTCAGAACTCCCAATCCTTATTCTTCTCCAAAAGTAGCATCCACATATATGAAAGACAAGAAACACCAGCTGCACACAACATTCTGATGGAAAGGATCCCCAAATGAGGCACTTAAAACATTAAAATACTTACTGATCTTTAAGGTCTGTAAATTGCTTTTCAAGATTTGACATTTCATCTAAACACTCCATTCTTCTTCTTTCACAGTCCTCATCATCCATTTCTAAGAATAAAAAAAGGTAATTTATTTTGAATGTAATGTGTAACCAAATAAACTGGATATTTTGTTTCTAGTGAATTTGAAGCAAGCCTGAATTTTAGCCATTAATAGATTATCCATTATATTATTATTATAGCAGAATATGAGAAATAACTTGCCATTTAACTACAAAGTAAGAAACTTAGATCTAATTCTAGAAGAAACCCCATAAACAGCAATTTTTCTTCCTCAAAACAGGAAACATCACTGTAAGATTTCAAGAGGTTAAATTTCATAACTGGTAATACAAAGTGTACCTAAGAATGTGAGAAACAGAAAAACTAAACATTGTATATCACACCAGACGAAAGGCACTATTAAGCATGAAGAGTTATTAACCACCACTGAAAATTCAAGTGTATCCTCAGTTCGTATGAGCAAAAACAATCCCTGGAAAGCAAGTACAATTCCATGTTACACTTGTCATATAAAATTCCACGTTCTATCCTTTAAAAACAACAAAAAAAAAGTAACACTTGGTTTTGAAAACAGGTTTCATCCTGTTCAATTGGGAGAGCACTTTGAAGCTGAAATATTAATGTAGAAATATCTCTAGTTCCTCTTAATGACCATTTAAAATGACTGCATTTCTAATGAAACACTTCTTAACTTGCAAAGTCCAGAATTTTGCAGAAACTTGATTTCCTATACTTTTATGCAGCAAGGGTAATTAACATTAAACTCTTTGCACAGTTTTTGTTTTAATTTATATTCCTGAATTTTTTCGTAATTTACCTAGTGCACATGACTCTGAAGTATAATAAATACCCATTTTTTGGCCAAAAATTTTGCCACTTGCCATGGAGACATCTGATCTTACTAAACATCAGTTGATACCTCCACTGCCTTTTCTTAGGCTAGAAAACAGAAAAACTAAGTTACAAAATTCTTGTCTCTTTCCCAGCCTTCCCAGAAGAAAAAAAAAAAAAGGCCTTGTTAAGCCACATTCAGAAGTTAGAGATGTCCTGAAACTGCTCGATAGCAGCAGTATCTCCAGGAATTAGCCCTCTACAGCTATGGTACAACTGACCAATTGCCAACCAGTAGCAGAAGACATGCAGAAGAAGGGATGGCCACGCAGTCAGGAACTGGGACTGAACTGGTGCAAACATGCCAGCTGTTTGAGAGAAGGGGTGTCTGAAGGAGGCCATACCCATCTAAGCAGTTACTCTGTCAAGAAAAATCCTAACTCCTGACAGAAAGGCAAAGCAGGATCTGGAACCAAGCAGGAACAGCCTGGACTCACTCTTCTAGACCATAAACAACTCTGAGCCTTTTGCTTCTTCCTGACATTTTTCCAGCAGACACATTTAACTGCTTTATGCTGTCTCCTACACCAACTACAGAAAGCAACATGCAAGTCTTCATCCTTATTGTTTTGCAAAAGAGTAGGCAATTTGCAAAGGTGATGAGGTGAAAGGAGTAGCTTCAGGGCCAGCATAGCTACTTCGGAGGATCTGATTAACTCACATCTTCCACTGAGACCTCTCAATGTATGAAGTTTTCTGCACACAGCTTCTTCCTGAAATCATCACAAGCTTTTTAAAACTACACTAGTCCTCTCTGCCTGGGTATGAAAGCTAGCAGGCAGTGGAGCAGTATTAATCTGTATTACAATGGTACCTACGGGTCCAAATCAAAGACCTACTGCAGTCCATCACATTACAGTTAGCACAAGCAAAAAAGACAGCATGTACAAAGTTTTAAAACATGATATAACCTTAAGTATTTGAAAGCAGAACAGGCAAATTTAAAGATAGAACTTCAAAAAAAACCACACTGAATGCTTAGCACACTGGGGAGGGTGGGGGAAGAGAGTATCAGACTGTTAAGAAATACTATTTCATTTTAAAATATTATTCTCAAAAGTAAGGCAGATCCTGAATCCCAGAATAAGGATGAAAATCAGATTAAAGAGCAAAGTTTTATTTGGCTGTCCGACGTAATACTCAAGCCAAAATTGATTGGGCAACTTTCAACTTGGCCAGGTTTAAGGAATGTGGCAGTCATATTACTCGAAGAGTTGTCCAATGCATTTATGTGCTATAGAAAGAAAGCTTCTTTAAAATTTGAAGGCACCTCCCTGTGAAACCAGACAGGAACAAGCACTGGGATCCCGATGGTTCTCCCACTTCATTCTCAAACTCAGGTATGTGTTTCAGATATGTTCATCTACACTTTTGGTTCTAAGTATGTTTTAGTAAGGAATTCACTCAGAAGCTTTTCCTTAAATTAACATGGATTTTATTGTTGGTGTACGTTTAGGGTCTACAAATCAAAGAAAGATTAGAACTGTAACCCTGGCTGAGGATCAGTGCAACACCGAGTGTTGGAGGGAAGGGGACTGCATCTTACATTTTAAAGTTACATTGCAAGGAAAACTATAATGCATTGGGCAGAGCTGACTGTTGTAGATATTGAAGGAACACATAGGTCTCTCCAATCTCCCCTCAGCTACGTATACAGTCTTTGACTTGCTACCTAGAAGCCTACATTCTACCTATCGCTCATACTGAATGGCAATTCACATGCTAAGTCACTCTTCAATTGTTTCACCTTTACTCTGCCTCCAGTAAGATTCATAAAACGATGAAGATTTTCAGAGTCCTGAAACATCTTTAATTCCACAGATATGGAACTTCTTCCCCATGGCCTTAAACAACATACAGATTGGGGAATATGCAGTACTGAAAAAGTAAGAGGTTTTAGGATCAAATCTAATGGCTTTCCAGTTGAAAATTTACATCACTGGAGATGGAAGATCCCTTGTTTCATATTAAAACACTTGCTAATAGGCCCATCCTGTCTCAACACTTCAGTTTTCCCATAAAGTTTCACACTGCACAAAATATTTAGGGTATTTTTAAACACTTTCAAAATCACAGTCATTTGTTTCCTACCATATTCAAGCAGTCCAACTCAGTAACTAGGGCAGCCTGGTTTAAAGACAAAAAACCCCACAGTACTTAAATGTAACAGCACCTAAAATAGCTTTTTTTAATAACCCGTGGCCTATATGAAGTGCCTTAAAAAATGGCCAAATTCTCATCTGGGGTGGTGAGCATAATTTGTGGCTTTTTTATTCATCCTTAGTATGCTATTCTATATCCTAGTCAATAAAAAAACCCTATACTAAATACATAGCATCAAAAGGAATAGGACAGAAACAGTGTCAGCTCTCAAGGGCAAGTTATGCTTCTTCCTGCACCTTCCATATTCTCAGGCATCTGCTGAAAAATAAAAAAGAAGGCTGAATGCAAGTAAAGCAAATGGCAAATTTAACAAAAATATCCTTTCCTTCAAAATCTTTTTTTCTTATTATTACTGATTTTAATTAAGGTTTAGTTCTTGCAGTGCTAATCATCTTATGTCTGTAGGAGCAACATGCTTCCATGGAGTACGTTCATATTTGTCAAGACACTGAGACAAGCATGTAATTTCCTGTAATCAACGCTTTTTAAGTGCTCCCTTAAAAGCATTTCTCTGTGGAATGCAATAGAAATTACTTGGAGAGCTTCTTGTATTGTTTTAAAGAAACATTCACAGACTACATTCACTTAAAACACAATTCCTCCTTCCTCCACCTTAACCCCAGAAGAAACCAAGACAAGTGCAAGACAACAGAATTATGCGCCTTCGATACAAGTCAACCGAAGTGTCTTTGAGGACATGTAAACTTCAAAGTTTTCTTTAAAAATATCAGTTGGCACAACTACAAATGGGAGCACAGGCAAGTTTTGAAAAAGAGCAAACTTCAAAGCTGGAACTAAGAGGGACAAATCTCTCTTCACCAGAGCCAGGGAGTTGGAGAAGAGAAAGAGTTAAGTTTACATCTGTTACAGGAAGCTCCCCTTCTCACACAGAAAATGACATTTTTTTAGACATGCAGATTAGCTAGAATAAGAGATGAAGAAAGGGCATTCCCAGACGGCATCTAGCTACAATACAAACTGGAAGGCTAAGATGGGTTAAGTAAGCAGTGGTTATTGTTGCAGTGCTGCTCCTGGACCTCATCAAGGAGTCCTTCATGACACTGTGTCTCACCCACCTACTGCCCAATAAGCTTGTATATGCCTCTTTTAGATTCTCTCTGTTTTCCCCTGAAAGATGTAACAAAATTCATATAACAGAACTTCTTGAAAAGCTGTCTCCATGAATTTCTTATCCAAAATATAGTATTCCCTTTTTAGTCCATGTACAATTCTGATAATAAAAGAATTGAAGCATGCTTTCCTAAGTCACATCCGAAAGGAACAGATTGCTGTGCAAACAAGGACATAATCAGATATGCTTTTCCAACTTAAAACACGGTTACCTCCAGCTACTTGCCCTGGTACCCTCACTCAAGCTCACCTTCTTTCCAGCATAACCACCAGCACACACGGATGCTGCCTAATTTAGGTTTCATCAAAACAACCCGACACAGTTTAAGCACATTTTTCTGGCCTTGTTTTTCAACAGAATCACTTCGAGAGAACGGGGGTAAGGAAAGACTGATCAGCCTTCCTTGGTAGCAGATCTGTAATTGTATCAATAAACTCTCCACCTACAACAGCCCAACTGTTTATAAAAGCTGTGAGCACATTCAAGTTTCAGTACAGCACAGCTTTGAGGCCAGTCCTATGACTGGTCCAGCTTATCAGGCACTGGGTCAGTTTGCAGCAGTTTTGGTGAACACAAACCAAGTTATTTTCCTGTCAAGTTAAACCCAAAGCTTCATTCCAGGCACTTGCCAAATGTGTTCCAGCATCTACGGAGAACACGAGGGTTTGAAACAATGACTTGTCTTTCAGGCAGCTTCCAATCAAATGTATTCAGCCCAGGCTACATAATCTGAAATAAACTCTAACTACTTTGGAGGTGTAGGGGCCTCAGCACTATCTACTCAGAACTACTTACTCCCTATTTCACCAAATCAGTTGCTAGAAGAGACACAAATAAAATCACTATGTTTACAATTTTGCTGACTCTTTCAAGCCCATACCTGGATGTGGTTCATAGTTCACCGATTGAAGAGATCTCCTGTTTAGCATTGCATTAGACAAGAGAAGCAAGATCTTCCCTCAGATGAGGGAACAGCCCAGAACTAAAGAATTTCCTGCTCCAGGAGACCTCTTGTCTCATTAGTCCCAAATTCACAAAAATGTGTAGGTGTTCAGTTAACTGATTTAAGTTGGAGGTGTTTACGTATTCTCACAAAATTGCAATTTATGACTTCTGCTGCAGTCTATCTAACCACTGGTTTACACAGTCCCCAGCACCTTCCATTTACATATCAGACTCGTCACCTAGACGTTTTCACCAGCTACTTTTTAATGGGTTATTTTTCTGACAGCTTAGCATACAAAGGCCCAACAAGCATTGAAGACAGTGCAAGAAAGGGGACAGGAAAGCACAGAGTACCATGAAGGGTGGGTAAGGACGAGTGGCAGCCAGCAATTCGATCCAGGTGGACAACCATGGACCAGCAGCCTAACTTGTAAAATGGGGTTCAATCAGCAATAGTTGCCAGCTCAAAGGCATGAGGGGATGGGGGAGAAGAAGGGGAAAGTGTAAAAAAAAAAAAAAAGACCCAAAAACCAAACCACAGGAAGCTCTATATAAACCATGGGCAGATTACCTGGATTAACGAAGGCCTCAACTGGGGGATCAACTCTGGTGCAGAGCAAGTATTAACTCAGATCAAGGTCTAAGGGAGTGACTATACTCTCTCCCAGTATGGCAGCCACACTTTCCCAGCACTAGTAGAGTCTTCACTCTACTTCTGCAGAGTAAGCTTGGCTGTCTCTGTACCACACCTGTGGGGCCCCAGCACCTTGCTAGCCCGTGCACAATCCAGACAAGGGCAAGCTCCACGAGTCCACATGGAACCACCATAGCAGGGCTTTCCCTGAACTGCATCAGTCAGTGTGAATATAAAAGCCATAGGATTTAACATTCGAGATCTCCCAGATGTTTTAACAACAAAAATGAAGAATTAACTGTACATTGAGGACTTTAACACACCCACATAACTCAATCACAATGCAACATATGTAAAAATATAATTTCACAGCTGCCTGATTTGTCTAGTTTATGGCATCCCACTCCGTCCACTGTGCCAAGCCCGGCACTCATGCCACAAGTCAACGTGCTAGTACAGGCATGGGACAGGATCCCAGCAGACCACTCTAAAACACTTAAGGTGCCAGGAACACGTCAAGACCACAGCCAGCACTGAACACAGCTACTGGTTTTGAGCTAGCCCTTCTAGTGACAGAGATCTTGCTTATGGAGCTTACTTGCTTATGAAGCTTACTTACTTATGGAGGCCCAGTGACTCCAGAGCAGCAGCATATGCATCTGATGATCAGTGTGCTTCCCAGTAAGTGACCACTTTATAATTTACACCTTGTATTTACAAGGGAAGTTCGAACAGGTAACAACCTTCTTCTAACACAGTGGAAATTGAGCATAGAAAAAGTAATCCTTTTAAAGCTGGATTTCACCTACTAGTATCATTCAAAATCTACAGTCCAGAGGAAGGTGTGGAGAAAGGGACCTTCAACAGAGCAGACGTTGAAATGCTACGCAAAAGAGGCCAATGGTACTGACAGGGCTTCCAATGCCCCCTCAAAGACAGGCCTCAAAACACGTAATTGAAACTCGCGATTTTGCATACAAAGAAACACATACGTATATGTATGTACACACACGTATGCCTGTATTTTGCGTGCATGCAGGCACACGTGCGCAGGTATGTATGTACGCCAGGCCCTTAAGCGCAGACCTCAGGCAGCACCCCCCGCTGCGGGCCATGCACTCAAGCCCAGCAGTGCGCAGCCCACAGCACCGACACGGAGCGGCCCGGCCCGGCCCGCCCAGCCCGGCTGCCAGCCGGCTCCGGAGCCGGCGGCTCGGGGCGAAGCGGGGCTTCCGTGCCCATGCGCCCCACCACGTCCCTGCCCTCCGGCCGGCGACCCGAAAAGGAGCCGCGGGGCCGCAGCTCGGGCCGGGCCGGAGCGGCGGGGGGGCGGGGTCACGGCGGGGGCGGGCACCGGCAGCCACCGGAGCCGGGGCGGGGGGACCGGTCTCTCCCCCGGGGCAGCGCGCCGGGCGCTGAGGGAACCGCCGCGGCGCCCCGTTGAGAGGCGCTGCCCTGCGGGCGGCCGCGCTACCTGAGCTGTCCCCCTCCTCGGACACGGACGAGCTCTCGGTCTCCTCCTCCTCCGAGCTGCTGCCCTCGTTCTCCCCGTAGTCCACCTCCATCTCATCGTGGTTGTTCTCCTTCTTCTCCCGGGAATGGACCGGCATCGTCCCCGCCGCCGCCGCTGCCGCGCCCTGGGACAGCCCTTCCCGCCGCCGCTCCGCCGCTGCCGCCGGCCCCTCCGCCCCGCCCCGCCCCGCCCCGCCTGCGCAGCCTGACCCGCCCGGCGCCCTCCGCGCCCTCCCATTGGCCGAGCCCCGCCAGATGACTACGTTCGCCCGCGCGCGGGGCACGCTGGGAATTGTCGTCCGCCGGGAGCGGCGCGGGGGAGCGAGGGCGGCCCGGCGGGGAGGGGGGGCGGCCCCGGCCCCCCGCTCACGGGACTGCTCGTCACTGAGAGGCTCCATCGCGGTCAGGCAGCTTCGCACCTGCCCGCGCCTCCCGAAGGTGGCCCGGGCCGGGGAGCGGGGCCGGGGGTCCGACCGTTGCCGTTCCCCGCCGGAGCAGCGGAGAGGGGACGCGGGGCCTCGCCTCTGCCCGCGGCGCCCGCCCGGCAGCGCCGCTGCTGCCCGGGAGCTTTGCATGCGGGCAAGGCGTCCCTTGCGGCTCGCCGCCTGCCCCTCACCTTCCCCCTCGCGCGCCCTGCGAATCGCGGCCTCCCCTCCAGAACCTGCTGCCGGCCCAGTTTCACATTCTGTGACACGCTGCAAGTTAAATCGGATTTAACTTGGTCCCCTAAAGCTCACAGCAGCCACTGGCAGTGGACGTGAGAAGGGACTAAACAGACACGCTGCAATTTGTGCACGGCTGGGATAGGTTTTTTGGCTTTGCGTATCTACTCTTCTGTTCATTCGCCAATTGCCATTAGTTGTGCAACATACGATGTCCTGAATACAAATGATGCTTAGCGGAGCAAGCTATCCCAACTGTCCCCTTGCTACGAGGGACTGATTAGCTTCACTTCAGGACTTACACATGCACAGGAAAGACTGGCAGGGATCCTCAAGAGTGACAAAATACGCAGTCGGTTGTGGCCTGCAGGTAAGCGTGGGCAGTATCTTTGGGGCGAAGGTGAGCTCGCTTGTACAGCACAGCTCGCTTCGGAAGCCTGGGCCAGGTGAAGCAGCAGTGAGCAGCACTGTGTGTCTCAGTGATGTGATGCGCTGCTCCCGCGAAGTTAAGGGTGTATTTGCCTGGCAGTAGGAGGAACTGCTGTTCCTCGTATTGAGAGATCCCGATTTAGTCACCCTCCGCAGCCTGGATGTCACACAGGTTACGTTGTGAGGCAGTGACTTCTGGGCTTCCCCATGGGCTTCCACCTCCATGGCAATAGCTGCCCACCTCGCCCACAGTAACCGCCGCTGTACGTTGGTCGCTTTTCTCCCACTTGTCCGCATATCCAAAGCGACTCACTTCCCTGTATGTCCACCAAGAGGAGCGTGTGTAGGTGTGTGACTTCTTCTCCAAGAACACAAATATCAGACAAAATTAACCACCTCCCGTCCTGCACTGTGCAAACTCCGTCCCTTCCGTTTCTGTTGTCGCTGGCTTTGTAGCCAACTGGTGGACCCAGCAGAACCTGGCATGCTTTCCCCACACCCACCAGGATTTTTATCATTTTAAGCATATGATGGGAAACACCTATGATTTCTCAAGGAGCTGCAGCACACGCGGGAACGAGCCCTTTCCTAGACCCGCAGCAGCAGGCAGCTGCCGAAGACATGTTTCCTTCTCCTGCCTCCGCTTGCCCCCGAGCGCTCTATCGGCCCGCTCCTCGGGGTCTCCCCTCCCGCTCCCCCCGACCCCGCTCCCCACAGCGCACGGCAACGCCGGCGGAAGGGGACGGCGGTGGCCGCGGTCGCGCATGCTCCGCGCCCGGCGCATGCTCCGCGCCGGCGGGGGCAGCGGCCGCTGGCGGGCGGGGGGGGCCGGGCTGCCCCGAGCAGCGGCGGGGGGCCTCCAGGACCCCTGCCCAGCGGAGCCGGGGGAGCCCGGGCTGCCCCGAGCAGCGGCAGGGGGGCGCCGCGACCCCTGCCCAGAGGAGCCGGGGGGGTCCCGGGCTGCCCCGAGCAGCGGCGGGGTGGCGCCGGGACCCCTGCCCAGAGGAGCCGGGGGGGGCCCGGGCTGCCCCGAGCAGCGGCGGGGTGGCGCCGGGACCCCTGCCCAGGGGAGCCGGGGGGGGCCCGGGCTGCCCCGAGCAGCGGCGGGGGGCCGCCGGGACCCCTGCCCAGGGGAGCCGGGGGGGGCCCGGGCTGCCCCGAGCAGCGGCGGGGTGGCGCCGGGACCCCTGCCCAGAGGAGCCGGGGGGGTCCCGGGCTGCCCCGAGCAGCGGCGGGGGGGCGCCGGGACCCCTGCCCAGGGGAGCCGGGGGGGGCCCGGGCTGCCCCGAGCAGCGGCGTGGGGGCGCCGGGACCCCTGCCCAGGGGAGCCGGGGGGGGCCCGGGCTGCCCCGAGCAGCGGCGTGGGGGCGCCGGGACCCCTGCCCAGGGGAGCCGGGGGGGGCCCGGGCTGCCCCGAGCAGCGGCGGGGGGGCGCCGGGACCCCTGCCCAGGGGAGCGGGGCTGGGGTGTTTTTAATGTGTCGGGTTATTTAATAGAGCAGCCGCAATTGACCTTGTCCTCAGGTTTGTTTTTTTTTTCCTGTTTAGAAACAACTTGTGGGAGCCCAAAATCTGGCCGAGTCCTGGTTCAGAGTTTTAAAAACTTACAGATGCGGCTACCAAGGAGCTGTTTTTTAAGCTGGTGTGCCTTCGAGCTAACGTGGCTAAAGTGTTAGTAGCGGTGTCTGGTGCTCAAATGGCTGAAAGGAGTTAGGAGAAGGCCTGAAACAAGAGCTGGAGACCTCCCCAAAGAAAACCAGTGGATTTCACAAACTGGGTCTGAAATTTCTCTTAAGAGATCCGTAGAGTTTTGACAGGAAGAAACCAGAAATAAAAAATGTCTTACAAACCCGAATTGTAAGTGTTGCATTTTGGACAAGCAAGATAAAAAGACTAGAAATCAAATGCTCTGGACTAGAAGAAACTACTGGAAACAGTTGCAAGGAAAGGAATGACAGGAAATCAAGGAAACCTTTGGCCTGATTGTAATTTCCTGTCCAAACAGCTGGAACTAGGTCTAAGGGAGCTAAAAATAAGCCCCAGAAGGAAATCAAAGTTCCCACGCCAGGGTGGAAATCAGCAACCAGGATGGGGAATTGAGCCAGAAATTTTTTTTAGTAATACACAATTTTACATGCTGCTTCTATTCTGTTTGCAGCCTGGGGAGGGGGGGGAAGAATTACCCAGCCAAAGCAATATAAACATCTACTGTCTTGAAGAGAAAAAAAGAAAAGGTAGCGGTTGAAGTTAACCTGACTGTCCAAATGGAGTGCTAGAAAAGCTAAGAGAAAACGGTATTTCCAGGAGCTATATGTGGTGGCACAGTGCTAGTGGCAGCTTATAATTTGTTCCCAGAAATATAATTAATCAGATCACCTATAAGCCCTTAACATATAATGTGGCAACAGCTATCTTAATCGGCTATCTAGGGCCAGGTGTGTGCTAGAAGGAGCGGGGAAAGAAGGAATTCTGGCTGGCTTACTGGAGGACTTGCAAAAATTTGTGTCTTGCTGTGTGTACATACCAGCTAGGAATCCAGTCAGGATCCAGAGGACCAGTCTGTAGATTGACCATTTTATCAAGATACGTGAAAGGAAGCATTAGGTGCCTACAAAGCTATGATTTTTTTCTGGATCATGACTTATAGCCTTTATCAGAGTAAAATAGCCATTAAGAAGGCAGTGATTGTCATCATCCTCATCAGCTTGGCTCTGCATTTAATGGGGAACTGGGGATTAACAGCTGGTATGTGGTATTTTTGAACAATTAGAAAGAGACATAGTCCATTAACAGGGACAGTTGGCAACAATGCAAAATTCAAAACTGGCAATTCTGTTGAAAGCTGGTACTGAAAAAAATTGGGATGCGATAACAATTATTATAAATAAAATGCTGGCCAGCACAGACCTTGACAGATGGTGAAATCTACTTTCCCAGTTTGGGAAAGCGAGGGATGGTTGGAGATGGGAACTCACATACATGAAGAGGAAAAGCTTGGAAAGGCAGGCATCAGCTTCCTAGGACTTCATCTGGGCACTTAAGGCAATAATCTGAAGCTGGCTGTTGAATCACATCTGCGAAATGCACAGAAAAGTGGAACCTGGCACAAGCATGGTGGCTATTAGACCAGACATCTTCAGAAAAAGCTAGGAAGCAGAGCTGTAAGTTTACAGTTGATTTGTTGGATTGAGACAGTGAGTGGAAGCATGATCACTCTAGAATCTGAAAAGCAATTACGAGCTTTCTGATTATCAACCTGATTGCCAGCTTTTGTTGTAGTGAGTAACTGCATAGTAACTGAGTATTTCTGACAAGAGTAAGATTGTAAAGAGAGAAGGCAAAGATGTATCATATGAGTCAGTAGGATACAGGTATAGATGAACCCTTCAAGGAGAAGCAGGGATGAAAGAGCTTTTACTGTGTTTGATCCAATATAGTGCACTACATCTTAATGAGTTTGAAATATCTTCTCACTGGGAATTTCTCCAAGTTCAGAGATGTAGTTTGTCTTGGACTGATCATCACAAGTTTGATTGTGGGGGGCAAGGTCCTCCAAAGGGGACAGGACATCAACATATTAGCCAGGTCTATCAGTATGTGTTATTAACGATGAAAGACAAATCATGAGAGAAATTTATCTGGAAGATACATGTGAGGTTTTACCCAGTTCTTGGGCCTCACCTGTAGTACAGGTTAAGAAAGAAGTGGTAGCACTGGGGTGTTTGTGAACTCTGGCAAACCAAATTATGTCACTTGAAATAATTTTTACCCAGTATCACAAAGAAACAATACACTGGATGCTCTATCAAATTAAATCTGATTCTTAACCCTCAATTTCGAAGTGCAATATTAGGAGGTCAGTCAGAAGAACACTGAAAAGACTATTTTCCCTGCAGGACAAGGTCAGCAGCAAGTTAAAATAGCAGTTGCGGTGTGCAAACTACTAGCTGTATTTGAAGGCTATTGGATGATAGTCCTTCCTCAGCTCGTATATTATCTAGGCAAGGTAGTCTGGTACATGCTGCAAATGGTGTAAAGTAAGCTTAAAACTACTAATCAAAATAAACTGTAAGAGATATGACTTACTTCTAAAAGACCTTGCTTACTCCTGCAGGTGAGATAAGGGGAGAGATGGGGGCAAAATATTTCCATTGATAAAAAGGAAAAAATCTGTGCAAAATTGGCTCTCCCCTAGAGGTTGGCAGACATGCAGAGTTTCTGCAGGGCTTTTCTCTTTTGGAAGTTCTTTTGTGGGTTTGTCAATATTGCAAAACTATTTCATAAGTTGGGGAAGAAAAAGAAAACATCTCAGTGGTTGAGAGGCAGGGTTTGAGCACTTTCAGTTAAAAAAAAAGTTGTAACTGCCACTCTATCAGAGTATTCACATTTCAAAACCGTTTTCATATCAGATATGGGTGGTAGTGCTTACATTAGAACTCAAACATTGTGAGTTGGAGGTGACTTTGCACAGCAAAAGTCTAAATTCTCTGGCACCGATGGACATGAATTAGTAATGTTTACATTGGTTGAAAATAACTTCCAGATGTATGAAAGTTTCTTGTCATGATAGGCCACATATCCCTTCTGTTCTTTGAGCATGGCTGACATAGTTCTAGCATGTTAAGAAAACAACACTTAGGTAACGATTGCTGGGTTGGTTTTGGTTTGGTTCTTTTTTTCACTTCCACTCTCCCTGCTACTTTTGAAGCCGTTGGCTAATTTAGATCTACATGAGAGCACAAGTGTTAAAGATACCAAGTTTCTGCGTGTTTTGTGAAACGGTATCTGGAAAAAAGAACCCCTATTAATGTCCCACAGAGGGAAACGTGTAACTTAGGTTTTACCCTTCCAAGGGACAGCAGTCAGCTCGCCAACCTGTATACATGTAGTTAAGACTTAACTGCAGCCGGGCCTCTTGCCCATCTCAAATAGGTAGCGGGGGGCTAAGCAAAGGAAGGTTTATGGTTGTAGAAGGAGATGACTCATGGCATTCAGTGGCTAGAGTACAAATTCAGAGGAAACCTGGCTTTGTTAATTCTGTAGCTCATGGAAGAATTTATTCAAGCTTGGGATCTTTGGTGGTTGGAAAGACTGCAGTGTTCTGACTTTGTACCAGATGCTCATGCAAAGGTATTAATGCCGATACGCTGCTTAACAAAAAAAAAAAAAAGCAATAAAGCAAGAATTGGTTGCTCAGGAGAGTATAAGCTCATGAAGAGCTCTTTCCCTTAATTACAGAAGCATATAGAATCCAGATTTCATCTGTGAGTTATGGGCTTGTGCAAATGAAATGGGAATTTGTGCTTTTTTGCACGGGAACAGGATTTTGTCGAAGGAACAGCTAGCTGTTCCATTATTCTCATATTAGAAATACCTTACAGGATCCTGATATTTGACTGCTTAGGTCAAAGTGGCCAACATCTCCAGTATCAATATTTACACTAGAGTACTAAACTGCACAGAACCCTGGTTTTGACTATTCAAACCTTAAATATCTAGTTTTGGGGGTCGTCTTCTCAAATTAAATAGTTGCAAATTAAGTTAACTAAAAATTTGTTACTCAGGATGGTTCCCAAACAGGAATACTGTAGCACAGGCAAAGCCATACACCCAGAGGATTTCAACACACCATCCTAACGCCCAGGGTGCAATTTAGAGAGGTGTCTTTCTCAAAAGCAAGACAACCCCCATAGGAAGGAAACTGTGGAGGGTAGTATAGAAAAGTAGAAATAGGAGAATAGGAGTACATAGAGAAAAGCCTCAAAGGGATCAGCTGTTGAGCTAAATATGAAGAGATGAGAAGAAGTGGAATGTTTTGTTAAAATTCTTTTAAATTTATTGTTTTCTCTTGAAGGACCATATGGGCAAATAGTTCTTCAGTGGAATATAAGCATGCCCCTTTGAGGGGTCAGGTTTAAGACTCATGCTGGCTACCTGAAAGAAGGGAAATACTTAGTGAAATTCTGAGTAATGTTAACTCACTTTTAACCATGTACCTTAATGTGGTGTAAATATTAGTAAAGCAGGGGTTCCAGAAACTTGGATTTCTGGGGGTGGATGCAAGAACCCAAAACATAATCTATCCCTTTGAAATGTGAACTGTTGAATTGGGCTAGAACTGAAAGGTTTGTGCTCTCTTTCATATATCAAAAAATACTCATATTTTTTTTAAGTACTTGGCAACAGCTAAATTCTTTGGAAATCATAAATCCTAGATGAACTGTGAGAAGTTAATTGGTGGCATGAGTGTGACCCAGTTGCCCCCACTACTTTGAGTGCCCTATGGGGCCCTGTAGAGAGTGTTAAAAGAATGGAAAAAAGTTCTGCAGCAGTTAATTGTCTACACTACTCCTTTAAAAGTTCAGTTAAACTTACTCATGGGGGTCCCCTCATGGCTGGACAAAAATATTTGAAGAGTTCTTTCTTTAAAGTGGAAATGCAAAGAATGGATCCAGCCATAGCTGCCTGGAATGCAGCAGAACCTAACCCCTCCCTAACTAATCCTGCTATTTTCTAATCTTGTCCTCCATGCATAATCGAAGGTGTCGAAGTCACATGCTTCAAAGTCAAGCCTTTGCAAGATCACGGTTTTCGCTGTGTATGGAACATGCCCTTCCTGCCTGGTGTGCTCTGCGCGAGGAGGTTCTCTGTAGAAGCCATTATTATCTTGGCTAACACCACTCCCTCCTTTCACTTAGTATTTTGTTGTTAAACAACATAACTCAGGTTACGTTATTTATGTAGCAGGTACGGAAACGTTGACAACTCTTATCATTTTATAACATGTCTCAAATAGTTAAATATTGCCCATACTAAAAACTCCAGCTGTTGTCATCAGACTCTTAGCTGAGGGAACTGGATTTTCTCAACGCAAAACCGAGGGACTGTTTAAAAACATCCAAGCAAAGAGACACTGGCTATCATGAGTCTTAAATGATACAACAGCAGATGTCTATTGAAAAGTCCAAGAATTCTCGATTTCATAACTTTCATGATTGTAAACCAGTGTCAGGCTTTTAGGGGAAACTTTGGGCTTTTTCAAAATTACTAATTCAGCCCTCAGCAGCAGAGTTAACCCCGCACCTCGTACGCATCCCTGGCTGTCGTTGCCGGCCCCTCTGCTGAGGTTGTGTGTGGGACTGGGAGAAGTGCAGTCTCTTAAGCCTGTTTCTGGCTTTGCTGTAGGAGCACCGTGCGCACGACCATCCCATGGAGCGCAGAAGAAATAAGGATGCTCCAGACCGTCGCACTGGACCCAGCCACATCTGACGGTTCAGTCTCGATGCCACTGATGGAGCCGAAAGCGTAGGTAGCGAAACCGTGAAGAAGTGACTCTGGGGTAAGGAGTTGCAGCACTTTGAGGAACGGTGTGGAAAGAGGAACTGCACGAGTCATCGTTGCCCGTTGCACAACTGAGGCTTGAGTAAAGGTTTGCAGTCACTGCCTGGGCGAATATGGTCCCCGCCTGGATTTTATTTCCTTATTCCCCACGGGATTCCCCCCTTACCTCACCACACTTACGTGACTCTGTAGAGCCAGAAGTAGCTGGATAATGGGATAACTTTATATTTTACTTGTAAACAGCTGAAGCACAGTTTCCTGCATCAGCTGCTGTTGCCGAGCTGCGCAGGGGATCCTGCAGCGCGCCCCTAACCCGGCCCCGGTGCCTGCGCTCCATCCTCTGGCAAGGGGACCCGGGAAAGCCGCGGGCAGACGCCCCTCCCCACCGGCGCGCTGCCCCTCCCAGGCTTGAGAGCGGGAAGGAGGAGCCCCGTCCGTCTGTCCGTCCGTCCGTCCGTCCGTCCGTCCATCCATCCATCCGTGCGCCCGCCCGCCCGCCGCGCCTCAGAGGTGCGCTGGGGAGCGCCGGCCGTGACGTCACGGCGCGGTTGCCATAGGGACGCCTGGGGTCGCACCTGACGGCTGTCGTGAAGCAGCGGGAGGAGAAGGAGGGAAGGAGGAAGGGGGAGTCTAGGCCCGGCCCGGCCCGGCCCGGCCCCCCCCGGGCCCGCGGGGAGTTGGCTCCGCGCCGCGCCCCTCCACCCGCGCCGCGTCGGAGTCGGAGGCAGAGGCAGGAGGAGGAGGCGGCGCTGCCGCCGCGGCTGGCTATGTAGGGGCCCCGGTGCGGGCGGATCCGGAGGCCGCTGTCCGCCTCTGGAGCGCGGCGCCGGGGCCGGGCCCGGCGGGATGTTCTCCAAGAAGCCGCACGGGGACGTGCGGAAATCCACGCAGAAGGTGCTGGACACCCGCAAGGACCCGCTCACCCGCCTCAAGCACCTGCGCGTCCTCATCGGTGAGGCGGCCGGGAGGGAGGGAGGGAGGGGGTGGATCAGCGCGGGGCCACGGCCCAGGGTCCGTGGGGCCGCCGGCCCCGAGTCCCGGCGCAGGAAGGATCGGGGACTTGGAGGGACCGGCTGGGCCCCGGGGCGGGAGGTGGGCTCGGGGCTCAGCCCGGCGAGAGACCCCGGCCAGCCCAGCCTCGCCGCGGCAGGGCGGCCGGAGGGGGGGCCCCGCGGCCCGCACCGCGGGGCCGGCGGCAGCGAGGCTTCGGCTGTGTGCCCGGGGCCGCTGGAGCCGGCGGGCGCAGCGGGGGATGCTGCGCTCCCCGCTGCTGTACCGAGGCGCGTACGTTTCCAGCGCGTTGGAAGGTGGAATTCATTTGGCAGCTGTGGATGGAGGCGGAAAGCTGGTGTGCTTCCCCTGTGAATTGCTCTCGAGAGCCACATAAACGCTGCTAAGTCGGTGCGCTTGAGCAGAAGTGGCTGGTGCGCGCTAATGGTGCCTGTGACTCCCTAATCCATTTCCCCTAAATGCTTACAGTAACAACTTATGTTCGTGTATGTTTTCAAGGTAAGAGCTACAACAATAAGTGCTCACCAGAGCAGATGTAGATGAGCATTCCTACAGCTAGTCTGAAAACACTTTTGGTTTGCCAATTGGTCAAGGAGGGAACATAAGCACTTAAGTACTGCCGCAGTTCCATGTGAACAGCTGTTTAACCTGACCAGTGAATTAGAAGCTGTGATTATATGGAATAATTGCCTAATGAAAAAAACAGTGGAAAAAACCCAGAGTTAACCATTCCAAAATATCTGTTAGTTACATGTGTTTGCAAAAATCTAAGTCATTCTCATTAAGCTGTCCTTGAAAAAAGTTTTCTCCAGAGCGGCTTTTAGGCCCTTCAGTTCTGGAAATGCATGTGTTGCTTCTGACAGTTTATCAGCATGTGAGCAGGGCTGGGTCAAGGGCAACTGCGCTCCGTATTTAGCACAGAGTACTGAATGGATTATTTTGGGTTCTGCCCACAGTCTGGGGGGTATTTAAGTACCTTGTCCTTGTTCTCCAAAGCTGGATTCTTTCCTTTCAAAGGAAAACGGTTATTGCTCCCTTTTTTTGCTTTTGTACTGGTCTTTGAAGGAACAGGTGTGCCCGTATGGCAGCATCTGCTGCCGCATGACTTATTTTCTGCAACGTAATAATTATTTAGACTTTTGAAATGGAGAATAGTTGGGTAGCTAGCTATCCAAGACACTTCAGTAGTCAGATGTATCCTTTTGCCTCACTCAGAATGCTACCACTCTTCTTAACTAGCTGTATTGAGCCAGTTCTGGCTTGCTTTATGTTGATTTATATTTATTTTTAGCTACTTAATCAGTTGAAACTTAAGAGGAAGGAGCGTTATGAAGAAACTAAGTACCTCTCTGAATTTAGGTTTCCTGGCTAAAGTATGTTGAATATTTCTAATTTTGCTTTAGTCTGGAAAACAGTCTGTGTGATTTTGATCTGATCTGTTCTAGATTTGATATTTCTGTTGTTTGTCTTTTTATTTACAAGATTTTCCTTCAGATTTGTTAATACTTGGATGCATTCTGTAAGATGCAAGCCATGAGCTCTGTGTCAAGCAGATGTTCTTATCTAAGGTTTCTGCTTACTGACTGTAGGACAGACTAAATCTGCTGGGGCAAGTTTTCATGTGACGGCCATCCCTCTTCCACACACACCCACCCCCCCACCCCCCCCCCCACCCCCGGCACATGCGCATATCTCAGCCGTGTAAGCACAGCTCCCACATATCCTTTCTTTGCGTTTGGGAGAATACAGTGTGTGACTGTGTAAGTAAGGAAAGGTGGGAGAATACAGTGTGTGACTGTGTAAGTAAGGAAAGGTGTAAGAGTACTCTGCTCTTCAGCTGTCTGTCTTGGATGCATCTACAAGATTTTGTCATTATGCAGATATTCTTTTTATGCAGATAGTCTTTTCCAACCTAGATGATTCTATGATTCTATGATTCTTAGATGTACGAGGTACAAAAACAGGGTCTTTTTTGGGGGCAGGGGGAGTAGGATGTTTCTCTATGTACTCTTGCTGTAGCGCAAGAGAAGTATATAGCAGATTATTTGAAGTCTGTCTTCTGCTGTAATCACCTTCTTGCCTTATTCCTTAAATTTCTGTGCTCCCTAAACTGGCTTTCAAAGCATAAACTCTATGCCCTTTCTTCTCCAATTGTTTCTTTGACTAGTCTGCAGGACCAGATTAAAAAAAAAATAATGTGCTCATGTAAGACAGACTGCTGCCTGAGGTGGCTTCGCATGCAGGCACCATCCTGCAGCTTGAGCAACATAGCGCTGCATTTTCCTGTCTGTCTTTTTTTCTTCAGTGACAACTCCCCCGGCATAATAATTGGCATGTTGCCATGTGCTCAGGGGAGCCAAGCTAGCTATTGCCAACAGGCTGTCTGAGGGGAGAAGGGAGGAAATCTCAGTTCAGCTCTGTTCAGGATCTTTATGAATGAAAAATGATTTGTCTTGTTTATTGCTCTTAGCCCCTGCATGTTGTAGACTAAAGGACCATGCAGAAGAGAATCCTCTGCTGTTTCACATCCAGAAGGAGGGAATTTTCTCTTGTTCTTAAACTTAAAATCCTTTTGCTAGGCCTGCAATAGGTGTATTGGACCAGAGTTAATTTTCTTTGCAGTACTTTTTAGTCTTTGATTCAGCAGCAATAAACTGAAGTGTGGCCTTGGATTCATGGTTAAGACTTGAGGGAAGGAAAGGGAGTACTAGTTTGTTTTCCCTCTATTTTATCAAGGCATCCAAAGCAGCAGTTCTCCAGTAAGCTAAAATAATGGACAGTCATGAAAAGAGGCAGAGTGCTTGTGAATTATAGGCTACTGGTTGTCTATTAGCCAAAGAGGAGAAATGTAAAAAATTTCATTATGGTAAAAGATTGACGGTTGGATCCTGCAAGGCAATAGTGCAAGTCAGGCATCATCTAAAAATATTTAAGACAGTATAGTGCAGTTGTTAGTAAAGACCAAAAGAGACTGAACAACTTCAGAGAACCTAATATGAAGTTAAGCGAATGGATAACACAAAGGCAAGTGACATTTATTTTTAACAAATTAAAAGTAATGTACATTAGATAGAATTATTTAAATGCCTTTTACAAGATATCTTAGAATGCAGTGGATTGTATAATTTCAGGAAAAAGTATCTTGTCATTGGTGACAACTCAGTTTAAATTTAGTAAAAAACGCAAATTAGTCTGACTACATAAGGAATGTAGAAAATTTTGTGTCTTCGTAAAACAGTGGTGTACCATTACACCAAGTATCATTGCAGCTTTAGTAGTCTTATTGCTATAGTCATAGTCAATGTATAGAGGATTTAGAGATGGGAATGACTCAGAGGAGAGTAAAACTTTAATATGAAAAGACATTGAAAGCTTTGGAATCCCTTTCTGTAGGGGCAGATAGTGAAAAATACGTAAACATATAAGAAAAAGACTAGGAATTAAAGTCCACTAAGGCCTACCAATTTTGAAGTTGCAGTAAAAGATTTTTGGCTTGGGAAGCTCCTGAGTGCTAGACTAACTATCAGTTATAGGCATACTAGGTGAAATGCATTTGTATTTTTTTTGCTGAAACTGTTTTGTAGATAACTGCTCTTCGCCAGTTCACTCCAGTGTCCTGTCTCTGGCTGGTTCTCTACTCTGCTTCAGTATGGCTCTATTCACCCTTTTTCATAATTCAGGAACCAAGAAAAATGCAGTGAAAATCAGGTGACTAATTCAGAATTGATTAAATTATTTATAAAAGTAAATGTAATACATGACCAATTTCTGCATGTCACAGGCATAAGGTTTTTTTTAATAGAGGTTAAAGCCTTTAGGAGACCTCCAAGTAGTAAGTAGTATTATTGTGAAGAAATGCTAAGAAAAATTGGAAAGAGATTGAAGTCTTGTATCCTGGGATGTACCAGTCTGTGAGTGAAGGTAATCTGTTTTTCATTGTTTTCCCGCTGCAGTATTTTTCTTGGAACAGCTGGAACGATCTGCTTTAAGAGATTTGATTCTTTTGAGGTGTATTAGTTTCTTCCTATGGGAAGTGTTCACCTGCCCCTCCCTTTTTTTTCTCCTTCTTAGTTCTGGGAAGTACCTTTCAGTCTCATACAGTTCCCTAATGCTATCTTGGTCAGTATGTGACTTTTTAGCAAGCTGTTCTTCTGGCTTGTTTCTATATGCTGGAAAGGCTGCAACAGTTTTGTTTACTGTGAGCTGCTGGGGTGGTTGGAGTGTGTCAACCATGAACAGGAACATCTAATGGGATTCCCTTGCAGGCTGTATGGCAGTGGCTCAGCCTTGTCAGAAGCGAGGCCCTGCTATAAGGAAGGCTGTCAGCTGCAGTTTGTGCTGGTGTGATCACTGAGACTTTTCCAGCAGATGGAAGTGGAAGCACATAGCGTACCTTACGGAATTAGGTATTGCCTGCAGAACGAAGCCTGTGGTTTTCCAGAAAAATACATATTTTTAGCTGTCCCCAGTGAGTTAGCAGCTAATTGCAATCTTTCATGAAGAGGAAATAACATGGAAATAATATTGCATTGTTATTTATAATCAGTGTTGCACTGTTTAATCAGACTTCAACATCAAACTAAAATTCTATGGTTTTAAAATGGTAGTTCGTAAAAGTTTGTTCCAGTAATCCTTCAAGCATCACATCATGCTTGATTTGTCCTTTTGTTAAAATAGTGCTTTGAGAACTCTGTAAATAATTAAGGCAGCTAGATATGTGACCCTTTCATAGCATCATGCCTTAACAATATTGACTTTTTGTTTTGTTCTAGTTTTGATATCAAATATGTTGTTGCTACCTGTTGAATTTGTAGTTTCAGTCAGAATTTGTAAATGTATGTATTTTTTAAAAAAAAAGCTAACCCTCCCTACATATTTCATGATTTCTGCATAATCTTACTACGTGCAAGCAAGTCAAATGAATATACTTGGTTTAAGTATAACCCCACGGCAGGGGGGTTGGGCTAGATGACCTCTAAAGGTCCCTTCCAACCCAAAGCATTCTGTGATTCTAAGATTTACTTGTAGGGCTGAATCCTTAAGAGAATTTTTTTCTTTTTTTTCCCTTCTTCATTTTTTTGTAGAGGAGGAGTTACAGGCCTGTATTCTTTTAATCCAGAGTGAAGGAAAAAGGAATGTATTGTTTCTCATAAATTATTTTATTTGCATCTCGTATCTTGAAAATAACGCTGCTTGTATCTCTGGAACCACAGAGAGAATGCTTGTAAAATGTAATGCCAAGACAACAGAGTATTTGAAGTGTGGGGTCGTTGTTTTATTATTTTGTTTTGTTGTTGTTTGTGGTTGGTTAGTGCTCAACATCTCATGTAAGTGATCTCTGAAAGGGAAAAGTCAAGCTCTGCTGGACAGACTGAAACAGGCTGCATTGGACATCCATTCTGATACATTGTTTAATATTAAACAATGTATTTAAACAGAGGTTGCATTTGTCTAAAGGGATTTTAATTTAAGCAATCTATTTGACTGGCAGTCAGCCCTAATGCTTCAGCTGGATGGCATTCATTGGTGTTTCACATCGTGAACATCACTCATTATAATATCACTTATCTACTATACTGAATGAAAAATGTTTTATGGCCGTTAAAGTGAGAGGCAAGTGAGAAGCTACAGCAAAACTAGCTGCCTGGAATTTTCTTTGGAGATAACTGTTCCAGAAGTTTCTGTGGATGTGCAAAACTGTATTATTTTTGGCAAGAGATGTAGATTTTTTGGTTTTTTTTTCCTTGTAATTCTAACTGCAGAAGACATGTCATTGCTGTAATTCATGGATTTGGCTGTGGGTTGAGTGCAGTTTAAGAAATTAGACTTGATGTTCTGTCAGTCTTGACTTAACCCTGAACCCATTCTGTTTTGGCCAAGAGAAAAGGGGAAAGAATTGCTTTGCTTTAGGATTTTGGCTAACGTTACACGCAACTCGCAGAGAGCAGTAGTGGCCAGTGCTGCTGGCTTGCAGGGGTAGGGGCTGGAGTCGGATCAAAGCCCCGGGCTAGACAAAGGGGCGGCTCTGACCACTCGGATGCGAAGGAAAGGTCTGTGTGTGTTTAGCTTGTGGCAGTTCGGAATGAAAATAAGTGCATTACTACGGAAGTGTTTGAAGTTGCTTAAATAAAAGCTTCAGTTCTGGAACATGCAAGAGTTGTTACGGAAGCATTTCTTAAAAGTTTACTAGCGTAACTCTGGTGGAGTCTGCAAGCAACCTGGAAGAATTAGCTCGGAGAGCTGTCAGCTGCTTCTGCTAATTCCTGTAGAGCACTGGTGTTGAAATTTTTAACAGTTTGTATGTAGAGATGTTCATTGGTGCTGTTAACCTGCTTATTCATTCGTGTTTGGTTTTTTTTTCCCCTTGTATGTTTGTATCTAAAAGATGGTGGTGATCAGGAGTTCAGACTTGTCTGATGCAAAATAGAAGTCCATTAAAAGATTTCTTGAAGTGCATTCATTTTTCAGTATCAGAAACCTCAAGAATATTTTCTTTGACAAAATTACCTTTTTTAAAAAAAAAAACTGTTTTTGTTAAATAGTTGTTAGTGGTCTGAAACAGTAATGGCTAACGTGAAGCCGTGTTTAATAGATTTGCATTTGCAGCTCACTGTTTGAAACGTTGTGGTTTGTTACCAGGTCTCTTTCACTTTGACAGTCTGTTAACTATGCCAGAGCCAGCAGTTAGTTCCAGACATTTTTCACTTAACCTTTCTAAATGACATGCTTTTCTATTCAAGAGACCGTCCGTATGTAACTGAACCTCTGTACGGTTTTGCTGTAAAGCAGCCGTTAAATTTTTCAGCTTGGAGAATTAAGAATGAGTAATTTATGTTGGCCATTTTGCTTGTATGTTAACTGAAATTGAGGACGCTTAGAAATCTCTTGCTTTCTAATGACACCAGTTTGGTATGAGAATTGATACTGAACACTTCAGTCCATAGTGGGCCTCTGCTTTACAGAAATAGAACTGGAAGTCTGGCCATCTTCCAGGTCATTGTTTGCTGCTGTTGTCACTGCTGTTTTATTTTTGGGTAAGGATGAGGGAAAGTGACTTAAAAGCCAGTGAGTCTGGGAATGAGACAGGATAATGTTTTTGTTATACTATGTGGTGTAACAATTTTATGTATAAACATACTATTAAATTCTGAAATGCTTAAAATCAAGTGTAAAACTAACCACAACTTGATCTGTAATGATGTAGAGTATTCTGTTAAATTCTGTGGTAAATTTCTGTGATGCTTTGTGTGAACTGGTGAATGTTAATGTCATCTTCAGAAAAGTTACTGTATATCTAAGATCTGTGGGGGGGGGGGTTTGTTTTAGTTTTAAGTTCAGTATTTTGATTGTTTACCTTTAAAGTTCTGTCCTGTGCAGAAAGTACAAGTTTACCTGCTTTATAATATTTTAATTTCATACAGAAGGCAATCATCTAAATAGCATAGATGCATTTCCCTTGCTAACTTAACTCATTTATAAATATGTAACAGATGTTGTGGATTAATTGATAATAATTTATAGGGTAGTATGTAGAAAACAAAATAAACGGGGAAGGTGAATTGCGTGTAAGTTAAAGCCTAGTGAGATCCTCTTCCTACAGAGGATTGGGGTGCTGTATGTGTAAACTTGTAAGCTTTGCAGAATCTGGCTCAGGTGATCACTTGTAAGTTTAAATATATGGTAAAAATCTGTGTTGCTTCTTCTGGTTCATGTTTTACATCTGACAAAGTCATTTTTGTAAGCTCTCTGAGGTGGTACTCTTGCGTCGTAATTCTAAGTATAATATGCTATTCAGATAGTGTCATTCTAATGTGTAATATTAAAGGGTTACATTTTTATTGAAATACTTTTGTGGATGCAAATTATTCCTGGTTAAAAGGGGATGTGCTGATAATTGAACCATAATAAAAGCATTGGAGCATATGGGTTTACTCTCAGGCAGAGTTCTGTGGCAGAACAAATTTTCTGCACGAAATTTTTGGCCTAGAATCTTCCCTTCCTAAAATGATCACTGTGGGCACTTAAGTTTTGAATATCTTACTGAGATACTTTAAAAGAATGTAACCTTTCAGAAAGTTTTGAACAACTAACCTTCAAAAGAGTTGGCCATTTGAAAATACATGAAAATAAGTTTCTAAAAGAGTTGGCCCCTTGAAAATGTAGGAAAGTAAATTCCTAAAAGTACAGTTACATGTCGGCACAGAAGTTGGTAGGAGAGGGGGAGAGTCTTTTGTTTTGATTGTCTTTTTTTTTTTTTTTTTTCTTTAGTCCTTTTTTGCTACAGCTCCAGCCTATAAGGTGGGGAATGTAGAACTTCCAGATTTCAATGGGTTTAATGGAAATACGAATTCCAGTTGATCTGGCTCTTGTAATGAGGGTCATAGCTTAGGTAACTAGACTTCCATTTTTAGTCTGGTTCTCTATTTCATGCATTAAAATAGAACAGAAATCCGTAAGCTGAATAAAACGTCTAAAAATTAAACCAAAAAAGGTAACTTACCTTCTTAATGCTGAACCTAGAAAAAACGAAAGCTACTTTTAGAAAAGTTTTATGGGAGGAAGAAAAGGACAGAGAAGCTGTACAGGGTCTCTGTGCTTAAATGTAACTTTCTCCTTTAAAAAAAACCCAAAAAGCACCACTGAACACACAGAATTAATGCAGAGATCAGTTTTGTACCAATTTTTAAGTTACAGAACATTATTAAGGAAACATCAGCAATCAAAGATCCATGTTTCTTGCTCTTGTGAACATGAAGAGAACTGTATTTTCTTGACAAACAGCCTCCATAAATGGTGCTGAAAATCTGGATTTTAGTGTACTGGAACTATGTTTCGTCAAGTAGAAGCTTTAATTTTTACATTGGTGGAATACAATAATGTCCCATTTTTCCCCTCTCCCATTCTGAGAAACTTTTCTAAGTATTTTATACAGTGCCGGATCTATTTCTGAGTCCTTTCCTACTCCCGGTCTGGGCATAAGTACCAAGAACACAAGGAATACATTAGTTTGTGTTAGTTATGTGAATCTGTGGTGGGAGACTACCAAGTTCTTTTGTTTAAAAATAAATAAATAAATAAACACACTGTAAATTAGGGAGGAAAGTCTGTTTCTGTGTAATCCCACTTCATGTAAAAACAAGGCTACGTGTTCCTTCTTAAAAAGGCAGAAAAGATTAAGGAGCCAAAGCAGACAAGCAACTTCCTGCAGGTTCCCGGTTCAAGTCTGTGCGAAAAGGACATACATATGCTCCTTGTAGAGGAAATTATTTTTGTCTCTGTATGCAGCATTCATGATACTTTGGGAGAGCGTAAAGAAGAGACAATGACTAAGTGTTGGAGAAAATAGTTTAAGACGAGAGAATTGAAGAGCTGTGTCTTCCGTCGATCACAAGGATAAAGGTCAACTCAATGTTTTAGAGACATTTTCCTCAGGAAAAAAAAAATCAGATCCTTCATTAATGAAGAAAGCTATAACAGCAGCATATAGCTGGAAGTTTTAATGTTAAAGTAATCGAGGACAGCAATAGTCTCTCCATGCATGTATTAGTCATGTGGATTGTGTGCGCTGTAGAGGTAGCTATGAAGTGGGATGATGTGTGGAGGTGGCCAGACTAGATGATTTCCAGATCACACTCTTCTAAGGTCTACATTATTATCTCCATGCTGTATCTGCTTCCCCCCCGCCCCTCCTTCTTGCCATAATTCTTGGTCAGGGTATGCATAATGAGTTCCAAACTTCTTGACCAATGCAAGGTTCCAAATTTCTGGACCAGCAGCTTACTGAACCGCTATAGGTATCCTTTGATGATTAGCAGAGGCTCTCTTTTGCTCTAGATGGCAAACCTATCAGATGCACAAGTGTGTTTTCCCTCCCTTAGAAGGAAAGCTGTTTTTCAGCATTAATAGAAATAGTTTGTGGGGTTTTAAAAAAAGTATTATTTTCAGGTAATGCCAGGACAAAGTTCCCATTAAGTAAAATGTTGTATTTTTATTTTCTGCCATCTGAAGTGATAGAATTTATTGCAAGAATTCGGTTGCTGTTAATTGTTTGGCTTGAATTCCAAAAACTTGCTTTTGGTTATGCTATCAAGTGTGATCTTAGGAAGAAGTCAGGGTAAAATGCATTTTCTAGAAAAGTTGCAAAGTCAAGGAATTTTCTACTTTCATGTTACTCTTCCAAGGTATAGCTGTATTCTGAAGGTATGCTTTTAGTGTTAATTGGGTTTTAATGATAATAATACAGATCTACCAGTGCTCCTCTAAGTTTTTTCTGAGGTGATCGGCACCACATTGTTCTTAAATAAATAAATAAATACAAAATAATTGGGGGAAAAAAAAAAAAAGACCATCGTCTGAAATCCACCCCTCCAAAAAAAACCTCTGGAAAGGCAGAACCACAGTGCCAGTTTTATGTATGCAAGTGTCACACAGTAATTAGGTGGTAAGATGAGAATCACTGTTCAGCTGGTTGTGTGGGCAAGCCTTTAGTTTGCCTCCTGAAGAATCTAGGAATAGTGTATTACGAACTGTTGTGTTAAGATTGAGTCTTTAAAGAATAAGGGTTTTTTTTCGTTGGTTGGTGTTGTTTTTTTTTATTTGGCTGCTTCAAAGTTGACCCATGCCTGGGGAAAGCATGAGGGCCTATTTCAGGAAATGAAACATTTAATGTGCCTGCAAAAGTGCAGCATTCCTGTGTGTTGACTGGGAGACACCCTGTTTAACTGCTTCCGATCTCTTTAGTATTTGGAACTAGTGTTTTCCGTTCCTTCGCATCAAGTGAATGGTTCCACTGCTTTCTATGTGTAATTCCCATGCCACATTTAAATGCATGGGCTTAAAGATTATCTTCTGCCACCCTCCTTTCTCCTGAAAGTCTCGATCATTGCTTTCTTTTTCCCTTTAAACCTTCTGTCTTAAAACCTTTTGATTTGCCTCTTGCTCTGTTTTCTTGTACGTAGTCTAGAACTCGCTTAGTGTTCTGCCCCATGGGTGGAAGTGGATATAATGGTTGTGCCTATGCTCTAGTCATAGCTCCGTTTCTTGTGTACTTGCCCTGACCTCCTGAAAATCGTGGTCTAGTTTGTTTAAAGTGGAATTGTTTTTTTACTGTCCTTACTTTAATATTTCAAACTCTAAACTTCAGCTGTTCAGCTGCTGATCTCTAAGTGGTGTATCAGTTTCTGCAAAACTAGAGGTTTGGTAATCCTGTGGATGGTCAGGTACACACTTGCCACTCTGCACCACTAAGTTTATTGCTAGCTAAGCTGCCTTGCTTTAAGAGTTGATCTTAGCAGTTAATATAGCACTGTCTTTTCCAAGAGCACTCTGGCTCCACTACAGTGATTATGCAAGATGTTGGCAGAATGCTGTGATACTGCAAAAATTGAACATGTATTGGAAACTTTTATAGCAAGATTTGTGATAGAATTGAGTTGACAGTCCTCTAGAGCTACATAATGAAATAGAATTTAAAATGTTCCATGCTTTTGGCCATACTTTCAATTGATTGTTTCTGTGCTTTATATGCTAGCAGTGATGTAAGATGATAAAGATTGATGTAATTCTAAAAAGGGTTAAAAAACTATGATCCAATAAAGAATTAGAAGGGGACTTATAAAAGATCTGTCTGCAGTGAAAGATGATGCCTCAGTGTATAGAGTTGGTGAAGGGTATAAAGGTTTTGTTTGCCTCACCTTTCTTCATGTTTTGGGGTGTTTTTTTTGTTTCACATCAGTATTCTGAAAGGGGAGAGTTTTGCCTTTTGAAATACCGTCTTCCTATTCCTCCGTGCTTCCATACTATTGTTCTGTCCACCTAGTTTCTCTAGTCTTATGTAGTTACAGAACAGGACAGGGAGTGTCTTTTGGTTCAGTGTGTACTAAGGCTTGAAAGAATTGATTAAAACGATCAATTTAAAATTAATCTAGATAAGTTATCATGAACTTCCTTAACTGAGGATTTGCACAAAACCATCTAGGAGGTTGTGGGAAGAGAGTCTGGAAACCTTCCTGGGGTACACAAGAAAGCACATCCCTCTACACTCACAATGATGTTTCCATCTGAGACCGCACAATCAAAGGAGTATGGGGAGTTGGGCCAGACTGGAAAGTGTGTGGTGGAGCTTGGAGGGAGTAAGGAGGCAGCAGTGGGAATCCAGTGCTGCTGTTTGCTTCCTCTCAACCTATTTGTCTACAGAGCAGAGGTGGTCCTCACTTACCATCCTTCCCCCACTTTCTTAAGTAAGCTTAGCTGTGTCTAGTAATTACAGCTGGGGACAGTGATGGTCTTTCTGTTGTAGAGTTTGGGCAGTGTCATTAGCCTTGTTTCTATTAAATTAACAATTAAAACAACTGTACAGTGCTAGTCCTGATGGAATTCTGGTTCATGACTGGGGTTTGCAGGCATTACTGTCATGCAAACAATGAGTGTGCAAGAGGACACTGCTTCCTGTTTTAAAATTCACTAGGCACTTTACGGCATGCCGTACTGAACTTCATTAGCTTCAGTTTAAAAGAATGAAAACTTCAAGAACTTGTTTACCAATAATAATTTTTCTTTTAAATATCTTCAGTTCTTCTTAGTGGGTAATGGTATGCTGTGGTTGACTGAATATTTCAAAGAAATAAAATCAATGTTCTGTTCTGTTTTTCAGAGAATGCAGAATCAATTGATCTCAAACAGTTTTTTGACCTACATTTCTCACATATATATTATGTGTTCTTTGAAAACTTTGTGACTATTGAAGTAGGTCTTAAACAAAAAGGTAAGTATTTCAAATAAACCACTTTTTGTCTTGGTGCTTGTGTTTTTATTATAAAATAGAGTGCTGTAAAGAAAGCTGTGTGTCTGTGGTCACGAATGGCAACATTAGCTGTGCAGAAATATGTGCAAATAAAGGCAGGGCAATTAGAGGTGCATGCAGTGGAGGTGAGTAAGGAGAGTTTGTTCTCCAGTGACTGGTTTTGCCTTTTTGCAAGGTGAGGATTCTACTTTTTGTGTTCTGCAGAATTATTCTAAGTTTTGTTTAACAAGGTATTGTGTAACTTAATGTCTACCAGCTGTTGATGCCATAACAGAAAGTTATACAAACTGTAACTGTTATAAGCATTACTATGAAATATACTTTTTTATATTTGTAGAAGGAATGCAAAATTATGGTTGTAGAACTGCATGTTTTTGTTTTACACATCTAAGGATCTTTGTCAGTGTTCTTTACATTTTGTTTTGATAATCAAAGTGTATCCTCTATTTATTTTTAATTGCACCTAGGTCACAAGTCTCAGAGAGAAGAATTAGATTCTATTCTTTTTATTTTTGAGGTAAGATAACTTGAATATTCCTGTATGAGTTTTTTGCTTTGAATTAAGTCCTGTTAAATAATAATAGTACAGCTGTTCTACAATTGCCTGGAAATATGCTTTACATTTAAGTACATTCCTTTTGCTTAGCTTTGAATATATACGCTTTCTGTGAGAAGAAAAATAATTTGACTTTCAGTTTTGCAGGAAGATGTCTTAACTGGAAAAAGATGTTTTCTGCGTCTGCAGATAGTTCATTATTTTGGTGATGGTGTTTCCCCCCCCAATGTACTATACACTTTGAAATTCATATAAATGTGATCTCTGATTAGTCATGATCTTTTTGACCTTTTGATTGCATGTTATATCTGATTTTTCACATAATAGTTTTTATAGGTCCCTTTTATTTTTGAAAAGATTTATTATTTGAAAATAGCATTTCACAATATCCTTACCAAAAGCATATCTTGACTTAATTAAGATGAATTAGAAACCGATTTAATGAAATCAGAACATTTCTGAGCAGAGACTCAGAGAAATAGCTTAGAATGTCAAGGTTTTGTCTTTCCTTTTTGATGGGGGCTTCTAATTATAGAACAAGGATTGTGGTTTTTAAAAAATATGTAGAATTGAAAGCTGATGAATACTTACCACATGGTTGAATACAAATCCAAGATATTTTTTTTTTAGTAAGGTACGTTCTTAAAACTGTAGGGTTAGCTGTAACAAGGAGAGTGAATCTGAAGAGAGCTAGTTAATTTGTTCAGTAGTTCCTACGGAAAGGGATGTTAGGTGACATGTGCTTTGGAAACAGTTGACAGGCTGCTGGAGGGCCACGGCCAGGAATTCATTTGGGAAATCAGGTTATTTACAAGTTGCTAATGCCTCCAGCATTAACGTTGAAGTGCTATATAACAGATTTTTAACTGCCTGTGTCACTAACTCTGCTCTGTTTCTTGCCATCTGAAGATGATCATCCTTCAATCTATCCAGAGAGGTGTTAAGACCATTATTGCCTCAGGTCTTTTCTTCATTGTTTTGCTGTAGCTCATTACCCCTCTGTTGAGAAGGCTGAAGCAAATGTTTGCTTGTGCCACAGAGGCAAGTTGGCAGCTGAGCATTCTAGCTTAAGCCACTATGAAGGTAGAATAACCTAATACAACCTGTTATGAATCAGAGCAACTGAGACAGATACTCACCCTATTCCACTCCCTATGCTATAAGCAGCAATATCCAGCAGAGAGACAGTGGAGCCAGATAAACTGCAGTAACATCTGAAGTCTCCAATGCAGAACTTGCCAGACAGTCTGTCAGAGCCTTTGGGCTTCTTAGCTTTAGGAGTGGGATTGTCTTGAAAGGACAGTAATACTTCCAAGGAAAGCAGTGTGGAAATTTTCTAAATTAACCCTTCAGCTTCTATTCCATGGCCTTTGTGAAAGCGCTCTTTGGTCTTCTGAGAGTGCTATCTGCAACATAGGTCCTTGGGTTCTGTTTTTTGTAGAAAATTTTGCAACTCCTTCCAGAAAGGATTCATCAGAGGTGGCAATTTCATAGTATTGGTGAGTTGATTTTCTTTCTTTCTTACTTTTTTAAAAATCTTTTATTAGTAGCTATTCGTAGTTTGTGCTACTTATTTCCTTAACCTTGAAGTGGCATAACGGGGATTATGGTCTTGAAACTCTTGCAAGCTAGAAGAGCAAAAAAACCAAAACAAAACCCAAAACCCAAACCAAACCCACCAATGTAATGAGTGCTCTTCTAGATAGAATTAAATCTGGGAATCTGGAAATAGAAGAGTGGTTGAGAAAGAACAACGGCAGGAGGAAAGTTGCTTTGTAATTATTTTTTTCCTAATTTTTTCTCTCTGAGTAATAAATTTCAAAATTACAGTGAGGTCTGTATTTGTAAACAGGGAATGCTGATATTATGTACATTAATGACCTGAGAATCATTTACTTTTAATGTACACATCCCAAAAAGTCCTGGGGAAAGATGTTATGGGTTATGAGGAAGCTATGAAAGGTGATCTTTTTGCTTTTTCCTCTTGGCATTGAGAGAGTTGCCTGAGGACATCAAGTTCACCAAGATTAAATTGGAGATTGCCAAGGACTTGTTTAAAAGTGACTATCAAGTCTGACCGAGAACTCTGACATCTTACTTAATAAAGAAGGAAGAAACAAACAAACAAAAATACAATTCTTTTTTCCCTCCTTCTTTTTAGGGTTGATTTTAAAGAAGCTTCTTCACACTGGAAATTCATTAAAGGTATTGGAAAAAGTTGCATACTACTTTTGTCTAAAGTACTTAAAAATACAAATAAGAACATAAGGGCGAATTTTTATGCTAAAAACACAGGAATGAGAACCAGATCATGACTTGTGTATCATGAAAGAATGACTTCAAATCATCAGCTTTACCTCGGTAGAACTACTCACAGTAGTAATGAGTTTATATAGATAGCCAAGTCAAGAATGTATGCAAATGGTTTGAAGGATTTTGCATTAAAGCAGAAGTAGGCCTTACCCATTCATTGCTAGGGGCAAGGAAACTGTGTTTAGGGCTCAGGCTGTCTTGGAGGTGGAAGATTATCTACGCCAAAGAGACCTGTTGGTGGGTAGTGTAGTAACGGTTGACTGTGGGACAAAAGCTACCCAAGTGTAACATGTAGTTTTGGTACTGCAGCAACCAACCATGCCGCTCCTCTGTAAACCACCTGCAGGCTTGGCTGGTGCTGAAATTCTCCAGTGTGAGAGCCAGGAGGGGACTGCTCTAGGACTCCATCACCTTTCTTGAAGAAATGGAAGAGGGTAGAACAGGTCCTTCTGCTGCAAAAAGCTCATTCTGTTGTTGTAATTCACGAACACATTTAGAAATTTTATGACTGACTGTATTTTCTGAAAAACTCACATGGCATCTTGCAGTGCTGTAGTCAAGCAAGGGACTAGACGTGTTGGTTTTCTTCCTCTTCTTTCAGAGGAAACCCTGTGAAAGAGGTTCTGTGAGGCAAACAGCAGTGAACGTGCCAAGGTTGTCCTTGGATTTCAGCAGGAGCAGCAGATGCACTAGCTTGGCTCTGCTGATTGCTGGTGGTCATACTTAACTCATCTTTTCTACCACTCCCCTTCTCCTTCCAGGACAATGGAAATGCTTTTGTATGTTCTGGGACAAGTTAACTTGTTCCGTTTTTTTCCTTTAAGATACGGCGAGAGGGTGTGCGTCTCTTTCTTTTGTGGCTGCAAGCACTTCAAAATAACTGTAGTAAAGAACAATTATGGATGTTTTCTTGCTTGATTCCTGGATTTTCATCACCACAGTCTGAATATGGCCCCCGAACACTAGATAATCTCATTAACCCTCCACTTAATGTTCAAGAAAGTAAGTAATTTGGTAGTATTACTTAATTCTCTACATAATTCAATTCTCAGCACAGAAAAGGCAAGTTGAAGTAACAAAGAACTAACATACATATGTACCCAGGGAGATTATGGAGCTGTTAGTGAGTTTCTTGGCAGTTTATCAGGTCATCTTCCAATAGTAACTTTGTCTTTTTTTTGTTGTTTGTCAGGGTGGGTTGTTTTTTGTTTTATTTTGTGGTTTGTGTTTGTTTTTTGGTTTTTGGTTTTTTTAAAGTATGGCTATAGTAGCTTAACACATAGTGGGTGAAAATAAACTGACCAATTTTATGTAATTCTTCTTAAGAATTACAAGCAGATGCTGCAGCTACTGCAAACTTGCACAGACAGATTCTGCTTGTGTTGAACATTTGCACTGGCTTTGGCCATACTCCAGGGAGCAAGCTTCGCAAAGCAGTTTCTGGCATGGTCTTCAAGAGAATGAGTCGTTGTTAGAGCAAAGTGTAAAGCCAAATGGTTGATCGTCCTGCTATGTCTGTGTATGACCAGGCAATTAAAGCTGTGGTATTCTTGTGGCTCCGAATCTTCCCAAAGAATTGGACCTTGTAAATTGCAAAACCTGAGGTCAGAAAGGTCTTCATCAGTTGAAAGGGTTGAGCATTCTGAGATAAGCTTTTTATACTTTCTAGATTTTTTTTTTAATGTGAAGATCATTATCTTGACTCTAATCAATAGAGTGAAGATGATTTTTTCTCTTAAGATGATTCTTATGACAGTTTTTCTTTTGACTGTTGACTCTAGCAGTAAGTATCAGATACTCGCTACTTTGGGCAGCCTCTTGCCTCCTAACTCAATTTATTCCTGTTAGTAGGATTTTAAGCTCATTTATTAATGAATTACAATTGGATGGGGTCGTAGTGCAAACATAAATGTGAACAAGAAGCTAACCACTTTTTCCTCTGAACATTAAGTGCTGTTGCCTTTTTTCCACCTCCATCCAATGTTTTAGAGCTGACACAAGCATTGCTTGTAGAAGCAAGCAGTGTCTCCTTGACAGGTAATTAAATTTACTGAAACTTAGCAGGCAAATTTCATGGCAGGATAGCTCTGCAGATAAAAGTTTGCTACATACTTTAAGCCGTGTTTTGGAGTTATCTTGTGTTACATCTCTACAGCAGGAAAGGAGGAACATATCTAAAGGCGATGTAGGCAACATAGAAATGCAGAGTGCAAAGAGTGAAATGCAAACATCTAACTACAGGAACAAGAGAAAAATAAATTCTGAAGTAGCTTCACTGTAGAGGCAAAGGAAGGATAGAGCTAGTAAAACTTAACACAAATATAACTGATCAACTACTAAATGAAGAAAACTGTGAGAGATGTAAATAAAGATTCAGCATTTGTGCAGCACAAATGTTACACTGTTACTTGCATAAATTCCGAGAGAAATGGATTATGCCTTTTGGAAAAATTGGTTCCTGGCAGGTGGATTCCCAAGGTGCATAGGGAGAACTTAGTTATTATCTGTTGTGTTTTTATATATGTAAGAAATCAGTTCTATGGTGGTTTACTAGCTAAAATTTCCTAATTTTCGTTAATCTATGGGTGGATTGTTTTGCGTGTAACTGTCTCTGCTTACCCCAGTATGTTTCTACTTTCATAACTGGGTAGATCCTTATGCATGAGAACACATGGTCTAAATGTTAGATGTACTTCTTTTTTTCTTTTATTTTAAATAGCTCAAGTGACTATAGAGGAAATCACTCCACTTGTTCCTCCACAATCAGGAGATAAAGGACAAGAAGATTTAACAAGCTATTTCTTAGAAGCACTTTTGAAATACATAGTAATTCAGGTATGTTCTCTAGTTTTCAAGCAAACGAATATGAAACAACTAACACCTGTTTGTCCATTACAAGAAGACATTTACTAGTAGCACTGCAAATGTATATAAAAATGTTTTAAACGTTCCTGCCCCTCGCCCCTCCCTCACGTGTCCTTTGTAAAAAGCAAATTCTCCTAGAAAATCTTCACTTGTCTTCTGTGTGAAGATTCATAGGTCTGTTATCACAGGGTCTTGCATCAGATTGCAGCATGGAGAAAAAACAAGACTTGTCAGTCACTTCCAGCAAACCAATTCCAGCTCCCTTCCCATTTTCACCTTCCCCTCCCCACCCTGTTGCCTTCAACCAGTGGAAGGATCAACTGGACTCACTCTTACTATGTGGGTTTTGTGGTGGTCAGGGACTTTGCTTTTCAAACTAAGGGGAAACTTCTAACTGAAAGCATTGGATTTTTGTGATATGGGCTTTTAATGAGTCCCAGACTTTTGCTGGCCTTTTTCCTAGGTTTATACTTGGTCTAGCTGACAAAACCAAAGAGAAATAGGATGTCAGACTCAATGGTTTCTAAGACTGGGACTGCCAGTGTCTGTGCTTAGGGTCATATTTTTCCTCCAGCTGTCTTTCTGGAATTTCTGCTGTTACAGTAGATTAACTATACAGGCTCTCCATTCTTTAACGGAAACACTCTGAGCTACTGGAAAGCCCTGGTTAGTAGAAATGGGAGTTTAGAGCATGACACAGGGATTATAGCTTTCTAGCAAGAGCTTGTGTGGTGGGGTTTTTTTGTTGTTGTTGTTGGGGTCTTTTTCTGATGAACAAGATATTTATTATCCAGATCTTGCAGGGATGGTGCTGTGACTCCTGTTGGTATCTTAACTGTACTTTCTGGGACTTTAGTTTTAGGAGACCTGTAAGCTCAGGCATAATACAGTACACTGCACAGAGAAAATTTGGGATTGCTGCTACAGCTGAGCAAGTGAACCTTTTCAAAAGAGAAGCAATGGGAAACAGTACATATTTGGAATACTTCAGATCTGACAAATCTTATGAGTTAGGTTCTGCTTGAAGGTAGCTGCGCTGCTGAGATTACACTCCCTTAGTGGCATTGCTGTGTAAACACCAGGTAGTAAGATCTTGCAGATCCCAAGCTACCTAAAAGGCAGATTTATGGAGCTGAACTGTGCACAGAAAATGAAGACTTGAATGAGTATGTAGTCCCCGGTGTGCAACTCGGGTGCATGCTATGTCCTTCCCTTCATACGTTAACACTTCCATGATCTCAGCCTGTACTTCAAATGCCTGGGACAGGGCATGGCAAGAGCTCCTATCAAAAACTGTGGCCTAGGTATTATATTTTATGTCATTTGCTGGCCAGTTAGCACATGCTGCTTCTGAGCCTGCTCTCTTCTAAGCCTGTAATGTGCCCAGCAAACTGCTTGACTGCATAACATGCTGTAGGTGTTCAAGGTACTGCCTTCTGGGTCAGACTTGTCCAGCAGAACCCAGTCAGTTATCTATCAGTAAGTTTTTTGTCACACTTTTGCAGGTTGTGCTAGAGAAGGTGGACAGTGCACAAATACAGCCAATGTTAAACTACAACATTTCATGGCTTCCCTTTATCTATCTTACTCTGTGAACTTGCGGTGCTGGAATAATTTGCAACCTCAGTTTGTTGCTTCCAGCATGTCCCAGTTTGAATAGAGGTCATCATACTTGTGATTTGTAGGGTAGGCTTAATGATGAATTCACTTTGAATAAAAATACCCCTTACATTCTTGAAGACAACTGCCCTCTCTGTAATAAATTGGTAGCATTATATTTAAATTTAGGTAAGTCATTGAGACAGGTGTCATAGAATTTGTTCGCGATGTGAATGCTAAGGTCTTTTGCTGAAGTCTCTTTAGAGGCACTGAAAATTTCAAGCTTAATAGCTATTTCTTTGATATAAAGTTCTGCTAAAGGACTTTCTGTCACTAATTTCTACATATTAGTCACCTATTGAATTGTACTGGGGGGAGAGAGAGATATATGCATGTATATTCCATTCTAAAGGCCCATTGCTCTGAAAATAGATCATAATAGAACAGTGGACTTTGAGTAAGTAACAGAGGAGGGGGGAAAAGGGGGGAGGGGAAGCGGGGAGGTGGGGGGCGAGAGAAAGCAAAGCTTCCTTTATTTTATTTATGGTAGACTTGGCAGATTACCCAGCTCTGCAGACAGATGGATTCTCCAGGACAAAGATGGAAACTGCATGTTGGGTTTATTATTAAGGAGAACTTACCATGCTTTTCAGTAGGAATACATTTCATAACAGGGAAGGCTTAGCACTTATGATCCTTGAAAGTAGATTTGTGTAATTCACTTTAAAGTTGTATCTTCTGCTGCTTGTGGTTGACAGATTTGTTTGTTTCATATTGCCAACCGCACAAATGAATCCAGGTACCTACTATAATGAATATATGGACACTTATTAGTCGAAATGTGTTAAAAGAAATTGTCAAACAAATGTTCAGGGTAGCATGGGTAATTGTCCTTTTCTTAAAACATTTTGAAATGTAAAACCAGTTTTATTAAAAACAATCAATTTGAGTTTACTCCCTGACTCGGCAAGATGACCATAAAAGCAGATGTATTTCTATTGGTTTCAGTATTTGATGTGTTCAAGTTCATTTTGAAGCAATGTTTTGGGAGAGAACAGTCTTTGTTTCATTGACATTTCCTAGCTAGTTTCTGTTCCATCTTTCTAAAAGTGTTTATTAAAATGCATATGATTTTGTTCCAAAGAAATAACTTATAAAGAAGCCATTTCATCAGTCATCTTTCTCTTCTACTTCTAAATGTTTACTTTATCCAACTTCTTTTTTTAAGGTTAAGAGTTTAGAGTGGAAGAACAAGGAAAACCAGGAAAAGGGATTTTCGTTTTTATTCTCAAATTTTAAGAAATACTACTTACCTTCTATTTTCCCAAACATCTGTAAGGAGACCAGCTTGTATAACCCTATAGTTGGTAAGTATTAACACAGCTGATAAAATCATTACATTTTCTCTAATAGTGTGTAGCAAAGCAGTTTTTGCTTGAGTCATGTTGCCCGTAAAGAACATTGTCCAAAAGTATTTCTTATGAAAGAACATGTTACAGTTCCTGTTCATGGTTTTCAGTTCTCTGTTCGTGGAGGCACCTGACCCTTTCATTAGACTCAATCTTGCTATATTAACCTGATTCAGGTAAATTAAATGTTCTTGTAAAACCGGTCTTTAATGTGACCTCTGTTGTTGATTTAAGTTGTGCTCTGAAGAGAAACTACTGCTGCTGAGCTAAAAGGTGTTAGTGTGCTGTTCTTTGTGGGATGTTGGCTTTATCTATACAGAATCATAATATTTGGATCATACAGTGCTTGCTCATAGTTCAGACAGGGCAAAGTTAGTTATGTTTTTGTGTCAACTGTATTTTGTCAAGAGCTTGCAGTAGGAAGAGGAAGCTAGGGTTTAACACAATCTTTAAAGCTGATGGTGCTAGACTATATCTTTCCATATAGAGAGTGGAATTTTCGGGGTTTGCTAGGCAAACCTAACTAGAATTTTGCTCAGAGGTTTTTAGTCCATTCTAAACTAGCACATTGTTTGCAGATCTTGATTTTGCTACTCAGGTTTGTGTGCACCCATACGCATCTTGGTTGTAAGCCAACAGAGTTCAAGACTCTTGTTTGCAAAGCAGTACCATGTACACAGGTTTTAAGCTGCCATTTCTTTACTTGGATAATATGGACACCTCACTGCTCCTCTTACCTGTTGCAGCATCTTGCAAGGATTAGTAGTGATCTCCAGACACAATTTCATATTCTAAAATCAAGCTGTCAGGGAAGTTTGTTGAAAAGGTCTTAGTTTCTGCCAATCCATGTACATGTGTTTGGATTGTGGCTTTCTTCAGAGATGGATGTTTCAAAACCATGTTCTCCTGGGAAAGACAAACAGTGGACCTTCTCACCTAGGGGAGAAGAAACAGTATAAATCCAGCCATAAGCAACAGTAGAAAAAGAGTTGTGTGAAGATACTGAAGAGGTTCAGTGATAAAATAGCAACCAGAGGGATGGTAAGCAATGCTGAGAAAGCAACCCTACTGCTGCTTGACATCCTTGAACAAGAAATGTGGAAACGATATTGTCTCTTTATGAAGATCTTGACTGAATCTTCCACAGAAGTTTTACTGTAGTCCTCTTTTTCTGTGAACTGTAAACAAGAAACTTACCAAGGCCTTACTAAAGATGAGGACAAAGGGGAACAAGAAGAAGTAGGCACAGATCTCCCAAACTACTGTCAGTGTCTTAAACTCTGCCAAGTCAGCAACAATAATGAAGATGTTTGGGAAGAATACACTAATGAAAGCAACAGAAACACTGGTAAGTGGGATAGTCAAGCTTGGGCACTGAGCCTGCTACTAAAACAGTTCTTATGCTACTGGTGTAAAGTTTAATTTAGGAGAAGTCATGAGGTACAAATCAAAACAGTAGTTTTAGTAAGCAAGCATTGATACAGGGCTTTACCGGAGATAGTATATTGGATTGACATTTTTCCTTTTTTTTTTTTTTTTTTTCATTCTGTTAGAAGAGCCCATGAGACTATTTTGTTTTGAATGTCTTTTAAGATCTGTTTAGATTCTGTAAGATAGTCTTTAGAAACTGTTCAGTAAGAACTACAGATACGGCAGTAAGATTCCATTTGTTTCTTCCATCATAATAATGTGCATTTCTGTGCCGTTTCCAAGCCATTTAGATGGGCTCCTTCATTTGCAGGGGAACAATGAAGTGGGCTGTCGTACAGCTCTCTGCACCTGTTCATTCCTTCTGAACCCTTTAATGACTTAAAAAGTAAGCATGGTCAAAACTACAGGTGTCCACCATTGTAACCTTGTTTTTGCTATCCTTTTCACTTTCTACACTGAGTATGTCTTACACCACGTACAGCTTCCTGCCCTTTTTGGCATCAGCTCACATCAAGTTCCCAGAGGGGGAACAGCAGGGGGTGGGAAAAGCCCAAAACAGAAAGAAAAAATGGAAATTTGGGGGAAGGGAATATTTCCTCTATTTAGGTCAATCTAATAAGCTTCTGTTTTGCTTTGGTTTTACATCAGTGTCCTCATCTGGAGCTTTGACACCTGCTTCCAAGATGGACAGAAATGTGACAAGAAACAACTGAAGAAGGATACATTTGAGAAGCAGCTGCAGCACATAATAGTTCAGAGGGAATAGAGAGAGAATGTTCTGAGAGGGTATCATGAAACTGCAGAAGGAGATAGTGTGCTGCAAAGACATGTTTACTGCATGTCTACTGGATGTCTTGTCCTTTTGGAAATACTGCCAGTATTGCAGCCTTTATGCCCTGCTGAATGCTAATAGATACCAGAGAGAACTGATTTTTACATCTTTAAATAGTGCACTACTAGGCATTTGCTTCCTTTTTTTCACTGATTGTGTTGTTATACATGCTTCTGTTTAAGATATATTAATTTTTAATTTCCTTACTAACCTGCTGCTTTCCACAGAATGAAAACGATGTACTGGTTTTTATTTGTAGCAAATAAACTCTTTGTAAGCTTTTTTTAAAAGTATTCTGTGCATTTGTTACTTACTTAGGTGAATGGTATGCAAGAGTCATATAGTTTTTTCCTCCAAAAATAATGCTTCCATTAAAAATAGTGGATGTAACTTTAAAGTATGTTCTGGAAACATTCCTCAGTTTAGCATCATCGGGATGAATTTATCACTAGTAGTTTATCACTACTTTTGTATGTGGCAGTTGAAATGACACTGACGTATACCAGCTTGGATTTCCTCAATGCTGGTGGTCGATGTTGTGTTGTGTATTTGTAACATTGACAAGGAAGCCTTTAGAGCAGTCTGCAGGTAGGCTGTATTCACTTCAAATGCCTAAAAGTATATATGGCTGTCATAAGTTAATTGCCTGGGTAGTAGCTGATTATTTCTTCACTGCTATCTGGATTTGTTCCTCCTGGATTATGATACCATAACCTGGCAGAAGTTATGCTGGATCCCTTAAAACAACTCTTGACCTTGCATTTAGAAGATATACTCAGGGAACAACTTTATATTCTTCAGCATGACTACTTTGCATCTTCTTCGACTCCCACCATTAGTATCTCTGAACTGTCTTCTGGCCTGTAAAACCACGGAACGTATCTCTTACTCCTGTACCGCAAGCTAGAGTTGAGGCAGTGCTGATATACCATCTCTGTCCAATCTATCATTCTCCATATCTGGATAGTACCATAATTTTCCATGCCTCCTTTTGGTTTTTTGTTGGTTTTGGGTGCTGGGGGGGTTTTTTGTGTGCTATCGCGAGATGGAAATTGTCACACTGAAACACCAGCAGCAGGGTGTGTTCTGACAGCATGTGTCATAATCAGTCCTCAGACAAATTTTCATCTGCTTTTTGTATCAGAGCAGATCTCATACTTGCCCTTCTAGAACTAGGAATAGAGTTGGGACACCACTCCCAGAGAAATGTCATTCGCACCTGAAAGTTGCGTCGCTGCTTCAGATTGATGATTGGTACTGCAGAACTGTTCTGCACCCTGTCTTGGGTTGTGAAACCCAGAAGTGACATTTTGCACTGTTGAGTTGGCTGATACATCGCTGGAGTTGAACTGGACTTTTGATATTTGTCCCCGCAGAAATATGCATTATGCACAGTTTAAAAAACTGTCCATGTGTTGTCCCCCCCCATCTTTGTAACATTTTTACCGCACATGTCAATTCCATCCACATTGAGTTATTAAGGACCGTCACTTTTTTCTGAAGGAGATTCAGGAATACTGATGACACTATCAGCATCTTTGTCACTAGCCCAGTAGAGAACCAGAAGAGCTAAAGAGTTCTCAACCATCGTGTAGAACATGGGACGGAGAAAATGGAATTGTAGGTTATAGACCCCAAATAACCACAGTTCATTACATTCCCTGCAAGCTAGTACAGAAGCTATTGCCACAGAATCATCTTTCAGCTAAGTCATAGGAAGATGCATGTTCCCTTGCTCTGGCAGCAGAAGTCCAGCAAAATTAGCTAGTGCAGTTGTGGCATTAGATGAAGCTGCGAAACTCACGTGGCTTTGGAGCAGGTTTTCTCTCTGTTCTATTCATCTTTCACCTCTTGCAGGGCCAGAAGAGGCTGTGTTTATTGTAACTGCTGTTAGAATACAGTTTGGAATTAAAGCTCTCCCATTGTAGCCATGATTTGATGTTGGGATCTGTATCAGTAAAGAACTGATGACTCTTATCCCTAATTATATTGCTTTATTGTGGGTTGCTGCAGACCAACACAGAGATCTTTCTAGGGATGCATTAGGAAATGTGGTGATCCCTTGCATCTGAACTGCATCTGCTTTTCCTAGTAGGTTTGGTGGTAGGGGATAAGTGACATCTATATGTCACTCTTAAAAGGCTGTACAATGGTATGAGTTACATAAATTGTTCCTTAGTAACTTAAATAACTATAAACACTTCATAAAAATTAAGAAATTTGACTATCTTAATTCTATATGAAAATAGGTTTTTTGTATAGGCTGTGTTCTAGTCTAGTTAACAGTTATTTTGCTACTTATAACTCCTTTGTAGTTTTCAATGAATGTGTGAAGTAGTGAGTTTGCTGAAGTTTATCTTTAAATATTTGGTATAGCATGTAGCTTAAAAAAAGCTGAAAACAATGAAAAGAAATGTGTTTACTTGTTTAGAAAAAAATGCAAGCAAGGATGTAAGGCTATAGAAATCATTTTCAGATTAAAAAAATAAAGGTTTTGCATAGCAGAAACAAGTTGCTGTCTGTTGGACCAACAATATTGTCTCCCTCCAGGAGAAAATTACAGACTTTTGATGTCTTACAGTCTAGTCTTGAAATCTTCTCTACCATGTCCATTTTGGCACATCTGGGGATGAGTTGTGGAACAGTCAATATGAAAAACCAGCACCTCTGAAAGTTCACGTGTATTGGTTATGGTTTTAGGATTTCTTTCTTACATAGAGCTTTCTCTCTGCACACGTTTTTAAGATGTTGTGTTTCCTTATAGATATACCACAAATGAGACCAAAGCCACACTATGTAATGGTTAAGAAAGATGCTGAAACCAATGAGGCAATATATTGCACAAAGGAACCTTTTATTAAGGCTCGTGTCATTGTCATTCGATGGTTGGTGTCTTTCTGGCTTGAGCCAAAACCTCATACAGGACCTCATATTCCTGGGATGGAAGGTGAAAATGTGCCAAAGAATATTCAGGTAAAACCAAATATACAAAGAAGTGTAAAGTGTTTGTTTTCGTGTTTTTGTCTTAATTGTTATATCATCAGTGTGCACTCCTCTGATAATTAGAACTAATGAAGAATTAAATCCAGGAATTTCTAAACAAATTTTCTGTTTATGAATTCACTTTAGAAAGACTTGCTATGCTGCTTTCTTTATCTTTTTTTTTTTTTTCGAATTCTGCTGTTTTGTTTTTAATCAAATAGACATGAGAAGCCTTGAAATGCAGTGAATCCTATCTTTGGTTTTTTTTCCTGAATTCTTTGTACTGTTTTAAATTATACTGTTGTATAACTTGAATTGTGCTGTTCAGTTATTGTACTAAAAAAGAGCTGTGAATATTCTTCAATTTTTGTTTCAGAGAGCAGCTGCTAGCATGGTTTCAAGGGAGGACAGCAAAAATGACAGTACTGATAAGCAGGATAGAAATGCAGAGCCAGAACAATCTCATTCTAATACAAGTACTCTAACAGAGAGAGAACCAAGTTCTTCTAGCCTCTGCAGTATTGATGAAGAGCATTTAACTGATATTGAAATTGTCCGGAAAGTCTTTTCTTCTAAAAGAAGCAATGTGAATTTTCTAACCGAGATTTTTCGACAGGTAAAGAACCCTCTTTAGAATCAAGAATCTTGATTATTATATTGTAAATGATCATTACGTCATGGTTTTCTTTCAAGAACATTTGCTAAGCAGAATATTATATGAATGTACATTTTTTTTTTCTGTCATCTTGCCTTTAAGAATTGAAAAGTTAAAATTCTGAACTGTTTTCGGTGTAGAATATCCCTGGTTCCTGATTTTTCTATTTTATTTCTTTAATAACCAGTTCAACAACATTTAATTTGGACTTTACGGTTCCCCATAGACAGGAATGTTTGATTTTAGTCTAGTCTACCCTTGATTGGCTTAGAGTAGACTTGGTAGTGTAGGTTAATGGTTGGACTGGATGATCTTAAAGGTCTTTTCCAACCTAAATGATTCTATGATTTTGTCATATATCAACCCTGTAGCTATTAGAGCTCACAACCAAGCATATTAAAATAAGCCTCCTGTGGGAGTCTGCAGCTGTTACAGAGCTGTTTTAGGAGTGATTGAATGTCCTTACCTTGATAGCATTCATCAGAAGAGTGGGACAGATGGCTACAGAAGGTAACAGCTTCTGCTTCTGACTTTACTGCAACCAGAAATGTTAGCTGAGCATGCTCAAAATAGTGTTTCTCAACTGGAAACTATTAAACAAATTTAAACTGAGAACGTATGCCAGAATATAGAGTCTTTATTTATAATGTGAAAATACATAACTTGGAGTTCAACGTGGGAGAATAGAGCAAGATAGGCTTTCTTTATGCCCCATGCTATTGATCAAAAGATGAAGAGATTTTTCTGAATAACAATAAAGAAAAAAATACTAAGTTTCAATTGAAATGCATGACACTAATTGCTTTAAACAGCAGAAAACGAAACATTTTAAAACTCTAGTATATCTGGATGAAATAGAGATTTTCGAATGAGGGAATAAATGTCAGAAGCTTATCCACATCCAATGTCTGGAAGAGCGTGGACATGTTACTGAAGGAGATAACAGAGTTACCTAAATTCAGCTGCCGTTCAAGGGTTTACAGAGTTGGAGACATTGAATGTAGAGTCTAAATTATTAGAAACTGCCCCCCCCCAGTGAAAGGAACAGCAAAGGCAATTTTCTTCATTCTTTTCACAAGGCACTCCATGAGTTATGTAGATTATTTGGATTTCATGTGTGGTTATGAGATCTCATTTAAGTCATTGTTTAGCCGGAAGTTTTCAGTGTAAGTTCATTTCTAATGTGCCAGATGTTTGTAATGTTTCTAAAACATTAGCGCTAAGTTATTCCAGTCAAGAGGAGGTTTCAGTTGCACTGAATGGTGGGAAGATTGTCTGTAGAAAAAAAGGTGAATGTATTTTAGACTCCAGGGTACAAAAAGTGTATATGGGCTTGCAGAAGACTGTTAGACTTGATGAGTGATAGTGTGTGACTGATGAACTTGTCAGTTGAATCCTGTAATACACAGCAGAATTCTTTTTAGTCTGATACTAGTATGAAATGTCCACTTCCAGGGAGACAAAGTACTGCTTGTGTCAAGTGGGCACTCCTTAAAGACAAGGGCAATGAGTTTTCGACATTCACACCATGGACTCCATAAAACTATGTGTTAGTGTAGTTTATCTGTTCTTTTTTTAATACAGTTTAGGGCATCATGGTCTTTGGTAAATGTATTTATAGTAGTTAAAACCTGACTAATGTTAAAAGTTTCTGATCTGTGAGTAGTTGTTACCAGCACAGCAGATACAGAAAATCTCCTGAAGAGGGCACTAATCAGCCATCACACTGCCTCAAATGCACAATTTTTTGAAACAATAATTCTGAAGTCTTTTCAGGGAGTCATTTGTTTTAAGGATACTGTTTTGTAACATCTCATTTAGCTAAAAATAATATACATGGCTATCCGTAATGTATGTCACTTGAATTTTTGTTAGTCATTTAGAACTGATTTAACTCCACTCTTCTGAGTCCTCTGAATGGAAGATGTTGTAATAGAAACTTCTGCTCATTTGTTTTGCATACTTCTGATGAGTGTTTGGGCCTTAATTTCAGCAGGCTATGTGCCAAGTAGATATGCCTGCATGGATTCTTGTATCTCTCTCTTTGACAGTGAAGTTTTCGAAGTACTTTCTTGCCAAGTTTTCTTGTTAAAACATTTTTTTCATGTTTTTAGTTTACGGATGAAGAAAGTGAGCAAACATTTAGGTTCAGGAGTAATTTATTTGTTAAGACCCTACATTTGCTGTATTTCCCCCCTTCGCCCCCACTTTATCCCTTAGAACCTGTACATTATAGAGCCCAACTTGGTTTCGAGTACTGTGACTGGTTTTTTGTTTCTTTTTCTTCTCACAGGCTTTTTTGTTGCCAATATGTGAAGCAGCTGCCATGAGGAAAGTGGTAAAGGTGTATCAGGAATGGATTCAGCAAGAAGACAAGCCTTTATTTATGAAGGAACCTGAAGAAATCATGCAGTGCACAACTGTAGATTGTGATGAAAGTGCTGTTGACCACAATTCATCAGAGAAAGCAAAAGAAAGAGAAGAGGTAAAATATGGTTGGTTAATATTTGTGCATCTTTTGGATATGCCAGTAGACAGAGAAGTGGCTACCTTGACAGATTATATGTAGTTTAATTTGATGTCAGAGCATCTGTTGGGGAGAATCAATGGTAATTAAACAGTGCGTGAATGGGCTACCAATTTGATCCATCTGAACATCTTTAATGTGGTTAGTTCAATTTAAAATTTCATACAGTTTTATCAACTATTCTCAAGATGTGGATTACACAGTATGCCAACCTTCAGCTGTGTAAAAACTATAGAAAAGTAAAAGGATGACAAAAATAGTGGTTATTTCATCCAGATAATTCAAACTAATTGTTACAAACTTCTTAAAATATAGTTTTGTCTTTAAGATGCATCTTAAACATCTGTCTACCATTGTTTATTATTTAATATCTATGATATCCTTTTCCCTTTAATATAAACCCAAAATACCTGTCTACAAATCTATGGGATTTTAAGAAAAAAATATTTTTCAGGAAAAAGGGACGAACTCCAGTCATGTTAGAAATTCAAACTGGACAAGAAATGGCTGTTACGAAGACACTTTGCATAAATTGTCTGAAATTGATACTGAAGAGCAAAATGTACGAGCTGGAGTCCAGTCAGTATTGCAGGTATGAAATAGACTTGATATCCTAATAATAAAGCTCTTGTTATCAGTACATAAAGAGTGGAATATAGTGCAATACTCCTGCAAGGGAAACCCATGCTCCTTCAAATCATCTCTGAATTTTGTAAGTTATTTTAGATTTAAAAAGTATGATGATAAATAGTGTTAGAATAACGACAGTGATTCACTGTATCTTTATTGACCTGAAGTAGGACAATGTGTACGTAAGTGTTGTATAACACAGTAAAAAAATCTTTTAATTTTGCATCAGGACATGCATTCTACTTTGTATCGTGTCACAGAACAAATAATTCTCACTTTGGTGCCACATCATCAAATTATTCTAATTAAGTGTTTAATGAGAATGCTTAGAAGCTTTTTTCTTTTAAGCTATTAGTCACCACACACAAAACATCCAAACATGCGGTTTTCCTAATCTGGATAATAAGGTGTACAGAGATATTTTCTCATCTTTATCTGAATTACAGGTTGGATGAGTACATAAGTGTTCGAAAAATTTGATCAGACACCACAACTCTCTACTTCGTTGGTATCCTTAAGGAATGGGAAAGTTGCAGAAGTTCCCTAACAGAAGTTTTGTAACTGCTTCTAGGAAATTTGGCAGGGTAGCAATTGTGTTAATTTCAAATGTTCAGCAAAATGCTCTACTGAAGTTGAGGGTATACAAAATCAAGCATGTATAATTTGAGGGTCTTTGAAATGCCTTTAAGGTCATATAAAATATGTGTATTTTGTATGTAATATGTGCGTGCACATACATACATATAGGTGTGTATATGACTGTAGCCTCCATAGTATTATTTTATCCGGGAGAAAATTGATTCTAAACAAAATAAAGTGGACATGTGCATTTGCCACTCCACCGTGTGTACTTTTACCATGGGTGACCATGCTAATTAGAACTCATTATTTTTACCACAGCTTGAATGATTTCCTGAATAGGGTTTCCTATTGTGCTGCACACTGTTATATTTAGAAATAAACTTTGTAACTGAAATAACTTTTAAATTCAAATATGTTACAATAATTTAAGCTTCATAATCTTTGCATACAATGACTATTTCAATTATGAAGTGTTTCTGAGAAAAGAAACAGTGAAGTATCTTTTTCTGTTTGCAAGGTATTACTAAGGTTTACACATCTGAGAATGCCTAGGAGATTCTTCATGTTGAAGTTTTTTAGACAAAAGTTCATTTGACCAGCAAATATCTTTTTTAGCCAAAAATGGAGTCAAGATATCATTCTAACCTAGTACGATGTCTGAATTTGAGAGGTTTCTTGACCTGGAACCACTTTTAGCTTTTTCTGTGAATCAAGAATCCAAGACTTCTGTCTTGAGTTTTCTTCCCATTTAATTATTGCATAGACTTATTTTTAGGCACTTGGAGTAGGGTAGGTTTATTAGTTGAGGCTAGTGAATGTAAAGCTGCATGCTAATAGTTTTTAATTATTAAAATCCAAAGCTCTCAGTAGAGTGAAATTACAGCTGTAGAACCAATGATTTCCTGTACATGTGGATTAAGAAAGACAAATAAAAATTAATTGGAAATCTAGGGCTCTCCGTGATTCAGATAGTTCCTAAACTTACACAAAAATATCACAACAGTTCAGTAGTAGCTCTTGTAACTCCTCCAGTGTCCTTGCCTACTTTGTTTTCATCGTTTTCATTCTGAAAACCCTAATTCACTGTCCACTGAAGTCAACCACTTTGGAGAAGGTATCCCGTTTCCTACTTTGGGTAAGCCTTACTGATCACAGTGGCATGAATGCTTTAGTTTCCCAGAACATAATACAAGCCTTGTCATGCTGAAGCACATACTGTGTACCAGGACTATTTCAAGTAGTTTAGCATATATTATACTGGTCAGTTGCTGGCTTACAGGTGGAACTTTTGTGCAGTGGACTTCTTTACTAGGACATTTTTGTCCATCATATTAAAATAATTGTATTGAGTAGTTTGTACCATCTGTCTATGAGAGCAAAAATATACAAATAAGTTTTGTAGAAAAAAATGGGAAAAAAAATCAGTCTTATTATTCCTTTATCATCACATCAAGCTAATTTGTATCTATTTGTGTATGTATATATATCTGTATATACTTTTCAGTGCATATGCAGCCTTTTCTGTTAATCATAGATTTTCTCTTTTTGGTTGCTATCAACTGAATTGCTGAAAACATCAAAGTGCTTCAAGCTCATAACATCCACTCTTTTCTACTTACAGGTTTTTATAATAAATTCTTCAAATATATTCTTTCTTGAACCTGCAAATGAAATAAAAGCTCTGCTGGATGAACACACTGATATGTGTAAACGCATTCTTAATATCTACCGTCACATGGTAGTCCAAGTGACTATGGACAAGAAGACGTGGTAAAATGCAATGCTTTTATTTTAGATTATTAGTTCACAAGATAAATGTGAAAATTTACTTGGTAGTAAACACAGCAGAGTGGTATTGACTATGTGAACCAGTTTCTCTAAATCAGTAAATACATGGACTTCAGTATCACAGACAACTTACCACAGGGGAAGAGGTTGTCTGCTCTGTTAAAGCTAGTAGTAAGCACCTAGTTAGTTTGAGGCAGTTTAGCCCTCAGTGAAAAAAGAAGTAAGCTAGGATACAGACTACTATTAAGGAGCTACTGATGACTTTTTTCCAGGGCATTTTGCTCATGTGTCAAAGTGCTAAATATGAAAACATATGAAGCTTCACAGCCTTATTTAAAAATAAAAAAAAATCCTCAGATAAGCATGGATACCTATTATAATCAGGTGTGGGTTGCTCTTGATCTGTAATTGTGTACCAGAGTCCGTGTACTGTTTAACTGTTTTGTTCCTTTCCAGTGCTTAAGGTGCCTAGCAGGTACAAGGGACCCGCTTTCAAATTAGTTTCTATTATTTCCCCCTCTCCTTTAAATAGCTGTCTCTAATGCGGTAGTATATTGCCACTATTCTCCATTGCAAGGAACCAGTAGCAAGGGGATTTCAAATGGCTGATTTACTCCATTTTAACTTGACTTGCATTCAGTCTGTCACTGGTATTTACTGAACTCTGGGTAAGTAGAGCTGGCATTACATGTCATACGAAGCTTGTCTCCTCTTATGAGGAAGTAAGGAGTCAGTTCAAGGGTAGCCCCTGGGAAATTTGGGAGTAATAATAGAAAACAGATTCCACTGGATTAGTATTTTCTTCCCCAGTTTCACATCACTGTAAAGAAGTGACTCTAGACTGTGATGGCAAAGATTGTGCCACACAAAATAATTGATGAAGTATGTTAATGATAATATAATGCCAAAACCTGTCATTGATTAAAAAAAAAAAGCAAAGCTCAGTTTGGAAATACAATTAAAACTTTTCCTGTAATTTCAGGCCATTGAAGGTGATAGCACTTGAATGATGTGGCAGAAGATGTTAGATGGGGACAGGGGTTTGTCACTCTTGAGTGTGAAAAGAACATTGGAGTAATTTCTTTTGCAAGAACCAAGTTAGGCTGCTTGTAATCACTATGTCCTGTTTGGAATGTGTTTGAGCAAGTCAAGCTTGGTTACTGTCTTTAAAAGTATACTGGTATACACAGAAGTGTAACAAAATGGTAACTCCAAGTTTAATACTGTTTTGCAGGGAACAGATGCTACTTGTGCTGCTCAGGGTCACTGAATCTGTGCTGAAAATACCACCCCAAACTTTCTTGCAGTATCAAGGAAGAAAAAACTCCACTTTAGCTGGAAGGCTTGCAGGACCTCTTTTCCAGGCAATTAAACATAAATTCACTTTAATTAATTCAGCTTAATTTTGACCAAGAGATTAGATGCCACAACCACTGTTGGCTGGTTTGTCATCTCAAATCATTGATCTTGTTACACAGATAACTTGAATGGTGTGGGTTAAAGAACTGGCTGCATTTGTTACTTTCTGTCCTATTCTTAATGACACTGTGACAATGGTTTTGGGGGTACTGTGAAATCAGAAAATTACCATCCTTTATTTGAGTTGGGATAACTGGCAATGTGTACAGTTTTAGCCTGCTTCCATTGCAAAATTAGCTCATGTCAGCACCTAATCTTCTGTGCCACCCATGCCTAACCAACTGATTTTTTTTATTCCTTACAGTAAGCTGTAGCAGATCCTTTCAGAGTTTATAGTTGCAGAGTGCTGTTGTGGCAGCTTCTCTGTAAATAAGATCTGTAAAGTCTCTAGATTCTTTAATAGGAAAAAAAAAGGATACACAAGATACGAGTGTGATGAGAACTAATTGAGAACAGTATTACAAAACTCTTTGGCAAAACTTGTAAGATACCGAAAGATCTTTCATGAGTCAAACCAGTTGTTCCTGTATCTAAATCAGAAACTCATGTTAATGTAACACTTGATAATTGATGAAAAGTCTGTGAGTACTGGTGAGGAAAAGAGCATCAGGACTACACAGAAATTTCTGTGGCAGTTAGAAACTTCTTTTTAAGCAGTAACATTTGAATGTTGTCGTCTTATGTTCGGAACCCAACTTTTCTCACTTTGTTCTTTTAGACTCTTATAGTTGCTTGGATCAAAGCGAATCTAAATGTGTACATCTCTCGAGAACTTTGGGATGACTTGCTGTCTGTAATGTCATCGCTGACATATTGGGAAGAGCTGGCCACTGAGTGGTCACTGACAATGGAGACACTAACTAAAGTATTAGCTAGAAACTTGTACAGCCTGGACCTCAGTGACCTGCCATTGGATAAATTAAGTGAGCAGAAGCAGAAAAAACACAAAGGCAAAGGTAAGACAGCACAATATACACAGAGTTTGAATTGGAGCTGGGGGAATGAGATGTTGGGCACAGCAGAATTTTGGTCTAGCCTTTTTAGTACACCTAATTAGGCATCTCTGTCACCTGAAATAACCCAGTTTCTTTAAGATAAGGCTGCTTTTTAGAACCACCACAAAATCTCCACGTAAAGATTCAGTCCTGCAAATAGTTAGGCCCATATGGAATGTAGTTCTTAAAGGTGTGTTGAATTTAACCTAAAGTGTTACACTGTAGTGGGTTATGCCTTTCTCCTTTTATCAAAGCAATTAAATAGTTAAGTTCCAATCATAACTTCTTGAAAGTAACAAAGATTACACGTCTGGTAAAAATTAGGTAGCTAGCAAGTGGCTGTTGAAAGCACAACTGGAATATTGATCCTGAAATCCAATGAATGTTGTTTAAAGATGAAATGTAAGATTAACATAGTTTTGTTTGGGTTCTAATTCATCACTGAGGTACGATGAAGACACGTTTTGTCAAAGTGACCTTGTTGGACTATGTAAGAGAAGAAAGCTTTTCATAATTTATATGAATGGTACCAGTTTTTAAACTGATTCCTAAACAATGCAGGAAGTATTCTGTAGGACATAATACGGGGAGAGGAGGTGGCTACTTGCTTATAATGGTACAGTTCTGGAATTGTTAAGGGACAGGAAGTCTCTCCTCCTGGATGCAGTGCTGGATTGAGAGTTGCAAAACCTGGATTCTCTTCCCAGATCACAGACATTCTGCATGTGACCATGAGCAATCACTGTCTTTGTTTCCACTTCTGTAAAATGTGGGTAATCATACTGTTCTCCTTTAAAAAGTGCTTTGAGATCTAATAGTGAGAGGCAGGATTATATTTAGGGTGAATAATAAAGATGGGGGAAAAAAGACTTTTTAGTCTCTCTGTTCTAACTGATGTGGTTCTCTCAGGTCAAACCTGAGGGAAGGGGAAGGTACTTCCTACAGTGTCCTAGGGTTTATCAGTGAGAAGTAATCTATGTGGATGTCCATTTCCCTCTCCTAAAGAGGATGTTCCTGTAGGCTGTTTTTTGCTAAAAGCATTTCACATGTTTCCAAATTTCTCATTTTGGGCAAAGGCATTATTCACACTTTCATTTTTTTCTTCTGGTGTGTGACAACTGGACAAAAATACATTTCTCTGTAGTTGACCCTGAGAGGTTGTTCCAGACTGTGCATTTTTGTTTTCCTATGCTGTACAGCTTTCTTCTTTCTCTTGCAAAAGACACAGTTTAAGAAAAAAAAAAAAAAAAAGTAGTCTGATGTGAGATAAGGATGTGTATAGTTACTTGAATATATGCTTAAAAAACACTTTGAATCATCTGCATCACCCATACAAAGCCACATGAGGAGAGTTTGTGTTAGCCTCCAGTAACAGAGTTCCAGAGAAAGCCTCTGTTGTTAAATGCAAGTTGCAGAGTTAACTCCATTTTGGAAGTAATAAATGTTGTACAAATTATGCCAAATTTCTTTGGCCCTGTTCATTTGCTAATAATAATGAACACATCATACTGGGGCTCATTTTCCAAGAAGATGCCCTTTTAATGATTCTAATTGTTTATCAAGTGTAGTTTTGGATTATATGAATTCAATGTGGATAAATAAATACATTGCAAATATTCTTTAGATCACTTTATTTTTACATAGTTGTTTTTGATAGCTCCTCATATGAGCTTTATTTATTTCAATATAAGTGTCAAATCTGATTTTGTTCCATCTTGTCTTAATCTTAGTATAGTATCTTTTTGTGAATTTCCAAAGAGCCTTATTCTCTGAGCCTATCATCCCATTTTTTTGCTTTTGGGTTTGGTGTTAAAATATTTTATCATCTTTATTTCATGTTCCTCAAATGTCACAAAATTATTTGGAAAAAACCCCACAGTATTAATGGTCTGTAATATATGATTTTGTGTGTCTTGTCTACTAGGAACAGCAAAGGAAAAATTTCTATAGTTACACATTTTTATCAGACTACAACCTTTGTAAACCCAGTTTTCTTGTGGTTTTGCACTTGATTGGTCAGAAAAGAAAATCATCATAGTTTAATAGCACCAACACTTCTGAAAAAGTTTGAATATCTCTCTAAGTGTTAATACTGGCTGAGTGGGTTTATGTATTTAAAAAACAGTAATCAACTATTTAGCTTTTAAAATTGTGCTTGCTTTGATAACATAATTTATTCTATCCAACTTTAAAAGTCTTTGAGTTTTACGAAATATCTGGTGATACCAGAATAGAAGTGAATAGATTTGCAATTCTATTTTTGCAGGAGTTGGGCATGAATTCCCAAAATCTTCCGTTGATAAGTCCTTTTCTAGAGGCTGGAGCCGTGATCAGCCTGGACAAGCGCCAATGAGACAACGCAGTGCTACAACCACTGGCTCTCCAGGAACAGAGAAGGCAAGAAGCATAGTACGGCAGAAAACAGTTGGTACGTATCTGTAGAAGCTGATATAAGTGACATTTGAGAAAGGGTAAGGGATTAATAACTGACTTTTGTAGTGACATGGATAACTTCTTTCCACAAAAGTATACTATCTATAATAATTAGTTAAATGTGTAAATTATGCAGCCTTATGTGCTTTAGGGTAGCTGAATAGCTTGTGGTTACTAGAATTAGTCACTGCAAATGAAAGTAATGCAGTTGATGTATTAATTCTTAACGAGTTTGATCACATGCTTAAGCTGGATTGGAAACAAAATACTGTTGTATTTATATGAAAGAAAAAAGCTGGAATGGTTTGAGCAATGGTATGGATAGGAGTAATAGAAGGCTTTTTAAGTGCATGTTTTCATAAACTGTGCACAAAATAGGTTGAGTATTTTCCAACCGTGCAAAGAAAAGTGTGAGAAATATGTATATATCTGCATAGTTTATAAAATGTGTTGTCTTTTACTATACCCTAAATCTTACATTAATGAAAGATTGGCACATATGTGTGCAATTCTCCATTTCTGAAGTCATCTATTTCTCAACTTCATTACTTGCAGATACTCTTTCCTCTGTTAGAAATGAGTGATGCTAAACAGAGCTTTAGGTGGATTGCTCATAAGAAGACTTGTTTATGTTCATATGATTTGCTTAGAATATCTTAGCATGAACTGGACTACAAATTTCTTTACTCTGTTGTCTCATCTTGATGATCTCAGTGCTATCCCTTATGTGAAGGAAAATTAAGCTGATTTTACTTTTTTATTTAAAAGAACCACCTTTTAAGGAATATCTCTTGCTTTTTTACTATCTCTGTAGTAGTAGTAGTGGCTTCGGTCATTGTGTGTTGTTGCTTTGCTGATACTTCTTGGAAGCAGGTACATTCTGACAGTTTTAGAAACCAGGGATGCGTATTGGCAGTTGAATGTATAATTGTGTTAGCTTTTCAGAAATTAACGTTTTCTTTCTCTTTCAAAAAATACTTGCAATTAATTTTTTTAGGTCACAGAGGTTATTTAGCCAAAGTTTTCATTTGAATATTCTTCAAAATTCTCCATTTTAAAAATTTGTTTTCTTGTAAGGCTTTTGTTGGTGTGGGAGAGTTAATTGTTCTGTAAGCAGTACAGACACATGAGAAAATGAAGTCACTGCTCCAAAATTTCCTGTCATTTTCATGCATTCAAATGCTACACAGCTTTTCCTGCATCTCATGCTGACAGCACCTAGTTTGACTAAAGTTTTCCTTATGGATCACAGATACTTTAAATGTAATTTCTGCTTCTCTGTAGGTAGTCTGTGGTTAACTATTGTGGTGGTTTTGTTTTCAATCTTAATTGCCTTAACAAGGTAAAGCTCATGTTAAAGTTTCTCCTTCCCAAACTGTTAATATTTCAGATATTCTGTAAGAAGGTTATGTTGTTTGGTCAATTTATTAATGGTTTTGTTTTGCTGCTATTTGAAAGAAGGCTATTTATATGATCTTAGCCCTAAATGACTGAAATGTATCCTAATCGAGCTATATATTGACCTGGTTAGCAGCAAACTAATCTGATTTTAGTTTCACTGTACTTTAGCTTCCATGGTTTTATTCCTTTCCTCCAATTGTCCTACATATTTGATAATAATAAGCCAAATTCATATTTCTGTAACCAGTTAAAATTTCAGCTCTATTCATATTGTAGAATACCATTTGTGGGCAAGCATCAGAGCATTAGTAGGATGATTTTAAAAGATGAAAAGCCCAAAAAGAGTTGCTGGAGCCAGAATCCCAAGCTCTTCAGTTTTTTAAAATGTTAAGGAAGAATATGTTACAAAAGCATATGTCTTAACTGTCTGCAAACAGTTGCTTGTTACAGTCTCTCTGGTCTGCTAAGAGAGCTGTTCGGATGCTTCTTAATCTGTGCCAGTTAACACGGGGTAACATAATTAAAAAAAATAAAGGTTTATAGTCACAAAAAGTAAAATTTTCCATAGACTATTTTGCTGGTCAGATCTTCTCCTTCAGTGTAACGTTAGCTCCACAAGTGAAGTTTGGAATTGAGTCAGACCTCAGATATGTTGCATGATATCTGACATGTAGTATATTTCCTTTGATTGTGAGTATATACTCTTTATATCTGAGTAGGGGGGATGTGCATGTTGAATATTTTATGGTAAGAAAAAGCTGGGGTTTATTTTTCATCTGTTTTATGTTGTACACATTTTGTGTACATCTGTGCACCTCTATTTTTTGAGCCATCCTCATGCCAGCACACATTTATTGCTGCACCAAATTTGTGTGTATGTGTGTGTTACTCAAATAAAAATCACAGCTTTTCTGATATGCAGTGTGTACATTTTTAGCCTGAACTTATGTAAAGTAATTTTTGGAAAAGGGCCTTTAAACATGATATGCATATGGGTTGAAAAATCTTCGATAGGGCTAGATACAGAATTTGTGGCTTAGGCAGCAGATTCTAGTCCTATAAAAATATCAGATCAGAAAGAATTTACTAATCTGGTGTTCTGCTTTTGTCTGTAGACAACAGTGGAAGTTTATAAACTGCTGGATCTCTAGTCCACATTCTGGTATTAAGTCTCCCTCAACTACTTAATTGAATGTGACACATCTTATTTAAAATAATGATTTTCCTTTTACAGCATCTCAAAGTTAATTTGTCTTTCAATAACAATACACTGCAATTTTTTCTTCAAAAGTTTCTGTAAAATTTCCACTTTCCAAATTGTAAATGGGTTGTTCTGCCCCTGCCTCCCCTGCACCCCTGCTAGTATCAATGTAATATGGTGGAAGAGATCCAGTCAAATTACAAGGGACACTTCATGTTAAGATTTGTAATCAACGCAGTATCCAATCTCAAAAGCTTGATTTATTTAGAATTGTAGAATCTTTTAGGTTGGAAAAGACCCTTAAGATTTACTATGTAGCTTGTTATTTTTTCTCTTGCCTACATTCATTTTAAGATGCACAATGATGACTGTAATGCATCTAACTATGACTGTATTCTGAATTTTATTATTGATCTCTTAAACAAAGAGATGTTAAAGCCTTACACATAATTGCCTTTTTAAAAAAATTGGTTTCTGTCTTATAAACTACGTTTAATAGAGAATGGCTTCAGTCTTAAAATGTCTGTGTTTCTGAATTGTTTTTTCAAACTGATGTTAAGGCTCCACTTCAGTTGTGCTGCATTTGTCAAATGTGTTTTCTGCTCTGTGTACATTGACCTACCCAAGTTATCTGCATGTTGCTGTTAGGGACAATTCTTTAACCTGATTTAGAAGTGTGATGTGCTCAACTTTCACTGCATTCCATTCATGTACTTCTGATTCCCATACAGATCAGGAGCACTAAGGTTCTAAGTTTATATTCCATGTTGTTTTGAAAATATATATAGAAAAGCTCAAAGACTGATTAAATATTGTACTGACAATATTTATGTAAGATGCACTGAAGTTTCCTTAAAAAGAAGTTTATCAGCAACTATTTTAAAACAAGTTATCAAATTTGCAACAGTTTGAAAAGGAAGCTGCTTGACACAGCATATACTTTTTTAAGAACTTCAAATGTACTTTGAGATTGAATGCAGTATCGGTTCTTGCTATGTCTTTGACAAAGGAAAACAAATGTCATAAAGATTAACTTTAAATCTGTTGGAAAAGCTGCAGACACAACCTTGATCCTGATGCCACAATACTTATGTAAGTTTTCCATTCTGTAGGTCTGTTGGCAGGAGATGAGATATGAAAAGGTTAATTAGGATCAGTTTAGCAAGATTTATCCAGTATCGATTAAAAGCCAGACCCTGTGGATGAGGAACAATTTAATGCTTTTTGTTGTCAAACCATTTCACTTCAGTCACTTCATTTTTAACGTGGAACTATAACAAGTTGTATTGCAAATTTCTCCACACAGAACTGGTCATTTTCTCCTTATGCTTTTGAATCTCTTTTGGAGAATCTTGAATTCAAGAGTATGGGTATGTGTAAAATTCAGAGATACTTTTTCAGGAGTAAACCAAAGGAAACTAGAAAAATGCAAATGTAGTGTAAGTCGCTTTTTCTGTTAAAAAATTTCAAGTTCTGAGTGCTTGTGGAGTGGCTTTAACTTTGATTTTTCAACCCCTGATGCAATAGGAAAAAAAGTGTGAATTAGTTTCTTGATTTTGAATGCAAAATCTCTGTAATCGTCATAATAAAGGCATTGTTGCTGCTTTACATAAAAGTTAAAAACTCAAAATGTCTTATGTGTCCACTGATTTTTTTCTTTCTTACAGCTCTGCCAATATCTGCCGTGCTGAAATGTTTTAATTTTTGAATTTTCTTCCTTTTTATCTTTGTTTTCTCTGTTGCTGCTTTTTCTGTGACACAAGCCTTTCATTATAGTCACTCTTCTTTTTTCCTTCCCCACTTCTTTCTTTTCCTTTTTAAAGCCATGAGAAGCCGATCCATTGGTGAATGTGCTCTGCCATCGGCCTATATACGCAGTGCTAAAAGTGCTCCTGTTCTGATCCATACTTCCAAACCCTTCTTGCCTGATATTGTTCTCACTCCCCTTTCTGATGAGCTTTCAGGTAGTGCCACCTCTGCTAATTTCTGCACCCCCTTTATCACTTTTTTAAACCTTCTGCTTTCAAATTCTGCTAAATCATTAAATTTTTCAAAGTAAAAATACTTGGGGGATGGGGGGAGAGGGGAAGAGATTAAGAATGAATATTTTGAGTTATGTAAAATACCATGCTATTTTGCAATTCATTCTGGAACTGTTGGAAGTTAGTGCTGTGCCAATGTTTACTATCATAAAAGGGAAAAATAGAGAAAACTTTTGCTTTTTCAATTTATTGGTAAGCAGTAATATAGCATCCATCTACCAGAGAGTACAACTAATCTAAGGTTTTTATCTGTGATGAGTGAGGGAGGAAAAAGAAGAACATAATTTTACTTTGACTTGCTGTTTACATCTTTCTACGTAAATTTTTGAATTCGGTCATAGATGTTGTGTGGACAACCATGATAATATACTTCAGCTCCCATGAAAAAAGAATGTCTGAAGTATGTGGTATCATATAATATGCTTTATAGTATGCCTGGTTTTCATTAATATATAAAAACATTAAAAAATCTATACCGTTTGGAATTTTGAAGTGCTGTGTTTTGGTGGTGTTTTCCAAATGATCCATTTTTCGCAAGAGTTGTAGTTTTCCTCAACATTACGTTTGGTCCAGCACAGTGGTTGGCTAGAAGTTTGACGGTAGCTTTCTTTGGATAATTTTCTTTGTACAAATAGGTTCAGCAATTAGAACTAGCACAGATTTTAAAAATGCATGCATGAAAGTTTACAGATAATGGTTTTTTTTTCCCTGTGCTCCAGCTATTACATTGGTGTAAATTAGTAGCGTGTAAGGCTGGCAATCATATTATGCCTTTGTCTCAATGAGTGAAAAAAAAATGAAAGCACAGTGGGAGGATTCTCTCTATATATGGTCAAAACTCTATACAAATATAAGGACTTAATGGCAGTAATTTTTTTATGGAAGATACGGGGGTTTTTTTGTCTTTTCTGTCTCTCCTACCTGCCTTCAATCAAATTGTTTCTGTCAGAAATGTAGGTAATGAGTGATATTTAGCTTGCTGTGACAGCCCTTCCTCTTTTCATGACTATATGAATATCCCTGTTATCCAAATTGACTTTCAGATCCAACGCAACTCGAAGGAGAGGATATTTCAAATGATTCCAAAAGAATAGGATGCCCTAATCTTAAGTTTTCTGTAGTATTCAGCTCCTTTTTAGCTGTGAAACTCCTCATTGAAAGATTGACTCACTGAACACTGGTGAATCTTGACAGGTAGTCCAAAAGAAAGCATTTATGCCAAAACCTTTACCTAATGGACAGTATAGTATATTAATTTTCAAGAGGAAGGCAGAACACCCCACTGTAATTTGTTTTTTATTGAGACATAATGCTTCTGCTTGAAGATCAGTCAGCAGGTTAACAAAATTTATTGCAAAAGCTCAGTATTGACGTCTAGTCATCTAGCATCATAGAGGATGCTTTTCCTAAGATTGTAATCCCTTCATGTAGTTATGAAGTTATGCTGTATTTCCATGTGCAGAATATTTGCAACTTTTCAAATAGGTTCCAGAAAGTGGAAGTGGTGATTTATGCTTTAAGATGTTTAGTTAATAAAGTGATTTGGTATAGTGCAATTGTTGCAAATCTGCAATATTTCTAAATAGAACTTTTCTTTTAACCTGTTAGAATCATAGGAAGTCCAGTCTTACACATTTACAGGATAACTAGCAAAATAATGATTCATTCCTGCTCCTGTTGAGGATTTTCAGGTAAAAGACAGCTTGTGAAAAAGTGTCGGTGAGATGTAGGCAAGATTCCTGGAAGCAGTGGGCCACAATGACAGTCTGATGAATTGCAGGTGGGAGATTTTTCCTTATCCACTGGGACTAAAAGCATCAAAGGAAGTATTAACATGAAAGGGAGATGTATATTATGCCTTTACAACCTTGCTCCCTACTCAGTAATCGAGATGAAATACAAAGTCATAATTGTAATGTCAACATGGCTGTAATTATTCTTTAATCCCAGAAACTCACAGAATTAGTGTGTTCGAAATGAAAGCTCAGAAGCAAAACATGTTATTTTTTCTCCACTTTCTGAACTAGCTTTCCACTATGAAATATAATCCTGTCCCAACGTTACATGGGAATCTTCTGCTTGCGCTCATGCTGTCTTGCCAGGATGTGTCTCTGCATGAGTTGCTATTTTAGCGTATCTGTCTCCCACTTGATGCTGAAAAACTACCTTTTCTTTCTGCCTTCTAGCAGAAAAAGGAGAGGTAAGGATGATTTAAGGAAACTTGTGATTGGGTGAGATTGGCTTGAAGTACCCATTTCAATCTCTTCCTCAGTGTAACATATTAGGAGCCAGGCCAGCGTTTTTCCTAAGTACGTGAGGTGTGTCAGATACACAGCCTTCTGGCGCACAATTGCAATGTAGTTAGTGAAAACTCCTTAGGAATTGCTGGTGTCCCAGATTGACTGTATACATGTATGCGAGGGTGAGCCCTGGTTGTGAAGGAGCTGTTCGTTTGGGTTTTTAAACATTGTCTATATTTTCAGTGCTGATATTGCAATAACAGTATATTCTTCATTTCCTTAATTTCTTCCTCTGTTCTACAAAACAGAAATCTCTATTGGCACAAGCACTACATGTTTGTTTGAAAACGTTTGTGTACTTGTATGTGCTAGTCATGCATACGTAAGCACCTAAAATTAATACTGGATCAACACTGAAATAAATCCAGCTGAATTTATTTCAATGTGTGGAGCTGCTTGGCGTGCATTTGGAGTTCTCCATCCAGTAATTTTTAACATCCTAGAAAATCATAATCACTGCATGTGTGCGCAGTGTGCAACCCTCAGGCTGCTGCTTTAGATAAGCTTGAGTTTATAAAAGGTATGAAAGATGCATATTGAGGGCTCAAGATGAGATCGGTGTATCATAGTTACATATATTAATCTCATATATAACATTAGCATACATATTTTTGGCTGAGTCCTATGGTCCTTTCTTTGCAGCTGTAAGAAATAGCTTTGAGACTATGTAAGCATAACCTGTGTTAATCTCTGCCTAAGTCAACAGAGAATTTGAAATAACAGTTCCAACTAGAGAGAGACACCATTCATTTCAGAGCGTGTTAATTCATATAGTTAGTAATAAGTTGAACAACAACAATGACAACAAATTTGTTGATTATCAAAGCTGAAGAGAGAGGAAAGGGATAATAAATTGTGCCGTATATGATGATTTTCAGTTCACGTTTATTTTCTGAAACAGCTTGGTTGTCTACTCTCTTTTTCCAATATAAACCTCTCTATTTCCTGTCTAGTGGCTTCTTTACAGTTCAGTAAACTTTGTATCAGGCCAAACTTTAATTTTCAAATTTTAACTTTCTGAAAAATTGAGCGTGGAAATACCACTTTTCATTTTCTTCCAACACATACATTTAGTGGAGTACAGAGGTATCTCATTCCTCCGGTTCATATGCTTTGCTCAGAAGGAAAATGTGAGAAAATTTGGTTCCAGCTCTAACATTCTCAGAAAAGTATGAGCACTTTAAAACAGGTTTTTAAGGTGACTTCAGATTATTATTATTACTGAAATAAGTGTAGAGATCCATGAAGTAATAATTTGAGATATTTATTTCAATAAATAACACATCAGCATTAGGGGAGGGAAAGGGGCTTAAATTTTGTGCTGATTTTAAGTAAATTCACCTTTGCAGTCCTGAAGATAAACTCTCTAAATAGAACAACAAGGTAAGTCTGTTAATTGTGGCAAGTAACTCTTGTTGGTGTTCATTTAAGTTATTTATTGTTATTCCTGACTTTAAAAGCATATCTACAACTTTTTAAGTGGTAGGTAGTAAAAAATAAATCTGGGAAATAAGAGATTCTGTCAAAAAGAAATCGACAGAAAATTGAGAAAGCTGTTTTTACTGTACTGTTCAAGCACCTGTTGTGTAAAAAGACTGCAAGGGATAGCTCAAATTCTTGCAATTGATGGATTGTCTGTAAAAGATACTCAGTCTTGCCTACATCGGTGATTTGATAGTATGTAGTGTTCCTATAACATATCAGGAAATCTGTAGAGGAGTGTGAAGGTTCTTTATTTTGGTGGATGATGTGAAGTGAGCTGAAGATAATTCTGTACAATTCCTAGGTGATCCATGTTGGAACTGCAGCTTTCATTACAGTTGACTAGGATTTGTACTGATGCTAACATATTAGCAGTCTCAACAGAGACAAGGAATCACTGATGTAAATGGTCGTAACAAATGTTCTGGTCTTTTCATAAACAAAAGTGGTTTTACTCTAATGTTAACTGTTGTGAGGCTGCAGGATGTTTTTCAGTAGCAGAGTCCTTAATTTGGTAATTCTCATAAATGCCACATTTGCTTGAGTAAAATTAGAAGAAGAGGGGGGAAATAAGCCTCCACTTAGTATTTAGTTTTGCATTTTGAAGATGAGAGGCAAAGCATCCTTTTAGGGAAAAAGGGTATATCTTTAAGTTACCCATTATGTATAGGCATCTTTTCTGTATAGGGCCAGCTCTTCCCTGTCATTTAAAAGCTTTAGTCTTTAGGTATACACTATATTACATATGCCATAATATTCATAATTGTATGGTAGTATTCTTTCTGATATTTCAGTAATTTATATATATTGACACAAGTTATGAAAAAAGTAATAGTTTGCCACTTCAATAGACACCTCTAATTTTCCAGAAACTCACTTGTTCTCTTTGGAGTTGTGCATTTTTCTGAAGATGTAAATTCCATGAAGGGTACTACTGTTAAGCTAATTTGTATTCCAGGTAGCCATTTCCTGAATAAGCTAGCTGGAATAATATTGGTTGAATTATTGAACTTATTGGCACAGCCCTAGCTTTAACTGTATTTCCAAACGTTCCATGGTCTCACTGTTTGTTCTCATGCATGTTAACATTTAAAACTGTGTTCTGATGGTCTAACTCATTTATATTACATTCTGTACTGGATATTATGTGCGTGTGTTTTTAACACTCTAGTACTGGAAAAAATATTTTTGTTGTACTTAAGAAAACAAGGCTCTGGACTTTCCTGGCTTTTAAAGTCACGTAATTAGGATGTAGTGGTAAATAGATATTGTCTCTGTATGTAAATTTTAGTGCATGTTACATATACTTTTTTCCTCCAGACATTGACGATGCTCAAATTCTTCCACGTCCACCTCGAGTCAGACATTTTTCACAGAGTGAGGATGCTCCAAGTGAAGTTTTTGGTGCATTAAATGAGGAACAGCCACTGCCACGAAGCAGCAGCACCTCTGACATCCTGGAACCTTTTGCAGTTGAACGAGCCAAAGGTGCAGTTCCTGTCATTGACAGTTCATCCCATCATGCTCCAAGCTTACAGAGTTCCACTGAGACCTCTTCAATGCATAGATCCACTGAAAGCCATATCACTGATACAAATAGCAGAGAGTCCTCCTTGGAAGTTGGGGATAGTATTTATGACCATCTTTGTCATTTAATAGGGCCGGTAGAATTTGCAAACACAGCCTTTGAACAAAGCCAGTATGTTGACCTTGAAGGTGAAGATGATCTCCTTTCCTCTCTGAGAGAATATCTTAAAGAAAAAGAAGAACTTTGCGGTAACTTTGAGATAGATAAATGTGAGGCTTCTGCTCACGAAGTTGATACATCAGTAAATAGGAATGATAGATTACCACTGGATGGATTAGAAAATAGAGATCAGACCGGTCAATGCACGAATAGCATCACTGTTGCAGAAAGAGCCGATAACACAGAGCTGCACCTAGAACAAAACCAAAGTGGCTTTATAAGTAATATTGCACCTACTCAAGTAGACATTTTTACAAGAAATCAAGCGCTTGATAAAGCCAGACAGTTAAATATCGATAAACAATATGAAAGCGTGTTCGATCATGGGTCAAGTAGTCCTAGCAACAAAGAAGGGAAGAGATACCTGTACAGGCAAGCAGCCACTGAAGCTGATGTAGATTTAGCTGTGGAAGCAGCGGTAGCTGAAAAGCATAAAAGTTCCCAGGTTAACGAAAAAGTAACCAACTCACGTGTTACGCATGCAAAGAAAATCCTTCCTAAAGCACAAGTTAACCCTCAAATGCCTCACATCACAGGCACAAGCAAACTGTCACCAACTAAAAGGAGTATATCTGAAACCGTAACTCATAGGGCCAAAATCATGAAAATAACGACTAAAAAAAGAAATAGCGTTCATGTTACTTTTAGGCCATCTACAGAATCTGTTCAATTTTACAATCCTCTTGAGAGCAAAGAGGCCGCTTGGAAAGCAAGACTTCGTAAACTCAGTGGCTTCAGTAGTAGTGGTAGTGGTAGCAGCAACAGCAGTACCAGTGCAAGCACCAGCTCATCAGCTGTCCCGGAGCTGGTTAGACCTGGAATGTATAGACCTCTAGATGCGATCAATGCTGCTTCAGCTGGCAGCAAGCAAGTTAAGGAATCTACAGAAACTCAAGCAGCCATGTTGCAAAAAGAAGGTATTGCAGTTAACCAGTTCCATAATCGTAGTGCCTTTAGAGCATCAGGTCAGGAGTCAGCGCAACAGCAGGGCTCCCTGGGTGGTGTTTATAAAACTGTTGTACATGCTCTTTCGAAGCCGAAGGCAAATGTTTCCCCACAGAGGCAGAACAGAATGCCAGCAGAGGCTCCACTGAGGGATCTGTACAGTCATGTAATGGGCTATTTTGGAAGGAAAGCTGCAGGTGAGCAGTAACAGTGTGCAGAGCGCAAAAGGAGAAAGGCAGCACCAGTTTGGCTTAATGCAACTGAAGCAAGCTCTGATAAGCAATCAAAAGGCTTTGGGATGATCACTGCTTTCCCTGTTTGGTTATGCATGCGCCTACAGCCAGCTGATTTTTCTCCCAGCATAAGTTACTTTTAATTACTTTAAATTACTAATTTCCCTTTTCAAGATATTTAGTTGAACCTCTTTGCTGCTGAAGACCATCCGGTTAGGGAAGAGGAAGAAACAGTAAATGACCTAATAAAGGATTGAGCCTTGACAGTTTTGAATTTTCATCTACCATGCAGAGCCTTAAAATTCAGCCTACTGAATGATTGGCATATGCCTATTTTATCAGAATGTGCTATTCCACTCTGAGTGTAGTTTGTTTGTCAGAAGGACCTGGCTCTCAACCAGCTAGGTTGAACTAATTCTATTTCTGGTTCATTTAGTGTGTTTTCTTCTTCCTCCTCCTCTTCCTCCTTTTCCTCCTCCAAAACAAAAAAGCCCCTCAAATTTACATTTGGAGGCCAGTTTAGATAACTTTTAAAAAATAGTCTTAAACAGAAACCTATGACTGGAATGATTTAATTACGACAGTTCTCTGTGAGTCTAATCATAAGGTTTTGTTTGAATGTTTTTCAAAACATGCTGTAGGCCTTTCTGTATTCATCCATCAAAATGGATGCAGTTACATCTTGGCAACATCTTTCATTGCTTTCTTTTCTTGGAATCATGGATGTTCATGAAGGTCTCATGATAGTCCTTCTCTTGCTAACTGTGAGACCTCTGTGGACTGATCAAAAAAGAAGGCTGTCACTCTAATATCCATTGTCTTAGTTCACATCTTAAATAACCTTAAATGAACAATAAATTAACTTTCAGCAGTAATGTAGGTTTTCTTTTTTCCCATCGTTATGCTGGCATGATTAACAGAGGATTCTATAATGCATCCTGCCTGCATCAAGATGTTAATGCCACCTGAGGGCAGTCTTTGTAAGCATAGCACCATGAGAGCGTGACTGTCATGGGTCTCAAAAAAGCAATTTGCTTCTCTGCAGAATCTAGACTTCTGAAAAAGAGATCTCTAGAAAGCACTAATTTTACAAGTACATTTTATTTGAAATCTGTAACGTTTAACAGAGCCTCAATATTAGAATAAACTACACTCTGGTCTCATGGGAGACGACACTGAGGGAAAAATTCTTATAGAGAAAGCATGAACTGGAATAGCTTGAAGATTTTAAAGGTGAAGATCATGAAGTCAGGTGTAACAGCCACAGTTAAATATGAACAGTATAGTGATATCAAAAATGTAACACTGATAAATGAGTGAACTTAATTAATTGTTCATAACCATTGATTATCCAGAGTTTGAATTTTCATTCCATGTACTAGCATGTAATTTTCTTACATAAGATTTTCTTTGCACTATTTATACTAACTGTATACGGTGCCACATTGACATTTGTCATTAGTACATATTACAACCTAGTTTACGTTTTCTACTACGTTGCTCTTCATTAGAAATGCAATGAAGAAGGAGCTTGTAGGAATCATATAAAATTTTTAGGATTTAGGACTTATTTTTTGTGATATGGAGGAAGAATATATGCTGTATCCTTAAAGCAAGCATTAACAACTTTGAGTAGTGCTTACCTATAAGCTTCTTGCTCTTAAAGGTGGTACTGGAAATCGACTAACCCCTGCTTAGTGGGAAGAAGAAGCCGTACTAATTCTTAAAGTAGAATCTGCTTTAAAAGAAGGAAATTCTTAAAATGCATGTTTGGCAATTTGGGGTTTTATTACTTCTGTTAATTAGCAGGGTTTTTTTCATTTTTTACCTTTTGTTTTGAAACTGTCTTGATGTGTTCTTTACTATATGCAGTTGTTCATTTGCTTTTAGCTAATAGAGAGGACATGAGTCAAAAGCTGCACCCTATTGATAGTGATATTGGCAGTAGCAATACAAATGTTCCTGACCTCATGGATGAATTTATAGCTGAGAGACTCCGCAGTGGTAGTGCACTGGTAAGCCTTTAAACTTCCTGCATTTCAATATATAAGTCTGCATGTATGCGTGAACTCATCAGTGATGTTATAAATCAGTTCACTAAAACATATTTCTCTGGATTTTATGAATCAGAAAGAATAAAGAATATCACTTAATTATTCCTTGCCTTTGACATAGGTTCATGCCATTTTATACCATTTGTGTTTTCATATCTATTAAATCTTCATTGTGGAAGCAGTGCAGAAGTTGCTGTCAGATGAATAGTCTTATTGAATTGAATGGCCTTAAATACACCTGTAAAGATCTTTGTACACAGACACTTTCAGAATAATAGTTTATATGATAAATTTGCAGTCCTCAGTGTGGTATGTAGTTAGGTACCATGCTGTAGTATGGTACTGTTCTCTACAGTTATAGTCAGTGCAACAGACTATGAAACTACACTGTTATATGTTTTTCCTTCATTTTTTTTATTTCACTTACAAGTGTTGAATGGTTACTTGTAAATAGTTCTCTGCTAATTGACCCAACTTTTCATATGCTTTCTTCCTACACTTTTCCAGAAGTGTCATGTTGTTTGGAATGTCATTCATAAAGAGAAATTTTAATCAATTTTAAGTCAAGAATTTCTGGTTACTGTTGAATGCTTACTGAGCAAGACAGCTGATTTGAAGAGATAATGTTTTATTAACCAGCAACGAAAGGGGAAATACTAAAAAAAATTGTTGCAAATGAAGAACAGAATGGGTAACAATTTAAATGTAGCGTTTCAAAGTTGTTCAATTCTTTTTTCTGCTTAGACTTTTTTAAGATTTTTTTTTTAAGAAGGTCATTTTAAGACATGCTCCTTTAGAAAGTCATCAACAAGTAGTTTCATTGTTGCTAGTAAGGGGCAGAAGAAGATTCTTCAAAGCGATTAGAAAAATTTCTTTATTTATCATCATCTTTTATAAATGACAAGAGGGGACCTATAGAGTTTGTCCAAATGTACGCTTTTTTCTCTTTTGTATTGAACTCATGTTTATGAAACTTGATTGTTGGTGCAAAGTGTTGTTGTTAGTAAGTCTTGAGTTACAAGACAAAAATACTAAATTGAAGTTATAAAAAAATGTTAACTTAGTCTGCAAATTAATAAAGCAGAATTCATCACAGCTGGCCACAGAAGAAGAGAGAAGGAGAGTGAATACTATTTGTTTTCACATAGATGGGCAAGAATATTGATTATTAATAGTTCAGACAAGAGAATTGATACTTTCCTTAGGTAGCAAAAACCAGCCAAGATAAGTTTGAATAAATATTTTGAAACTGCCACTGATTTTGTGATCTAGCACACAAAAATAGATATGCCTTCTTAAAACAGAGTACCAACTTACTAAGATTAGTTTTAGGTTGTTATTATCTATTGAATGCTAAAACCTTGTATCATGAAAAGCTTGTCAGTCTGAGTAAGTCTCTAGTTAGTAGTAGGGTAGTAAAAGAATAGAGAAGTGACTGGGCCTAGTGTAAAAGGAAGTCATCTTCAGTCTCGTAATGCATAAAGATTTCAAGCTGTTTCATAAAATGGCTTTTCTGCTTTTATCTCTTTTCCCTCTCAAGCAAACAGTCCTATCTGTGGAAAAAAATGGCTTAAAGAAAGACTCCAAGTAGAACACCACCTTACTTTTACATGAGTGACTCTATATGCCTTATTTCTGCTATATGCTGTCTTTGGTGTCCAAGTCAATACAAAGGTTTTGGCTTAATCATAAGAAAATCAATGGATGAATTAGTAAATTCATTTGCTTGTGGTGTACATTAAATTTTTGCTTATAGCATGGTAGCCTATAGGCCAGAAAACACAAAATTCCTTGACATTTTTTTCTGCTTGTGTCTGGAACCCAGGTTAACAAGTTTTCTTTAGTAATTTAGACATAATCTGGAGATAATAGACTTTTTTACTATTTTTCTCTCTTAAGTCTTACCTAATACGTGTGTGGCACATGCTAGTCTGAATCCTAGCCTTTTAAGGTGCCCAAAAATTCATTGTGCACATAAAATTTGTATTTATGAAATTCTGTGACTGCATGGATTCTGCTGCCTGTCTGGGGTTTTGGAAAGTCTTGGCTATGTATGTAGTATGATGACAATTTCTGGTTTAGGTCCTTATGAGCTATTGGTTACATTCTGACATTTGCAAATGTGGGATTGCTTTTTCCATTTTATGTAAATAAGCCATCCAAGATTGTAAGATAATTTATGTCTCTTCAATGTTTAGAATGTGACAAGAAGAGGAAGCAGTCCTGGCAGCCTGGAAGTTCCTAAAGACCTTCCTGATATATTGAACAAACAGAACCAAATGCGTCCTATAGATGACCCAGGCGTGCCTTCCGAGTGGACATCACCTGCCAGCGCGGGCAGCAGTGACCTCATCAGTTCAGATAGCCACTCTGACTCTTTCAGCGCCTTCCAGTATGATGGCCGCAAATTTGAAAGCAAGTATATTTTTCCAAAAGTAGTAGTATTTCTGATTGATTGCTTGCAAATTTCTCTTTTTTTTTTTTTTTTTTTTTTTTTACGTTACATGCTAGCAGTCTTCTGTAAAAACAGCTTATTTTCATTTCCCATTGAAATCATTAGCAAGTTAATGGAGCAAGCAGAGTTCTTGAGAGAGGCTATAATGTTATAGTATACTAAGCAAAACAGCACTGGAATACTACTGTGCAAAAAGCAGAACAACAGTGAACAGAAGTTAGAAAGCAATATTGTCTTCTCCCTGGAGCGTATCAGTCTGTTTTGCAGAAAATATAAAAATGAAAGGTTACTTATTTTGGAAGTTTTTTTAATTCTTTTGAAAACATTTAGGCAAAATTTAAAGAAGGGCTTCTGATACTGTTACAGCGGTCTTTGTGTAGCTGTAGATTAGTCAAGTATAATATCATGGTAAAATTAGTATGCTTTGTTTAATAACATAATGCTTTTCATTCATTTCATTTGTCTATTCCCACTTTGGTTCAACAGAAGGTGTCATTCTGCTTGCTAGGAATTATGACTTCATGTATTGTGTAAGAAAAAAATAATGTTTATATGGCAGAATTTATTGAAGAAATTACAATTTTTAGATACATAGATGTTATGCAACTAAGTGATGTTATTTAAACCTACATTTCAGCATGACATTTTGTCTTTACTATTGAAAAAAACATTTGTTAGAATATCATTTGCCATAATATTTTTAATTTGAAGTTAGTGCTTTAACACCCAACTTGGATATTTCTTCCAGCTTGTGAATTTTGCAAATAAATTCTTTAATGTATGTTTCCATTATTTTTACTTTATTCCCATGTAGGTGCACTTGCAGCAACTAAGCAGAATACAGGACATGCAATAGGCAAGTCTTCTCCAGAAGTACAGTCACAGTTTTGCGACAGAAATGAGAATATTCATAATAGTCAATTACTTTCTCCTGTTGCATTTTATGTAAATTTTGCAACAGTGTGTTAGTAACGTAGGAGATGCACATACAAGTTTTACATGGAGGATTTTGGAGGTGCTGGGCTTTTGGTTTTTATATTAGTGGTGTTTTTAGGTTGTAAGTTAATACAGTGCTTTCGTCATACAGATTTCAGCTTTGGCACTGAGGCAGGGACACCAGCTTCCACTGACGTTGATGCAATTTCAGGACAGCAACAGAGTGCCGAGGAGCAAGAAGTGGCCAGTCTAACTACACTCCACATAGATTCGGAAACAAGTAGTCTCAATCAGCAACCATTGTCTGCTGAAGCTGCAACTATTACTGGTAAAGTAGTTAAAAAAAAAACTCTAAAAAAAGCACATTTATTTCAGAAATTTTCCACCCATCCTGAAGAATGCAAGTTCCAGCTTCTGCGATGAGTCTGTATTCTACATAAGATGGTTCTCGGATTTCAGTTATTTTTTGATTGCTATTGAAAAGTAATGTGCAAAATAACATAAGTGGAAACCCCTTGTCTGACTTAGTTACCCATATGATCCTTGGCTTGGTGCTAAATGTATTTTAAACCCTTCATGAGAAATTCTATACAATTACCAGGGAGAAAACTCTTACCATATAATGTACGCTAGATCTCTTACAAGTGTCCTTCTATTATTCGTAGTCAAATAGCTAATTTTCAGGAAAGGGTTTTTCCTTGGAGGGCTTTGACAGTGCTCTTTCAAACCACTGTATCACACTGAAGTATCATGGGATTCTTTTATATACATCCATCTTATCCACTCTCTATATTGTCTCTTGTGTAACTGGAAGCTTTTGATATGCAAAATGTTCGTTATTGTGCCATGCTAGATCAGTTTCCATTTGTGTAACTTAATTCTTTTTCTTTTAGTACTTTCCCCGTTGTTTTCATCAAAAAGTAAACAGCGTTTCACAGCCTTAGTTGATGAGCTTGAGGCTCCACCAGTGTACTTTGCAACTGTTTCTTGAGAAAGAGAGGTAGAATGGCCATTAGGTTAGCAACAACCAAGTGATGCAGTTAACCCAAATTGAATGGGCTCCTTTCTGAAAGAGAGAATCTCCCTCTCTGAGGAGTATTTGGAAGAACAGTCTCTTGCCAGGTTTTGTAAATGAGAAGTAAGGATGTCCATAGTTATTTTCATACTCCTTGTTCCGTAACTGTTACGCACTCCCATTCCTGTTACAACCCTGGGAACAAGTACCTATTTATCTGTGAAAGCTTATACCTACATACAGTGTCTTGTTCTCTGTGAGAAATCAAACTCTGCGTTTTCAGAGATATTGAAAGACATCTTTACTTCCCCTGCTACAATTTTCACTTTCTAGAATTGCCTTTCTGCTGAAAGAAGCATGGTATTAGCTTTCTTGGACATGGTTGTTCAGCTTGTTCAACAATGTTCAGCTTGACTTTTGTTCTCTTCATTTTTCTCTTTGCTATGTGCTTGTTGAAAGTCCTTGCAGAAAATCTGTTCTTTTTCTGTTTGTTTGTTTTTATATGTTAATAATTTCATTACTGTTTGGTATTTTTGTCCAAGTCTGCAGTATAATTGAATTGGTAAGATTGCAACTAATGACTGAGCTGTCCATTGAGAGATTCTGTGGCTGTCTCTTCTTGTTGTTTGGACCACTGTTTTAGAGAGGCAGCTTTTGTGTGTCACATGCATTTAGCTGGGTTTCCTGAGGAAGCAAGACTTGTGCAATTACACTGTCTGTCTCTGTCTCTGACTGTTCCACGCCCCCAACAATGTTGGAGCCCATTGTTTAATTTCTGCTAAATTGACGTATAGGGAGAAAACAGAAAGACATTATTTTCTTTGAAATTTTATGAAAGATAGGCAGCTATCTAGTGAAAATTGCATGTATGCAGAGTCCCGTGACAGGGAGGCTGCAATGTGAATTCACTGTATTAGATACCAGCAAATCCACGCAGAAACTCAACCTCAAAACACACTTCTAAGAAATGAATTTTCAGTGGTTCTGCTGCTCAGAAAATGACTTGTTGCTAAATAGTTCTGCTTTGAAGGTTTTTGGAAGGAAAATTTCTTCTTGGCATATATAGGCATATATATATATGTGCATTATTTCATATTCTTAGCAAATGATTGAGTTTACTATTGATTGCTGTTTACGAGTCCTAGAACAAGTTGCACCCATAGTATTCTCTGTCAAATCTGGATCCACGGATGCTGGAGTATCTTTTAGGGCTTCTTAGAAGAATCCAGTAGTTCAGCAAGTTTTCCATAATTATTTCTGGCCATTCTGTTCCATCATATGAAGGTCTCTTTCTCTACTTCCCTCCCCCCCGCCTGCCTCTTTCTCTCCCTTTCCTTCACTCTCTGTCCCTCCCTCTCCGTCCCTCTCTATTCCACCCCTGCCCACCCTCGCTCTTTCTGTTGGTCTGCTTTCATCCATCCCCGCTTAATGAGCAGAATGGAAGAGAAGTAGGAAAAGATTTCTTTGAACCTCTTTTAAGTGTGTATTTTACATTATCTTTGTGAGCATGTGGAAAACAATTGATCAGTAGTGAGAGGAGAGTGTCATTACCTGTTGAGTGAAACAGTAGTCTGTGTGTGAAGCAGTAGTGTCCATCTCTCTTGCACAGAACTGTTGATTTAAATTGATGGTAAAAGCTTCATTGCCTTTGCCATTTAAAGCAGAGGCCTTTGCAGTTCCACAATGTAATTAAGTTTGTTTACCACAATTTCTGTTCTGATAACACTGACATTTTCTGTCAAGTTCTTTAGACAATTTGTTCTCTTTACAAGAAAAAACACTTCCCAGCCAGTTTTTTAAAAGACTGACTGTCCCTAAAGTTCAGTTTCTCTCTAATACTGAACTTCACACATAATATATTTGGGTCCCAGTTACGTGTATCTAAGAGTTAAAATAGGTTTGAATTCTTCTGTTTTAACATGTGCTGATGTGTAGGGAAGTATGTGGTGAATATCTGTTCTCTTTTTTCCTGCCATCTGACTGTTCTGACTGAACTCAGCTTTTTATAAGGATCGTTAGGCAAATTCAGGAAGTGAAACTAAGGTAGTGCAGAAGAAAAATACAAGTACCTACTCCCTCTCCACAGATCTCTCAGTAGATCAACCAAATAGTTGCCTAGAGAGGTTGCTGAGGGGTGATGGTGGAAAAATGCCTTTGCAGCACTGCCATTCAAACACTTGTATTTCCCTGTCTTAGAGGAAATAACATTCCTCTAACTATACAGAACTTTGCCTCCATATGGATTTTCTCAGCCCAATGAGCAGGTAAACATCAAATATTGTCAGTTACTGGTTTAAGCTTTCATATTTTGTAAATTAACTTGCATGCATCCATAAACCTGGAAAAGCAGATGTTCCAGGAAAATTTCTGCTTAAACACTTTGCCGGAGAGAAATTTAGGTGAGGGAATGTGGAGAGAAATTTGACTGGTTCAGAACACTGAAAGTGCTGCAGAACAAACACATTTAAAATTATTTGGACCTAAAATAGAGCTCTGTTAATCCATTTACCTATCTGATTTTTATGTTAATCTCTCAGCTTTCCTGCATGTAATTTGTTTTCTTTCAGAGCACCATTCACAGGGAGATCTGCTTACAGTTTTTATATCTTTTCTTGGCCCAATTTGATATATAAAAGTAGCTCAGTTTTCTTTTAATGCTATGTTTAGACAACATTTCAGTAGCTCAAGAAAATAGAAAAGGCTTTTAAGGTAACTGTTAAAAATTGCATTTGCAGGCTCTGAAAGTGCTTCTCCAATCCAATCTGCTCTTGGATCCCGATCACAGACACCCTCTCCTGCCACTCTTCATGCAGATCATATTGAGCAGAAGGATCTGCAGCTGGATGAGAAGCTCCACCACTCTGTTTTACAGACGCCAGATGACCTAGGCAATATCTGGAATAGAAAATATAAAATCTGTTCTTTCTTTCTTTCGAATGCAATAGAGTGAAGTAGCTAGTATCACCTTACTTGTAAACAATCATGTACAAGGCTATTTCATCTGCACTTTTTAAAATATTTAATTGCAGCAATTTCCTTTAAAAGCAAACAAAACCCTTTTGCATTTTGTCTTGCATTTCACTGGAATTATTAGCAGTGGGTTAATAGTCCGCACATTTGTAATTGTTCTTTTTGATGCTTAGAGTCGTGGCAGCTTAATCTAGTATGTCATCCTGCCACGGCCTGTGTTATCGTTGATGTACATAATAAGACATAATTTTAAAGTAATGTTATAATTTCTCCTTGGAAGGTTGGTTCTTTTCCCTTTCGTATTTAAACAAATTTATAATTACTTCAACTATCTCAGCTATTGAATTCTAGGTTACATTCACTTTGTAAATACGAAGTTCCCATTTCTCCCATATTTGGCCTCATGGAAACAGGAGAGTGTCTGATGTATATTTCAGACCCTTTTCCTATAAGTAGCATACTGATGGGCAGAAATATCATCATTTTGCTTTGTACTTTGAAATCTACGGCCTAGAAACCATTAGTGTCTCTACCACAGTGGTCCAGATCTTCAAAAGAAGAGGCTATGTGATTAGGCTGAATTCAGATTTAACTTTGATTTTGTATGACTGTGGGAGCTGTGAGATTTTCAGAAGATCTCAGCAAATTCTGGTGCTGCGGTGTTTTGAAAATCCGTCTGAGAGGGGCGGAAAGGAGATTCTGGATGCTTGCTGCTTTAAAACTGTGGCTCGTTAGCTAGTTTAGGGTGGCTGTTTTGCTAGTTAAGCGTGAGCTGAGTAGACTTTAGTCATCATAATCTATCGAAGTTTTCTTTGTATGGACAAATTAGATTAATCATCTTCCACCTAAAAAAAACAATGTTCATTTGTATAACACTGGTGTGTAGAGAGCGCTAGATGAGAGTTAGGCTGTGGTGCTAGGTTACTGAATGTTGCCTCTCCACTCATACAAAGTTACTGCTTAAAGAATAGTATCCAGAGACAAGTTTACTCTCACCTTTCTCTTCAATTTGCAATAAAATACATTCCTAGTAGATTCTGAGGAAAATCATCTTTCTGTTTTATTGGGAAGAATGTAATGTTGAAATGTAATTTTACTTTGAAACAGGCAAGTGGAGCTCTGGAGATTCATTGACTCCAAAGAATGTAAAACAGCACTTACAAAAGGAGTGGCCTTACTAGGTCCATCAGATCCTTATTAGGGCTTCAGTAGTGACCCTAAATGTTATTTATGGAAAGAATATAAGAAACAGGACAATTCTTCCTCTACAGAGTTTGATAATAGACATACAGTTAAACATATCCAGTGTTGAGGTGGCTGAATGGGTAAGAGATATCTTACTCTAAAGCCTGATGGTTTTTTTTTCCTTTTGGTTTTAAGAAAACTATGTATGTAATAGTTGTATCAGAACTTTTCTTTTTCTGGAGAGGTAGGTCTCACTATACTTTTTTATTCCATTACAGAAACTAGTGAATTCCCCTCAGAATGTTGCAGCGTGATGGCTGGGGGAACACTTACCGGATGGCACGCAGATGTTGCTACTGTGATGTGGAGGCGAATGCTAGGAATTTTGGGAGATGTCAACAGCATCATGGATCCAGAGATTCATGCCCAGGTTTTTGATTACCTGTGTGAACTGTGGCAGAATCTGGCCAAGGTAAAAGAACTGAACCTCTTCTCCAACCTGACCTGATAGGGCAGGATTTTCAGAAAGAAAAAACCACCACCTCATATATTTCCTGTAAATATTTATCTTTTTGTTTTGTTTTTAATAACTGCAGATAAGAGACAATCTTGGTATTTCAACAGATAACCTAACTTCACCATCTCCGCCAGTTTTAATTCCTCCACTGAGAATTCTAACACCATGGTTGTTCAAGGTAAATTTGAGCACTAAGCAGTGAAACATGCTCAGAAAAGTTCATGTAGGTGTAGAAGAGTGTTTAATGTTTTTTTTTTATTTATGAATAATAAATATTGTTCTAAAACTGTAGGCAACAATGCTGACTGATAAATACAAACAAGGAAAGCTACATGCTTATAAACTCATTTGTAAGACAATGAAGCGAAGACAAGATGTTTCTCCAAACAGGGATTTTTTAACTCATTTCTACAATATAATGCACTGTGGACTTCTTCATGTTGATCAAGTAAGTTTAATTACGAAATTCAGGTTAATATAAATATTATAACTAAAAATAAAATTGTTTTATCAAAAATACTGAATGGATTTTCAGCTGAGTAATTTAACTTTGTCTTTGAAAACAGTTATGTGACTGATACTTTTTCTAAACTTTGATAAATGGCCCTCATGTTCTTAGTTGTAATCAGAAATGCTCTTTTTGTAGTCCATTTCAAGCAAATATGAGGGCAGAAAAGGGACTTTTTCATTTTTTACTGATTGTATGTTACAGATTGAAGCATACAAGAAAGAGAAGGAAGCAGATCTCTCTAAGGTCTACTGTTCTTCTTACTTGCTCCCTGATGCAAGAGTTTAGCTAGTGGGAAACTAAATTGTGCTCACTGCATTGGAGTAGTTTATTTCTACAGCAAGTATAGGAACCAGCAAACTGAGAGATACTGAGTGTTTCTAATCAGTGGGATTAGGTCTTTTTCATAGGTTTTAATATGAAGAAGTCTGAAAATAGTGTATAGCTTAAACACTTTTTAAAGGCTTGCATCAGAAGTTGGTTTTGTGAACTTTTTTGAGGAGCAGTTAGAGGCATAGGGAGATCAAAGGTTCGAACAACCCTGCTTTCATTAACTGGGCAAAATAGAACTAGTCCAAAGTTATTCCGCAGATGGCTATGGATAGGACAGATCTCCAGTTTTTGTCCTCTAACAACCAGTTTACCCTGCTTTTCTTGCTGGATTGCAGATCTTCCTATAACATATTGCCATTTAGCTGGATATCACTACTATTGGAGAATTATTCAAAGGAGGAAAAGAGTTATTTTTTTGCCTGTGAACTTGGGATGTTTTTCAATAATTAAAACATTTTATACTTTTTCCAGTTCTCTTTGAAGAAATTGCATCATGTACATTAATTTTAAAAAACTGCCTCGCTAAGTCTACAAGAATGTAATATGCTGTGTTGAATAAATATATACCAGAAATGTTATAAAACACCTTATTGTAATTCTTTCTTTATTTTTTGGTTCCATATGGATATATGTAAGAGGCTAATACCTTTTTTAAAAGTTATAGTCAGGTGATACTTGTTGGAGAGGATTAAGCATGTAATTAAAAAGGTATAATAGCTGGTTATCTCACTACATCTCTTATGTACATATTTAAATGAATGGGTAATCATTTATAGAACTCTTAAAAGCTAAATGTAAATGAATATAAGATGTGACCTGGTACCAACCTCGTACAATAGTGTCCAAGGTTAAATTGATCTATAAAGTATGCCACAGTTTATTTACATTAATATGAGTATACTTAAGGAATTTATCTTTTTATGCTACTCTTTGCTCAGTAATGAGTGTCTTAATTTGCTTTCTTGTGTTTTTACTTTCTACCTTTGGTAAATACCTGCCTTTTTTTCATTCACTGTTCATCTTGTTGATACTCTTCTTTTCCTTTTTTTCCCTTTTCCGTCATGCAAGGATATTGTCAATACAATCATCAAGCACTGCTCTCCTCAGTTCTTTTCACTTGGTTTGCCTGGTGCTACCATGCTTATTATGGATTTCATTGTAGCAGCAGGAAGAGTGGCTGCTTCTTCTTTCCTCAATGTAAGTATTCATCAGTTAATTCTCATTTATGTGCGAGTGGAAAGGATTTGAGAGAAAACTGAGTATTTTTCCTTGACTAGGGTGTTAACTTGACCCCAGAATTCAGTGTAATGGTTAGCAAATACAGATACTGTCAGTGGTTTATTCTAGAACACTACACATGTAAGTCCTTTCCAGAAAATATGTGAAGAATGCAAAAATTACTGTTGAAGGAGAGAATATTCCTTTACTTCAGAGTTCTCAGAATTGTGACTGCCATTTATCTATGCTTTAAAATGTTTTAAAATAAATGTCCATTTTGACTGTGCCTTCATTTTAAAAGTATATTGATTCCTCCAGATCTCTGCCGTGCAATGACTTTGATGATCAGGCTTGAGAACTCGAATCTGCTAGTGTTTGCACTATTTGGATGTATTTCTGATACTGTTACCCAGCCAACTTCAGCCTTATATAGTAACACTGATATGATTACCTAGGTGTTGTTGGCCTTGCATGACTGTACTTCCTCAAAGGTCCACAATACTCCCCTCCACTTGTCTGTGAATTTTGACTGTTTCTCACGTCATTCCCCCTTTAACCAGCTGTGAAATCCAGCCTGGCTCAAGGTACTATCTGAAGTCTCTGTCAGCTTCCTACAGTTACCTGCCATGTCTGGCAATGCCTCACATCATGTCCAGTAGTTTTCCGCATCCTGTTCAATTAGCTGAACCTAAGATCCAAGCCTAATTAGCGCCACGGTCATTTGTCTGTAGTCCTAACAATTCCTCTGCTTCCTTTTGACCGCCTTGGAAAATGGGAACATGGGGTATGCATGATTAGCAGTCTGTGGGGCTGTGGTCTCGGTTTGCTCAGCTCTACAGAATTTGGAGAAGGAGCAAGGAAGTAGCTGTGTAGAGTTTCAGCTATTGTTCTCTTTTAAGGCAGCTAGAAATATCAGCTTCCTGATTGCAGTAAGAATATATATTTCTCCCCACCTTTTTTTCTTTTAGGCACCCAGAGTTGAAGCACAAGTTCTTTTAGGATCTCTAGTCTGTTTTCCCAATTTATATCATGAACTACCAGCTCTTCACCCAAACATTCCTGACATTGCTGTGTCTCAGTTTACGGATGTTAAGGTAGGAATTTTAAGAATATTTGGATGGTATTCAGCTACCAAGTATATGTTTAATATGGTGGTGTTCCAGGAAATAATGAACTAAAACTTTAAGAGTCTAAAATTTTTCAGAAATCATTTCAAGTAAATTATAAGGCTCAAGATCCCATAAAATCTTGTCAAACTTTATACTACTAAACATACTTTATACTTGCTATTGCCTTAATAATAAAGTGTTTTCTTATGTTTGTAAAAGAAAACAATGTGTTATCTCACCTTTTCAAGCCTACTCTCATTATGGCTATTTGCAGTCTCACAGATTTAATCAGCTGAGGAGGAGAAGATTGAGAGGTTCAAGCTACATTATTTCATTTATTGAGAATTCGCAGCTGGTGAAATCTGCCCATGTTCTAGGAGCTTTAGAAAACCTCTGTACATCAATATGTTCTTTTAGACAAAAAGCAAAGATTAATGGAGACCTTACCCTCTCTGTTATGATAGAGTTGGGTAGTGTGCCAGTATACTGAAACCAGGCAGAGCTCAGTTCGTGTGTTTAATTGCTGTATGTGTGTCGGATATGATTACTGTGTCTAAGAAAGGCTCCCCATAAGTTTCCAGACTGTTTCAATCGAGAGAGACGTGATGGCTTGGAAGCTGCTTTACACCTTGCTCCCTTTTGGGAACTTATTCTGAATTCCTTCTTTCTCATTCTTATTGCCTAATAGCTGTTTACTGAGCTTTATTGAGAGCAACCTACAGCTTTATGGATATTTCATTGCAGTTAAGTCAGAATTCTTGACATCATTCTTAAGGCACTGTAGACACTTGTTCTGAAACTACTTCCAAGGACTTTTTAAATCAATATAATTTTGTAGGGGAGAAAAATTTCTTGTTTAAACCTCAAAGTAATAGATACTTTCTGTAATACCCTTCAGGGCTATTCACAGAAGCTAGCTTTAGGGAGACTTTTTTTTACCCTTGATATTTTATGGAAATGTATTGGCAAGAATTGCATAAATGGTTAATCAGCAGAAATTAGGACAGTAACCTCTGGGATATTCTTGGGGTAGCACAATAATGAGCATCTGGGGCAGACTAGAAGCTTGGAGGTAGTGGTAAGCAAACAATCCATCTGACCACAAACCTAGAGACTCAGCTAAGCAACATGCCTCTGTGTGCTATAATAAAATTCTAATTTTCTGACGCTTCATGTTGTGGAGTTACTGGTAAATCAGTGAATATTTTCCTCTTTGTTTTAGGAACTCATAATTAAAACTGTGTTAAGTTCAGCAAGAGAGGAGCCATCTGGTCCTGCACGGTAGGTCATACAAAAAGAGCTTCTAAATTAATGGATTCTTTTCTTTATTATTCTCTTTTGGGTTGGATATATTGAAGAGCTTAAAGTAATAGTTTGCATGTGTTTTGTTCATGGTTTTCTTTACCACTGTCAAAACTGTGCTCTACCACATGAATGTGAATTGTTTGCTCTGTTATTATCCCTGTTTACAGATACTTTTGTCAGACCACATGTTGGTCTATCCCAGTATCCTTTCTCTGATAGCGGCTGATAGAAAAGGGTGTTAATGTGGGTAAGAATATAAGCTCTGTGCTCTCCCAGTTTACCCTGGTGTTAAGCTCAGGGATTTTCTGTACTAGAGAGGCATTTTTGAGTTTGATCAAGGACAAGATTACTTAAGAGGGAGGTATGGTTATTTTTTAATAGACCACATGATTTTATTTGAAAAACAGCAATAATCCAAGGTACATGAGCCTTTCTTTACAGTATGGAAAAGAAGCAAAGATATTGAGCTAAGCATTAAACTGGGAATGATTGCTCTGATGCTTAAACCTAAGCATCTTCATCAAATAGAGAACTTCAAAGAAGATAGTTATGAGTTTTCTTTTCTGTTTCTTAATTTGCTTAGGACTTTGTCCCTCCTTACCCATCCTCTGAAGCTTTCAGTTAGAGAGTCCTGTGTATGGGATTGGAACAGAAATCTGTAATGCCTACCAAGGAAGGGCACACTTGTGTGCCTTGCCTGTTTGGGCGGAGTGTCTATATACGCTCAACTAATAAATTGTTACTTAATAAATGCAAGATACTAGAACCACATGCCTGAAAAATGTTACTGGAAAGATCAGTTCATTGAACCTTAAAATGTTTTGCTGGAAAACAAAGACCAATTTTCGTCAGCGCACTTACCTGTTCTTCACTTGAGCTGGTAATCTCTCTCAGCACAGGGGTAGGAAGGAATGTTCTGAGATAATTTTCATTTTTCATGTTCTTTTACAAAACTGAGTTCTAAAAAGCATAACACTTTGCTTTTGAAAAAAGTGATTTAAAACCATTTGGTTCAGAACATTATTACTAATCCTGTGGCACTGAAGCACACAGCGTTAATGTCCTCAGTTCTGGCAGTGTGGCTGGGAAGAGGAAGGGAACATCCTGCCTGTCCCCATATCCGGTCTGTCTGCGAGGGTGTGTGTATAGGAACAGAGGCACATGTGCAATCCCAACCTTTCAGACAGCTGAGTTATGCTACCCCAAAATGCAAAGTTGGACCACTGTGTGTAATAAGATTAAATGAAGATTAAAAAGGAATAGGTTCCCAGTGTCTCTTTGGGTTGCCTCTGCCACTCTCCTCCTCCTGGGAGAGAGATGGGTGTGTCTTCATTGTGGGGATAATGATGTTCCCACAGCTTCTGAAGTTTGACTGCCTCACTCCTCAGTGGCAGTTTATCCACTGTCTCTTTTGGGAATAACCTCTCTGATACCATTGGCTTCACAGCAGTACAGAATTCACCTGGGTTACTATCAGAGGTCATATTTGGGATCTGCATTATGATTTTGCCATGTCAGCTCAGCCACTGGTAGAGGCTTAATTGTCTTTGCAGTTTCCTAGGAGAGAACTTACATTTCTTGGAACTTAGGTACATAGCTTTGTATATCTCTAGCAAGTCTGAGTGCTGTTATTGTTACCCAAGCTATAAATCTCTATTCCTTATCTCTTCCACAGAGGGTTGATGTTTTACATTTCATTACATACTTGACCCAACTGAGCTTCAGGGAAGTCAGTTATCTGAAATATATTCTACTCTCAGATCTCCATCTATAAAGATTAATAACTGTATTAATCAAATTCCTCTCCTGCTGCTGACAGTATGAAAAAGAAGTGATAGGTTGATGAACTCGGTGTTCATCTCTTCCTCTGCTTGTGCTGTTAAGGCTGTGATTCTTCAGTAACAACATTGTAGCCACGTAACTACACAGTTTTTCAGAGACTACTCTGAATAATGATAGCGAAACTGGTGTTCTTGGTAGAAACCTCACAGACTCCTGGATATTTTGCACATCAGTATGTCATCAGATATGGAATGGATCTCAGTAGCATGAAGAAAACCTTAAATAGTAGCACGGACTTAGAGCTGTCTCCTCTTCTGTATGCTAAAGGTTTATTTTCTGAGTCAGCTTACACAAACTGTCTATATTTTATTGTTAAATCTATCCTATGTTCTTACTTTCTTTTGTTCAAAAAGGATTGAAACACATACTGTGGAAATAGCAGAAGTGTAAATTGGGAAGGGACCAAGAGTACTTCTGTAAGCTCTCCCTCCTCCAGTCCTGGAGTATGTTTAAAACATTCCTGGCAGTAGCTTGCCTAAAGGGCAAATTCCTGAAAATTTTCTCAAAGAAGAAAGTTACAAAGATCTTAGACAGACCATTCCAATACTTAATGTAATTTTTACAGTCAGGTTGTTTTTATGACCAGTGTATAGGAGAAATCTTTTCTACTGGAAATTAAACTCTTCAGTGACTTAACTGCACATTAGGTTTTTTTATAATTTCCTTCCTTAGTTGTGATCTGGACTCAGTACACCCTTCAACTTTTCTTCCATATGTAATATTCCCCAAAGCTGTTAATGATCTTTGTCACTTTTTTCCTAGACTCCCTCAAGCTTGTCTTAAGTCTTAAATTCTATTAATCAAAACGTAATGGAGGCAGTCTTGCAATTGAGATTTTAGTGACGTGTAAAAAACAGGGTGGTTTGACATCTTATTCACACTATCACGTAGAATTAATTCCAAGATGTATTTTTGCTACCTGTTAGCAGTTTCATGATTCTGCGTAGCCTTGAAATCCTTTTTCTGCAGCACAGGCTTCATAGCCACTTCTGTTTCTGTTCTAGCATATGATTTTTCCCTCCCAGATGTAATGCTTTGCAGTTCCCATAACCAGCTTTCATCTTGTCAATTGTGGACTGCTCTCCAATTTTATCCAGAGGATTTTGAATTCTGAAGTTGTTTCCAAAATATTTGCAGCCTGTGTTTTTGAAGATAATTACTAATGATTCAGAGATTGCTTAAGCTAGCTCCATAACATTTCCAAACAAATTTCATCCATCTCTGCTGATTTGAACACATCTATCTAAATACTCTTTACCTTTACGCTTCTTTTCCATTTCCTGATTTTAAATGAAGAAACAACAAAAAAAATTGAAGTATTTAATGACAATATGTATACTGTCTCTAGCATTCATTTACCCCTCCTCTATTCATCTTTGTTTATTGTCAGTCTAAAAAAATGTAAATGTCTATGAACAAATAACATTCCCTTCTCTTGTTTCTGTGTCCCAGAAGCTCTAAACAAATATGAGCAAACTCTCATGTTGGGGAGGAGGAACCCACCACAAGAATTTTTACTTTGTCTTAAGAAAATATCTATGAAATTCCCATACATTGATTTTAGGTAGTATTTTTAATCCAAAAAGCACATAGAGGTGCAGGAGTTGTTGATGTCTTCTGGATTTTTCAGTTGCTCAGAAGGGTGCTTCCTTTGTCCTTTCCTGTTGGTTCACCAGGGTACTTGGGATTTCTTTCTCATTTTTAAATAAGTTACAGCATTATAAAGTTTTTTTGTGTAGTTCTTTTTGAAATATTAAAACCATATTTATTAGATTTTAGCAAGACATATCATGAATCACAAAAATTGCACGTTCTTGTAGCATGTTTCTCAACAACTTGTCCTCCAACATTGTTTTGCAGATGTGTTGCTCTTTGCAGCCTCGGTATTTGGATCTGTGAGGAGCTAGTTCATGAATCACATCATCCTCAGATCAAGGAAGCATTGAATGTGATTTGTGTTTCTTTAAAGGTGAGACATTAACACTTCTACAGTGTATATTGCCTTTACGTGAAAGATACTTTGCCTTTTTAAAGTCATGATCGCATTTTAGCATCCGTACTTCACCGTCTCATTTTCAATCCTTACAAAAGACTGAATTCAGTTTAACTGGTGAATGTCTGAACTCTGTTGAGAGAGACCTTTACCCTTATTTAAGTTTGGAGGAAATGGTGTGCTGGGAAATAAGATAATGGGTCCCTATCTTAATATATATCATTAGCCACTTCACTCTAACTTCTTACCCGTTGGAGCATAGTAACTTATCCATTATCCTAGCTTTCATAAATGAACCTTGCAATTCAGGTTTCAGCAAAACCACTACTGGCTTTGTCTGACTTTGTCCAGCTATACCCCTTTCCCACATCCTGGACCCAAGCTTCCAGCAGGGTTTTCTGCATCTGTTTGTAACTAGATCTAGGAGCCTGTAGTGGATTAACCTTGGGTAAGGGCCAAACTCCCACTCAGCTGCTCACTCACTCCCCTTCTTCAACAGGACAGGGGGAGAAAACAGGATGAAAAATCTTGTGGGTCAAGATGAAGAGAGGGAGATTGCTTACCAGCTACCATCATGGGCAAAACAGATTTGACTTGGCAAAATTAATTTAATTTATTGCCAGTTAAAATAATTTGATCAGTGAGAAACAAAGACACAATTTAAAACACCACCTTTCCCTGCCCTCCCTCTTTGCCAGGCTCAGCTTCACTCCTTCATTCCCAACTCCTCTGCTGCCTCCTGCCCCCCTCCCAACTAGTGCAGAGGGGATGGGGAATGGGAAGTTATGGTCAATCCATAACAGTTCCTTTCTGCCACTCCTTCCTCCCTGTTGCAGTGTGGGTCCTTCCACTGGCTGTAGTCCTTCAGGATAAGCCTGCTCCAGTGTGGGCTGTCTGTGGACTGCAGTTCCCTCGAGATATTCAGTGCTGTAGTGTGGGGTGCTCCATGGCTGCAGTGTGGATATCTTCTCTGGCACAGTCTTTTCCATAGGCTGCAGGGAATCTCTGCTCCAGCACCTAGAGCACCTCCTCCCCTCCTCTGACCTTCGTGTTCACCTGCTGTTTTTCATTCTCCCCCCCCCCCCCCCCCCCCCTTTTTTTTTTTCCCCTTCTCTGCCTGTGTGGCATTTTTGCCCTTTCTTAAATGTGTTTTCACGAAGGTGCCACACACTGGGCAGATGGGCTCAGCTGTGTCCTATGGTGGGTCTGTTGCAGAGCTGGTTGGAACCTCCTGTGTCTGGCACGGGGGCAGCTCCTAACCTCTTTTCACAGAGACCCCCCTGTAACCTCTCCATTACCAAAACCTTGACGTGTATGCCCAGTACAGATCCACACAAAGACCCTAGAGTACAGAAATGTTGGAGTGTTTCCTTCTCCAGCATTTGTTTCTCCTGTGTAGGCTAGCCAAGCACACTGAGGGAAGTCACATTCCTCACTAACTGGCATCCTGGATTCCCCAGCTCTGATTAATAGTACATTTAAAGCCTCTGTGGTACGTTTTCCTGATACATTACGAAAGGGAAGGGCCAGGGTAGAGGGGAAACTGGAAGGGATCCCAGTTTTGGGAGCCATCTGCCATCGTATGCAAAAACCTGTCCCAAGCCAAGTTGCTGCCTTGTACTCTTTGGCTGCCAGACGGAGTGGAGCATCCAGTGTAAGAGGGGGACAGGGAGAGTGGGAAGATGACAAATGCAAAGGCCAAGCAGAAGTTTCCCAAAGCTTCTCATGCTTCTTGCTCACCCTGCCCTCTTACTGCCCCCACCAACCAAATCCCATTATCCCCATAGCCTCACTACATTCTGTGCCCGTTCACTTCTGAGCTGGAGAGCCATTGCATTATGCAGTGTTACTTCTCAGCCCTGGCCAGATATTTAGAGGGAGAAGTGGAGTACTTATGCCACATGCGTGGAAGCACTGGAGGATGTTTGATTTCCTGTGGCAAAGTGCTTTTCTGTGGTCATTCCAGGACATGTCACTCAGGCCAGTACCTGTTAGAAAAAATCTGAATCCAAACAAAGGTCACGAGTTGGCACCAAAGTTTATGTGAATAAACTACCCTGTTGAAAGGGAATAATGAGAACTCTGATTTTGGTGAGAAGTAAAGAGCATCTGTTTTTATGGCTATCACTAACATTTATTTCCTGTTTTTTATGAAGCATGCTGCAACACTGGGTAATTTTACAGTTTTTCAGAAGGATTTAACTTTTCCTTTTTAATGGGTGCGGTGGGTTGGCCCCAGCTAGCAGCCAAATTCTCATCCAGCTGCTCGCTCACTTGCCCACCCCCAGGAGGAGAGGGGAGAACTTAGGAAGAAAGCAGTGGTCCCTGGCCCCTTTCCACGGAGACCACCCCTGCAAGCCCCCCGCTACCAAAACCTTCGCACCTACACCCAATACAATGGTTCTGAAACTAATTTGTAAGATACAACTTTCCCGTCTCTGGTAGTCACCGTGCAATTCGGTATAAACACCTTCACATTAACTTCTTGAAATCTAGGATGATTTACTGTTTTAGTATTTGCTGTTCTGGTTGAATCTGTTAAATATAGCTAGTATGCACAGTGATTCTCACCCGGAAATGCAGCTTGCTCAGATTTAGCTAGTTCATTGTGGTGCAACACCTATAAAATGCTTCTGAATAGAAGAGATTTTCTGATGTTTGTCTGCCTTTCCTTTTGTCAATGACAGCTTTCACTATTCTGAAACTAGTCTCACTGGATTTCAACTCTGGTCGTGAGATTTGTAGTGGTGGTAGTATATCAACAGTATATTCCTTTCATCATCTCTGTTAAAAAGTTGCACTTTTTTGGCTGTTTTTTTTGTTCTTGATGAGTGTTTTTGTTTTTCTGCTTTTTGCAAGTCTTTCATATTTGTTCATATTTTATGAAATAATTAGAATATTATTAAAAACATTTTATTTTCTGGCATTTTGCAAACTTGCATATTCGTGAACAATATCTTCAACTTTTTAAATATGTCCCAGTTTATTTTCAGAACCTTTCTACATGCTCTTTGTGTACATCAAAATTCAATGAATAGTCTAATCTTTCTGTATATACACGTAGATAAAAATAGGGGTGTACTTTTGTTATACATGGCTTGTGTCAGATGTTGTGAACTAACTCTTCTTTTCAGCAATGGGAATCTGAAAAGTATCTTAGCAAATCAGCTGATCACATCCTGTGAATCAGGATTTGAGTCTACGTCTAAAATGAGTAGCTGCAGGGCTTTTAGTATTAGACTCTAAATTGCAATTTCCTGTTTTGCAAAATCACATTCATCCTTTGCAGCTTCACTAATACTCTCTTCCAGGGTTTTCCCCTTGCTTTTTAATATCCCTTAACTAGTGCATTTTATCAAGTTCCTGTGCAAGTTTGGTATTAGGCTGGTTTTATCTTACTTCTGCAATTTATCAGTTTGAACTATTTTTAATCCTGACATCCACTGTGATTTCTCTTATTTTTCTTTGACATATTTATTAAACCAATTATTTGTATCTCATTTATATTAAACATAAATGACTTCTTGAATGAGAAGACAAAGGCATTTATATTTCTACTTTGCTTTGCTTTGAGTTGGCAAAAGCATCCAGAGCATGGTGGCTTTTCTCCTGTTCTGAGCAGTGGCATACATTCACAATAGAGTTTAATCATGAAATGAAAAGTTTATAAATATATCATGGGAGAAACAAATTAGCTCTAATTGGTTACCTAAGCAATCTCCTGGCTTCCAAATAGTCGGAGATTTGAACTCCCAGAACAGATTATTTTCTTATTTTCAGGAGAAGTGAATGTGTAGGGAGCTATAGTCCTAGTCCAACTTGCTGATAAGTACAATTGACCAAATAACACTGAATAGAAATGTTAGCAACAGTTATATGCCTATTTCTGAAATACAGAAGCATATTCAGAACTGCAGTCCAGCAGCTCACTCTGAATATAGCTAGCACTTCTCCCAGCAGTGTGGCAATATTGCTGTATCTGTGTTAACCTCTGCTGAAGTCTTGAGCCCAAAGGTTCCTAACCAGCCATCCAGACCCCTGCGTCTCATCTTTATGTTATACTCCTCTCAAAAATGCTGCAGATACATCACACAATTGTGTTGTAAAGGCTTAGTTGAATGAGTGCCAAAAATAGGTTATTTGCAAGTACGGACAAGGTTAAACACCTAATGTAAAATCCAGAAAGCAGCAGACCCTTGCAAAGATGGGAAAGAATGTCAAGACTACCCTTCTGAGAAAAACTCTAGGAGTTAGGTACCAGGCAGAGTGCCAGTTCATTGAAAGGGGGTTTTTTCCCATCGAGTAACTTTTAAAAAATGATACCCACAATTACACTGCTATATATAAAATCATATCGAAGTAGTGAATTCTTATGCTTAATAACATACAGCATTTTCCTGAGATAGAGAACGGCTGGTGAAATGTTTGTAGCATCACACAGCTGTCTCTGCGCCGCCTCTGAAGGCTCTTGGAAGAGAAGTCAGAACAAAGCAGCTGGCTTGAAAGGGGTAAATTGGTTTGCTCTCCAGCATAAACTCAGTGTTGCTGCTTGATTTTAGGAAGATGTCCTTCTGGGACACTGCTGTAATTGTCTGTTCTAAAGTGTCTGTGCATTCTTTTGAAATGTGATATATTGACCATGCTGGGACAGATTTCTGAAGTAGGTGAAGGGTTTGATCTGTCTATGCCAGTCCCCGTATTCTTGATCAAAACTTCCTGGTACTCTTCCCATGAAAAAGAAAATTTGAGTGCACAAGATTTGAATTTTATTCATATTCATTACTTTATACCTTTCAGCCTTTTGTTCCTTTTCTTAAATTAAAAAAAAATTTAAAAATTCTCTTCAACCAGAGAACAGAAAGAGGTTAACTAATTTGCATAAAACAGCACTAGAAATCATTCACTTGTCTTCATTTTAGAGCCTGATGATCCTCTTTTAAAAAAAAAAAATTAAAAAGTAAAAAGAAGAAAAGGCTCCCTGTTTGTAAGTAGTGAATGGCTGATTATTCAAAGACTTTGAAAAGTCTCCAGGCCTTTTTCTCAGGTAATTTTTTCTTAAATTCAGTGATCTGGATACTCTGTATTAAGCTACTCTGGATTGTCTACCCCTTTTGTCCTCTCCAGTGACTTTGGGGTTTTCCTGCAAGCTTGTAAGGATGTTTCCAGCAATCTGGATTTGATCTCAAATTCTGTAATTAAATTGTTATGCTTTCAATTTTATTTAATGTTTTTCTGGTTGTCACTCGAGCTTCAACATTAGAATCTGTACCCTGCTTACTGTGCTCTTACAGTGTACGTTCACAGCATGGAGAGAGGCTGTCTCCTGAGGAATAAAATATAATGCTATTCCTGTCATAAGCTCTGGGAAGACTTGCAGCTGTAAGATGTCTGCCATGTTTTAGTTAAAAGCTGACAGTAGAGTGAAACTGTGTCCACTGAGAAACAGGGAAAGTCAGAACAAGAATTAACTACCCTGTGTACTCTGGTTTCCGTGTCTGTGGCTGACTTGTAAGACCCATTCATAGTCTTTCTTTATGCTTATATACGTACCACAAATAAAAAATTTTAATTAAAGCTTCATGCTCCATACTTTCGCTTGTGCTTGTACTTTTAATGTTCTTTTCAGGACCTTAAATGTAAAAAATTATAGCTCTGCTTTGATAAGAAGCTTGCTCAGGGCAGAGTTTTCTTCCAGTGTATTTTCTACCTTTAGATTTTTGCCATTCAAAAATTTTGTTCTGAAATCCTTAATTTTCTGTTCAAGCTTCGTTGCCCAGGCAAGATTTCTTAACGCTTTTTTTTTTTTTTTCTTTAAAGGTTTGTGATATATATTCTTCCCTGAAAGGTTAATAGAACTGGACTGATACAGAAAACAGTCTAAGCAGCCAAGAAATTAAATCTAATTATTTTTGCAACATAATTACCCTTTTCTGAGGTCAGAGGTAGACAACTTAGCCACCTTGCGGCACACACCTGTGACAGCTTCACTGCTAAGTAAAGCGAGGTTAAAACATGTAAACTACTTTTTTATTCTTTTAATAATGCAGGAATTCTGATGTCACTCATCTTCACTGGAGAAATAGAATAGGATTTTTCATGATTAAAGCATGAATTACCTAATTGTTTTCTGAGTGATTTGAGATTCATCAGTATTACGGTTTGGAATATTTGTTTTCAGTAAAGACAGAGTATGTTCTTGAATAAGAATGTATTTGAAATTCTTCCCTTGGGGCTGTTGCATATTATTTTTTCTTCTGTATAGTTTGTTCTGTCTTCTGAGGTCTGTAGTTTTGCTGTGCTAACAGCCATTTTGCTCAGATTTCTCTTTAGCTCAAATTTGTAGGATTTTCATGTCCTAGGTGAATAAAATTAACTTGTAAAATTCACTTTGTGCTTATTGTTTGGTGCACAGCTTAATGTTTTAAGGCAAGTGCAATGAAGGAAGAAGCCTCAGTTACATGTCCTGTGCATTAACAATTCAGGGAAATGAATCCCTGTTGCTTCATTTCTTTGTTTTTCCACTTAGGAGTGTACGGCAGCGTGTGCATCCACTCCCAAAGCTGCAGAGTAATTGTACAAATGCGTTCACTTTTGCCTTGATCAACACAGTAACTTAAACATTTTAGTAACTGCTGAAGGCAGGCTCCAGTGCAGTAATGTTTTCCTGCCTTTAAAAGATAGCAGAGAACAGAGGAATTAAGCTCAGAAGCCGAGATGCATTCATTTCCATTCAGACAACTGCTGTACACAGCAGTCACTAGCAAATACAGAACAGTTAGTCTCACTATTGGTGCCATATCATGCATTTTGGATACGTGGCTGTTCATCTGCCTTGGTTTTCAACAAAGACCTCTGATTTCAGAATTGGATCCTTGGTTTTTTTGCAGTGATGCATTAATATTAATGATCGCTAAGGTAACAAGAAATGAATTTGTTCTTCCTGGCTTCATGATACTGTACTAACCAGTCTGAAGTTAGTTAGGAGACTCCTCTCCCCTTTCCCTCATTGCGTGCAACTCCCTGATTGTCTGTCCCAAACCTTTGATGTTAGCTGCTAACGTTTGGTTATGACTAGAAAATTAATTAATTTTAAATTTTGTAAAGTTTAATTCAGTTCCTACAATAAATAGGTACGTAAGGAACTATATGTATAAAACCGTTGCCCAAATTCTTGACCACGTTATCACCTAATGTACTGTTATGTGAAATGTAGTCATCATTACTGGATTGTGTTCTCTTTTCTAGTTTCCAAATAAAACAGTAGCCCAAGTTGCCTGCAGTATGCTGAACATGCTGATACATTACGTACATAGACTTCAAGTGTATCAAGCTGATTCACCTTTAAGAATTATTCAAGTAAGTAATTTTTAAAAATTTATAAATTTTAATTCTTTTAAATGTAACAGTAAAATGTATTTTACTGAAATTAAAATACCAGAATATTGACAAGTATGTTTCACAAAATTTTAACTTAGTAGAAACATAATCTTACTGAACATTAATTGTGTGGGTTCACGTTACACTTACTTTCTGACTCCAATATTAACATGTAAAACGGCTGTATCATGCTTATTTTTATTCCAGTACAACTATGTAATTATTTACATGGGAATACTGTCAACAAAGTGCACCTTTTTTAATATTAAATATCTTCAAATATGTTTCTTTAAGTTTAGTGAGAAAGCTATTACTTAAAATACAGATCTGGAGTTGTGTTTTACATATCCGTGTGCAAAACACTTTGCATTAAAGTGTTTCAGTATAAAGCAAAAATAATTATTTTGAATACACTTTAAATAACAAGGAAGTAGACGATGGCATCTGTGAATCTGAACCACAGAAAAAAGATAGAGGTCTCCCAGGTAACCGGAAAGAGAATTGTGTGGAAGCTTCTTCAGTGGTATAGCAAGCATTTCTCTGCTCCTCTGCAGTCATATTGTCGATTAAGTAGAGGCAGAGTGTTTACAAAGTCTAGTAGTTCTAAGAAATAATGGAGCTCAAATAGCCCTGTACACAAACCCACATCAGGCTCCTGCCTGCACCCTACAAGTGTGTTGAATCATGTTCTCTTCCCGCTTGAATATTTGGAGTAGCTGTGTAATTTCACTGTCCATAATGCACCTACGTCAGTCAAGCAGAATGTATTCCTTCAGGGTCTTCTGCGAAATTCAGTTAAAAGAATTTTATTTAAAAAAAAAAGGAGTGGCAAGGAATACTGTAATTTGTCTCAAAATAACTTTAATAGAATTTAACCATTAATCTAGTATTGTGTCACATTTACCTACTTAAAAATTTATTTTAAATTTAAATATTTAAATTGTATTTTTAAAGAAACTATGCTATATTTTCCCCAGATTCTGATAGCAACTATTACGCATCTGCTACCCAGTACAGAAGCTTCCTCTTATGAACAGGATAAGAGGGTAAACATTTTTCATTTCTTTTTAAGGTGTCAATTTAATTGCAAAGGTGTGTGACATAGCATTGTTACAAAATTTAAGATGTGCCTTAAAGTAGGGATTCAGCTCTTTAAGTGTAGTACAGTATAGCCTTCTCAGAATTCCAGCAGTACTCTTTGTGCAAGTGAACTTCTGAAGTTTTTGTAGCAGAATATGCATTTAAATTAATTGAGATTGTTTTCAGTAACTAGAAAGACATGTTTTTCCCGATCCTCAGTGAACTTACAAGCAAAGTAAGTAGTGTAGACTTTTCAGAGTTGTCCTATAGTGAAAATATGTTCTCAAGTTGTAGAGAATACCTTTCAAAACATGTATAAGATTATCATTGCTTGAACTTTCTATTATAAGTACATTCTTGAGCAAAATAGCCTGTAATCTTCAGATGAATTTGATTGTTGTCATCCTTCAAAATGATTGCTATCTTTTTGTATTTTCAGTGGGCCGGAGTCCCCTAGCTAAGACAGGCTCCTTCTTCAGCTGATACAGTAGTACTTTCTGCCTCCTGAAAGCTCTGTCTGTTCTGAATTATTTGGCTTTGCTCTAGGACGGTGGGACACAGTGGTCATTTAACTTGGGCACTTTGGTGCAGTGCGTCGCTGGCAGCTCTGTCGTTCTGGGCCACCCATTCCCGTGGGAGCTGGCATTCAATGGCAGGACCATTTTGGCCTCCAGAGCTCATTTTTGCCTCTCCTCTCTGCTTGCGAGGAGGCGGGAGCTATTGTAGACTACAGCAGTATGCTAAGCTAGCCACCTTTCCACTTGAGATGCTTGCCATAAGTCAATAAGTTTCCCCATGAACTAATGCTGATCATCGTACGTCAAATAACATATCAAAAATTGGCTTACCTAGTTTGACAAATTTAGCCCTAATGGGTTTCTTAAAAATTGGTTTAATATAAAAATACTCAGAGCCCTTCATCATTAGGCTTATTATATGGTGCCTCTGAGAGACAAACTTGTAATGTATTATGTGAAATGAGTATGATGTTTATATGTCATTTGTTAGTAAATTAGTTAAGTGGATTTTCTTTGAAAGACTTTTATTTAACTTGGGAAATATTTTAGAGAATCTTGCAGCTATTTATCTGAATTGTTTCCCCTTCCACAGCTAAGTTTTAGAAATGAAAAATAATTATTTGAAGCCATAAGTTATTAATAATTTGGTGTGTATGTGTGTCTTAATCTAATTCTGTTCTACAGTCTTTAAAAACATCCCCTAGAGGGAGTTGGTTCTTTTGCTGACTGAGTAGCCTACAACACAGAAAGCAGTTGGATTTCTTTCACATAATACCTGGTGCTGCATAGCGTTATTGACATGTTGTGAAGGAAATACTGTGTTATTTAGAAAGCACTAAATGCAGCTGAAATAGTTCAGTTTTGTGTAATCCTTGATTCACTTTACAGTGAGATTTATGTGCAGAATGGCACATCAGCCTTAATTTGTACCTGTGTAATCTGTCATTTTAAAAACAGCACCCTACAAGTCAATTTTGAAAAATCATGGGTGTCCTCTTAAGCACAGTATCTGCTCACAGGCTTACCTTGATGAGAAACTGTTGTATGAATGGGCTTTGTTAAATACCTCAGTAGCCAATGTTTTTACTGATGCCATAGGTTTTGAAGATACAGTGGCTTTTAAACAAGTGTGTCCTGCCATTACTGCAGAAGGCTGTCTCTACTGAACTGAGAAAAGAAAGTAAAACAGAGAAGTAAAATACAGTGATAAATGTGAAGTAGCAGGTTGCTGGTTTAATTGATTTGTAATTGAAAGTGTTTGTTCCAGTTGGTTGTTTCTTTACTTCTGTGCTTATTGGATTGGATAATGGCCTTGCCATTAAAGACCTTGCTGCAGCCTCTTCACACTACAGGAGGAGAAAATGATAAGACTGAAAGATCCGTTCTTAATTGTATATATAAGGTACATGTTTCTTTACTCGCTAAATGAGAATTTCTGTGTATGGAGGTAGTGTCAGTTTTCATGGAAATGAAGACACAACTTTTCTGTAAGCTGACCTCCATTCTACTGCTGAAATGTAGAGTGCTGTCTTAGTTCTTGTACGTTTTACTGTAACTGCTTGATCTTTGGTATATTTGGAATTGTTAATTTTGTCTTATGTTTTGTGATGTTTAACCAAGTTAGTTTTTGTATATCATACCAATAGCAGATATTTGAGCTGTAGAAGACCAGCAATACATTTAAGACAGATGAGGAAGTAGCTTTTTTATACCAAGCAATTTTATTTAGCAGTAAGCAAAGTAAAAAGCACTAAGTTATAATTACTGTCTGTAGGGACACAGAACAAAGGTAGGGGTTTTTTTTGCACGGGAAGGGGATTAAAACCTCCAGCAGCTTAGACCTAGCATATGTAATTAAAGAAGATAGGAGATCTAAAAATAAAGGTAGCTTAGTGATTTGTTGTAAGTTTTGTTTCTTGTTGCTTTATTGTTAAATTCCACTTCAGCGTAGACACTGTTTTAACAATTTTCTTTGCAGACCAGGGTTTGTTTCTGTAAACATGAAGCATCTAAAATTTTCCAACATTTTGTCCTGCCTACCCGGTTCTAACAAATCAATTAAAAAATGTAAATAAACTTTATTTCTTATAAAAGTATCACGTAGAAATTTCAGTAGTTAATGTAATGAAATTCTGGTTTTGTTCTAGGTTCTGCATGGATGTGTCTATGGATCTCAGTGTTTTAGCAACCCTAAATATTTTCCTCTAAGCCTTTCTGATTTGGCATGTGTGGATTACGATCCTTTTATGCATTTAGAAAGCTTGAAGGAACCAGAACCACTGCATTCTCCAGACTCTGAGAGGTCTTCTAAACTTCAGCCGGTCACTGAAGGTTTGTCAAATTGCCTAAATGCATTTTCTTTCAAAAAGATCTTATCTTGGTTTCCAGTATTGAAGTGTTTGTTTAAAGCATAAGTTTTAAATTATGCTAGACGCTAGGTAGGAACCATTAGTATGGAATGAGCTAACATAATTTTGTGCAATTACTGTTCGATTAACTGAAATAAGGATCTTCTGAACAACATGAAGATTGATTTGATATGGATTCTTCTGTGCTCTGTGTATCAGCAAAAAGTGTTAAGTACAGGATGTAACATGGATAAATGTTACATGGATAAATGTTTACTTTCAGTAAATTAATTTATTTTTTCTTCATTTTGCTCCTTTTTCTAAGAATATTTTGGGTTTTTTTCCTATCTGAGCTTGCAATATTGAAAACTTTCAGGTTTTTTTAACCTATCATAATTTGCTGTCAATCTGTTTATGCTGGTTAAAAGCATTAACAGAGTTATCTAAAAAGAGAGAAATTTTATCTCATCTGCTTAGAACCTTAAGAGACCCAGGAATTAACATTTTCTTCAGAACTCAGAAATAAAAACAAAGAATCAAGAAAGTAAGCTACAGAGGAGTAGCATATATTATGCAGTGTATCTAGTAAATATCAAATGGCTACCTTGGGAAGAAAATTGAAAAAGATGAGATTAATACTGATACCAGAAACTCTGTGTAGTGCTATTCTCCCTCCATATTAAGTTGTTCCATTTAGGCTTCCTTAAAGGTATTAAGAACCAGATAAATGCAGAAGCTCTTTGTAGCAGCTGTGTGCTAACAGCAGGTGATTTTGTGGTCTGTAGTGACTACGTGCTGTTTTTTATGTAGAGAAAATGGCTAATCATTGTGCCCTTGTCTAAGGCATGCTTCATCATCCTCAAGTACTTTTTTGGCCAAAGAATTCTAAACATAGAGCTGTCTCCTAATAAGCTCAGTATTGGATTGAACAAGTCTGATTTGAGAACTATTGGCAGGAGGAGCTGTAATTATTAAATTTACTGAAGAATGAAGCAAGGTACTATAGTTGGCTTTTTGTCAAATGGCTGTGGTCTTATTAGTAAAAAGTAATCATCTGCTGGGTCAGAATGAAAGAGGCTTCGAAGGATTCATTCTGTCCTAATTACAGTCTCACCTATACATATTATGTAAAGCTAATATTTAAAGCATTTGCCAAAATTAACTTCCACTGCATGTTCTATTACAGTGTAGTGAATTGTAGTAGCTTTTTATGCCTGGCATCTTTTGTATTCTGTAATAATCTGTAATTATGGGTTAGCAGCAAATGCCATGTGGCTTGTTTAATCTGACAATCTGAAAAGACAACCCTGAATAGATTTCTCTTTAAATGAATGTAGTTGCACAAAGCCTTAGCATCGATATCTTCATTTTGCATTTCCGTACGTGATCTGTTCTTTTATGATTTCGTGTTAAATTTCTAAATAAAAGTAATTTCAGATGTTCCTTTTATCTCTCCAGATGAATTAAGGAAGCCCCATATGTTTTTAAAGTTTCGGGGCTCTGGAATTGTAAGTCAGATTGTGAAATTTAATTGGCAAACTACAGCATTATAATGCAACCCTGGTCTTGCAACCTTGGCACTTCTAGTCCACATTGCCAGGCACAGGATAAAATTGGCAGTGCTTAACTGATTGCATAGCATCTGTTCTCCCTGGCATTGTTGGAGGAGTGAGAGGAGTAAAGTTAGTGGATAACAACCAGTCTGGGACTCGATCAAGACAGGGGGTCAATTAGTGCAAGCTAGCAGCAGAGCAGCATGCCAATGCTCTTTTTCAATAGAGTAGGAGTGCTATCAAGATATCTTTTTTTGAAGGAATGGAAATGGGCAGGAGGGCGGTTGCAGGGAAGTCAAGGAAGTTCTACAAAGACAGGGTGGGGATTGCTAGACTCTTTCCTTAGGTCACAAGCAAAGCTGGAAGTAGTGAAACACCAGAATTCTAAGATAGGATGCTTTTGATCAGTTTAATAGATGTGATTGACATACCCTATTATGCATTCTGTTGTTCAAGGTCAGATCCATCACCAGTTTTATGGACACTTACCACCATATGATGTGGTATGAGACTAGGAAGATACGGAACTTAGAGTGATACAGCTGTGTAGTGGGGACAGGACATACTGAGAGGCTGGAGCAAGCCTTGCAATAAACAACAGGGCAAAGATTTGATAAATCCTCTGGAAACAGGCAATGTGGGGAGAGAAGAGGCTTATTCCCCTCTCTGTTTCAGTAACTTTCCAAATGCTATCTCTCACAAGGAATCTGTTATACATAGGATTATCTGTGAAATTTTCTTTGTCCTCCTTTCTGTAGGTTTCACATAAAGTGGTAGATTGCAGTATAAGATACACAAAGAATAATTTTTAAATTAAGTGTTAAGTATATGAAAGTGTTATATTTAAATCAGAACAAACTTTTAGCAGCTGACAATAAAGACATCGATAGGAATCTTTTCTTGCACCATCAGAACGTGCAGACAGCAAGTCTGTGGTGCTTTCATATATCTAAGGAATCACAGAGCTTGTATACATAGAATCATAGAATAGTTTGGGTTGGAAAAGACCTTTAAAGGTCATCTAGTCCAACCCCCCTGCAATGAGCAGGGACATCTTCAACTAGATCAGGTTGCTTAGAGCCCCGTCCAACCTGACCTTGGTACATGAAGGCTGATGAACTGTTCCTGTAGCTAGTATTGACAACAGCTTTCTCTAGCTACGGTACAGGCATACAGGTGCTGCCTGTGCTAATTAACCGCACCTAACCAGCCTGGATTCAGTGTCACACTGACAGAGGTATGCTTTCTCCAAGGATAGTATAGCATTATAGCCCTTCGCTGTACAGTTTAGACGTGCAAAAGCTGACTTGGACTGCATTGGGCCCTATCTGCTTGCCTACTTGTGATCTTTTTACCTGTCATTATAGGACCGTGAACATACATGAAGGAGAATTAAAATGGAACCTCTCCTTCAAAGCTTTTTTGTTGTTTATACTAAATGATGCAGACATTTAGGAAAAAGTAAAATTGAGAGGTTTTGTGACCCTTGTATTGACAGGAAAGCTGGTTACACTAAAATAGGTAGCATTAAACAAAAAGTGCTATACATCTAATGTTAATAGATAGCAAAATCAGACTATTGAATAGAGTCTAGTTGTAAGGAAATAATATTTTATGGGAATTTTTTTGCAATTATAGGCAAAACCATTTTGAAACCTGTGCTTCATAGATCACAAATCTGTTAGAGGTAGTTGTGATTGGAAGGTAGTAGTTGCATTGCATAGATACAGTGGTCCATCAATTACTGATTTCATGGATTTTCCCCATTTGGCATATTTCTCCAAACATATTTTAAACTCTTTTGCATAGATCAATTATTTTCCTAATATATTTCAATTTCTGAAGAAAAGGTTTCCCCCATCTGATGTTCAGTCTTAGCTTTTATTTAAAAATCAGACATAGAGAGTAATATTCTTTTAAGGCTTTGCTGTTTGCCTTTTTACTGAAAGCAGACAAAAAGTACACTTTTTAAAAAACACTTTATACATTGCACATCCAGATTAACACAGTTTGTGTTTTGTGAGGGATATTGTAGAGATGGGTTCTCTCTAACAGTATCTCTCTATACCTGAAGCTTAAAATTAGAAAGGAGTAAGACTTCCTTAAGCTAGTGGAAGATACAGGTAGCTAAGCTAAACTGAACTCTCTTAGGCTCCCTCTAAACGTGATGGAGAAAGAGAAGAGTTTCCAGAGAGTGATTCATCCCGTTTCTCCAATTTGGGCTTCTAACTGAGATGAATCAGTCTGTACAGGTGCATCATTCTTTAGACAGTTAAAAGGGTGAGGAAAGTTAAATTCCACCCTCAGTCATTGTTTTTGCCTTCTGCTACATAACTGTAGTTATTAAGAAGCTGTTCAGCCAAAGTTGAATTAAAGAGTTAACATATCTTAAGGAAATTCAGGAATCCTCCATTCATGCCACTGATACAAATTAGTGGTGATGGACCTGCAGCCTTTCCACAAACAAGGTAATTTCAGGGACTGAGAAAAATAGCCAATATAACATGCTTCTAGCAAATTACCAAGTGATCATGTACACATATAAATTACATTGCCCAAGCAAAAGACTGTACCATTGTAAAGAGAGCAGAGATTTTTCCATGTGTCCCTTAGCCTCCTAAGGGAGTAAATTCATGCACACAGGCACAGTACAACCATGGTTAGGTGTGAGATCTTTAGGGTTTGCCACAAAACAGTAGTAGTAGTAATAACTTCTGTGCTAACAGGTCCCTCTCATTTCTTCAGGTTTTTCGGCACAGCTTAACTGAAGGCATTTAAGCTACACAGTGTGAGACTTCAGGTAGCTGGGAAGCTCACATGTCTTTGCTCCTAGGAACCCGAGAAAAGCATTACCTTACTTCTCTGTGCAGAGCCTTGCTAAACACCTTGCATAAATATCCTGACAAAGATGAGCCAGCCTCTGCATTGTCCAGGTGCTGGTTAGTACTGCACTGATAAATTATCCTTCGAGCATCTGACTTATTTTCTCTTTGTCTTGTATAAATTTGCTTACAGTTCCTTCTTATATTTCAGCAGATGGCACTATAACTTAATTTCCTTGGATGCTATCAATATCTGGACATTAATTCAGCTTCACTGAATGTTTTTGTGTTTCTAAATTTTTAAACATCAAGAATGTTATGGATAATAAAAATACAATATCTGATTTGTTTATATTAGTTTTCAGGGCCTTAATTTTTTAAAATATTTGAGTTTATCTGAGTTTCGGAATAGTGTAAAAATTAAGTTGATTTTGCCAACTATTAATAGGATCAAATGTTTCCCTTTTTGCAGTTCAGGTCTACTGCTCCCTAAAGGTAGAGAAGAATCCCAAACATCTCTTACATGCTTTATCCAAACCTTGTGGGGGAAAAAAAAGGCAAATATATACTAATTGTTTACTTTTGCAGACACAGAATGTATCCAGTTCTTCAGAAACTAAAGATCTATCATGACAGTCAGTATGCATTACAAATTTGCCTTTATTTTTCCAGTTAAACCAATTAAGACACCTTAAACTGCAAAAAGAAATTTGTTTATTAAACATCAGTTTTTACTGCGTATAAATACACAGTATAAAGGAAGATGAGTTCATTATACCATACTTACACGTCCAAGAGGTTACATTTTCTCAGTAAATACTGAATGAAAAAGTGATGTGGTTCAGAACGTTCTAGTTTGATGGATTTTTGGTGAGAAAGAAGGTGGGAAGTGTTTGCAGCAGTTTTCAATGTTTAATATAGTTTAAAATATATAATGTAATCCTGAGGAGTACAGTCTTGATTTATCTTCCCCTTGTAAATCGCAGATTCAGGGCATCTAGGTCCTGTTAGAGAGGCTGCAGAAATATGTGCTTTGCCATATTGATCCTGTTTCCTTTTCTACCTGTGATCTTCTGCAGTGTAATACTTTTTTTGTATGGTTTCTTCGGCGGGTACTCTGAGCAGCTGAGGGTCGTCTGTCTGACAGAGTCGCTTTGACCAGCTCTGTGCTTCATGGATAATGTAGAGTGGATCTAATAGAAGAATCAAATAACAATAAAATACTGGGTTAGCCAGGTGTGGTATAAAGAAATTCCCTTTGTGAATTTAGGTAACATTGCATGCAAGTGGAAGGTATGCAACAGAGAAGGAGGTGGCAAAACCATATTGAAATACCAGTGCATCTCACAAGATTAATTTCGCATAAGACAGGCACAATTAACTGCTCTTTCTCCCTCCAGGTTTTTCCAGCGTGAAACGTCTTAAAAACACAGTTGGGGAATGAGATTTGCTTTTTGAAAATTTTGCTACTGTTATATTGTGTTCAGTGTAGATAGCCCAGTCTTTGGTACTTTAAAATCATCCAGTATTACTCTCAACCTAACCTACAGCTACATGCTCCCTGGAGAAATTAAGATGGATTAGAGGTTTTGTGCATCTATGTTCCTCTGTTTTTCACAATGTAATGATGTGTATAAATATAAAAATCCACTGCAGTTGGAAATGGACTTCTTACAACGCAATTATGATCTCTACTTCATCAGCAATTTAAGATTTATTTTCACTAGATTAAAAAATTGTATATTTTAGAAGAACCGTGCTGATTACAAAGCTATGGTAAAGGAGGTACGGTAAGCTGTAAAATAATGAAGATACTTTTTTAACTATCTTGTGATTTTTCATGCTATTTATATATGAGACCAGTGTTCATCAAAATACATATTTTCCATTACTGAGTTGGCTGTATCCTAGCCTTGCAGTGCTCATCCTCTGTTTAAAACTCACAAAGAAGAGGAGACCAAAAGAAATACATAACTGTTGGTGTTGTTTTCTGAACTCATCTTTTAAAACCTATGTTCTTTCTCTCGCAGTGAAAACTCACATGCAACAAGGATTAATTTCTGTTGCTGCTCGTACTGTGATAACACATCTAGTCAACCACTTAGGCCACTATCCTATGAGTGGAGGTCCTGCTATGCTAACCAGTCAAGTCTGTGAAAACAATGACAATCCGTACAGTGAAAGTCCTGAACTTTCTCCTGAACTTTTTGAGAACCCAAACCTTCAGTTCTTTGTGTTAAACAATACATCCCTGGTCTCTTGCATACAAATCCAAGCAGAAGACGACATGCCTGGGGGAGGACTGTCTGCTGGACTTGCATCTGCTAATTCAAATGTTAGAATTATAGTGCGTGACCTATCTGGCAAATACTCGTGGGATTCGGCCATTTTGTATGGACCATCATCTTTATGTGGATCTTCACAACAAACTTCTTTTGCACTTTCATTATCTCAACAAGATAAACCAGAAGATGCTCTTTCATCTTTTGAGCATGTAGAGGATGTATCTGCAAGGGATGGAATTACACTCCAAGTAAAAAGGAAATTTAGAGACACTGTACCAACATGGGATACCATTAGGGATGAAGAAGATGCCCTTGATGAGCTCCTGCAGTATTTAGGTGTTACAAGCCCCGAATGCTTACAGAGAACTGGTGTCTCACTCAATATTCCTGCTCCTCAACCAGTCTGCATCTCAGAGAAGCAGGAGAACGATGTCATCAATGCAATTCTGAAACAGCACACAGAAGAGAGGGAGTTTGTTGAAAAGCATTTCAATGATTTAAATATGAGGGCTATGGAGCAGGATGAGCCAACCTCACAAAAGCCCCAGTCAGCATTTTACTACTGCAGATTACTTCTCAGTATACTGGGAATGAATTCTTGGGATAAAAGGTAAAAAGAAAAAACTCACAATTTAAGAATTTTCTCCTAAGGAATTGTGCTATTCTTACCATGTAATAATAGTTGATCATAGAGTAGGTTAAGCCAAAAATATTCCAGGCCAGCCAACAAAGGAGGAGATGGGATGTGCAACTAGGGGGAACATGGTAGTTTTCTTCTGCATTTCAGCCTGTCATTTAGAGAGACAGAAATGAGGAACCTGTTGCCTTTATTGCTATTTATGTTCTTTCCTTAGAACAGTGTTGGAAGGCAAATTGAAGGAGTGATATCTTTTCTAATAATCCTTTCACCAGCTGTACTAAGGGGTACTACTATGGGTAAAGAAGGCATCTTTTTTGCTTTCTTTGCTTCCCATGTATGTTCCTGAAAAAATCATTACCCTTCTGTGCCAGTATGAGATTCTGAAAGTGTCATATTCGCAGCTATTGTGTTGCTGGACAGTGTCCTGCTGCTTTGCCTGCTAAGAGCATGCTTGCATGCAGCCTCAAAGTATTGCATCTGTGTTAGCTAACAAGCAAGATGTGTCCCCTACTATTTATTTCAACATTGGCAATGTTTGCATATTGTTTAGAACAACAGGAGACAAGCCATGTTCAGTTACAAAAATAATGTCTTTGTTTATGTTATTACTTTTGTGTGGGTGTAGTTAGGTGTATGTCTGCATATACATGTGGGTATGTACAAATATTAACATCCTAGAATGTAAGGGTCTTTCTGAAATCATCTTTTGCCATAGCTGTCAAGTGCCGTATTAGAGGCATTGAAATATTTTCTTACTATGAAGAGAAATGGATAGTCTGTAAAACGAAGATAATCTATGTCACTGAGATATCACTGGAATCAGACAAAATTTTGGTGTTATAACACTTCTTATTTGGGTCTTTAATTCCTCAAGGCAATCTGGTTTTGAACAGTACTTCTCTTAAACTCATTCCACTGTGTTTTGTGGGAAACATCTTAAGTGCAGTTTAAAAGAAAAGTGCCTTTCTTGCTCTAACATATTGTTTTGGTTTTTTATTTAAATTGTTACAGCTGGCTGAGTGACTAGTGAGCTATGTTCTGCTCTCTTCTGCAATTCAGAATAGCAAAAGTTCTGTGTTTAATGCACAAACTCCCTAGGACAGTAGATTATGGGAGTGTCTTTTGTCACTAAGTGTATATATTATGGCCTAGTAAAGTGTGCAGCTTATATATGCATCAAAGGGAGTTCTGTCTGTGCTTCTGTAGAGAAGAGATTGATCACAGTTGGATCCAATAGGTTGACAGAAGAAAGTGGAAGTAAAGGTTGTACTCAGAGCTATAATGGATATAGAAGATTTCCTGGAGTAAATTTTATATATTTGTGTATTTTTGAAAGATGCCTTAATATTTTATGTAAGAAAGGACTATTGAAAAGGCAGAAGCATTTGTTGGTTGTTCTTGAATGGACCTGGAAATGTTCTTGTACCATTCTTGTACTGTTCTGTATCCATCAATGAACAGGTGATAAAAGAGTTACAAATTTCTCTATTTAGAAGGAGCTTTCATCTCCTGAAGAAAAATGAAAAGTTACTTCGAGAACTCAGAAATTTGGACTCGAGACAATGGTAAATTCTTTTAATGGCTGCCTACTTACTTGTTTTAAGTGTGCTTGTACTTAAATGGCTCTAATTGCATAGATGTGAGAGTTGAACTAATTTTTAAAATAGTTTTGTGAATTATTCATGTATTTTGCACTGTATTGTAGTTATTGGTGTTATATTGAAGTTACATTGGTATTATTTGTAGAGTGACACTCTACAAGTAGAATATCGTGAAATAGAACAAACTTCAAAATAACTTAAAATTATGAACATTTGTACACATAAAATGGAATAGTTTAAAAACTTTAATATATCAAAGTCTCCGCATTTTAAGCTTCAGCTAATTGTTTAGCTGTTTTCCAGTGCTGTTAGTATTTGAAGTCATGGAATTCTAGTTGGAGTTGTAGCACAGAATTAAAAACTTTGGATTGTTTTTGTAGAAGTTGAAATCCAGTGGAGGTTTTAGAAGTGTGAGAAGCCACCTTCAGTTGCTGCAGTGTCTAACAGCAAGCTGTGAGCAGAAGACATTGCTATAGTACTTAAAGATTCTTCATTCAGTTGCATAAGCTGCATTTGCCACAGCATTCACAAGGTTGTTAATGGGCAGCGCAGTGTCAATAATGCCTGTCTTACAGGTTTTGCTCATTTCGGAAGCCCAGCTATTCCATTAAGCAATTGGTACTGCCAGCACCATCCTACATCTTAGAAGTGAGGAAAGGGGTAAAAGCTGTTCATGTATAGCAAAACTTTAGGCTCTGGAGAAGACCGGACTAGAAAAGACAGAATGGGAATATGGAAATATGGAAGATATTCAAAAAGAAGCCATATAGTTATACTTTACTTCCGTTATCTTTTTCAGTGTTTTAAAAGCCATGCTCTGCATGTACTGTTTGCATATTTTGGTTTCATATTAGTAAAGGCACTGTCATGCAGTGACCATTCTCTGTTTTACAGCCGAGAGACACACAAGATTGCAGTGTTTTATGTTGCTGAGGGACAAGAAGATAAACACTCCATTCTTACTAATACTGGGGGAAGTCAAGCCTATGAGGATTTTGTAGCTGGTCTTGGCTGGGAGGTATTTATTAAAATGTTTTTATCCTAAGTTTGTTTACAGAGAAAATTACAGATCCCTTTAGATGTTACAAGTCTTTGGCTCTTTAGCATTACTCACAAGTACTGAAATACACTGTTTTGCAAGTAGGATGTAGAGAAGACTTCTGGTTTTAATTTCATTAGCAGTACTAGTTATTAATTTTAAGCTCTTTCAATTTAAGAAAGTTTCTGCAGGCAGTGACGATTCTTTAATGTGCAGTCCTGTACTTGGCTTTCATGGGTTGATTAGGAGGCATCTTAATTTCCCTGTATGCCTGTAAAGTGTTAAGTCCATTGAAATCTGAGATTTGCTCAAATTTGGGAATCCGAAAAATATAAACATGCAGCTTCTCTGACGCTCCCTTCTTCCTGCCTTCCACTGCAGGCATGTTCACACGCTCCGCTCCATGTGTCTTCCAGCAGTCAGAAATACTGTGATGTACCCCATCATCTATATGGACCTGCAACTCTTTAGTCACTAGTTCGATACTGTTACAAGGATTTCCTTTTTCACATCCTTTCTTTCTGACCTCATAGGATTAACTTCCATTGTAAAGTTTACTCGGCACTGTCGCACAGAAGTACAGAGTCACTCCTGCTCCTGGCTGGCTGCATAAGAATCTGCAGGTTTTCTGTTTTGCTTGCGTTCATCAGGAGTGTCCACAGGAGTGTCCATCTTCTTTGTTCTTTTTCTTACTCCTTAGGTATATAAGAGCACTACTAGATTAGCAGTGTGGATAACAGCTCTGACTTTTCCACAGGGACAGAGGAAAACTACTAGAAGTCTACTGACTGTCATGAACATAGATGTTTATTTCCCACATTCCTGATTCTTCAGGAGAAAAAAAAAGTCACATTAGTGTTTTCAAATATCCTTCTTTAGTGGGTTAGTTCTTTTAGTGTTTATTAGCTAGATTAAAGAGTTGCTAATTTGGATTAATATTCCATGATGAGACATCTAATATTTTAACCTCCTAACATTAAATTCTGGATCCTTTATTAGCAGAAAAGCAAATATATCCCATGTGGGCAGAGATTAAATGGATACACATCTGAGATACAGCTTTCTTTAGGCACTGTTGTAAAAGTGAAATAGCCCATTAAGCATGCTTATTTGTTTCAGTGCCAAACTATTTCCCATAGAACTAGGACTTAGAAACTTATTTACTAATTATCAGTTTGTTTCCTGTGATTTTTTTTCCATATTCACAAAATGAAAATTTCTCAAGAAAATACACAGAAGGTAACAAGACAATTTTAAATTGTCTGGCTCTTGTGCAGGGTTTCTTTAGAGCTCAGGTCAAGGCTGATGTAGTATCACAGAATTTTGAAAAATTCAAAAAGCACAAGTAAGTGGCTACAGTCAGCTGATCAGGGAGTAATGCAGTAAATAGTCATTTACACAACCTTTCCTTTTCTCTAACCTCATCTTTCCAGCAGCATTTGCGGTGGCCATGGAATATAGAATGCCACTGCACTGATGTTAATTTCCAGTCTAGTCAGCGAGTCTGAGCTCTTTTAGAAAAGCATAACTGTACCATTGTGAAAAGGGCCTTCACTTTTAAAAATTCAGTTGAAAGTGCATTTCAAAGTGTAAAGAATGTATTTATCACCTGATATTTTTTTTTTTCTTCTAACGCTTCCTGGACTTTACTTCTAGGTAAATCTCACAAACCATTGTGGCTTTATGGGAGGACTGCAAAAAAACAAAAGCACTGGACTGACCACTCCATATTTTGCTACCTCGACAGTAGAAGTAATGTTCCATGTGTCAACAAGAATGCCTTCTGATTCAGATGACTCTTTAACAAAAAAGGTAGGTGTTTCTCAATAACAGATCTTCTTTTGGTAGTAAACCTGGAGAAATTAAGAGTCAAAGAAAATCCAGTAACTTTTTCTAAAAAAACATAAATCATAACACCTTTACCTGCTAATAGTTGGTATTTTACTGAATTAGGTTAAGCCATATAAATTATTCTCTATCAATTTCTAATTTTGCCATACTGGTGCTTTTTGCCATCACTGCAAATGCTGGCAGGATCACATGTATAGTGGTGAAAAATGAAGGGAGGTAATGATTTGTGTAGAAGAAAAAGCATTACGTCTGAATGATGGTTTAGTCCTTTGAGACTTTAAATGCCAATTAATAAATATGTGGTGAGTGCTTTCTAAGATGACTTTTTATTCACTTAAGAGTCACGTGCTGTCTATTAACATAAGTTTCCCTTCAAAAAGAATTTAAAAATGTTAGGAATTCGGCAATGTTTATGTTATATGAGGTGTTTTGTCTTGGAGCAGGCACAAATGCTCAACAGTGATATGATCTCTCATAGCCACATTAAGAAAAAAATGGTTTTCTATATTGGTATGTTTTTCTTTAGAATTTAATAAATTCCACATTAGTGATAATAAGTTACAGTCTCGAACATGTGTCCTATTATAAATGAACAATTGGCTATCATTAGACTGTCCCCCGTCCTGCGTACATACATCTTCAGATGTGCTAATCCATTCAGTAGACACGTTAATGAGCACTGGTTGAAGTGTAATATTGGAGGAACTGAAGCTGGTTGACCTCAGCATGGAGTTTAATACTTGTAATTAAATTAGACAGTAGACAGTTAGTAAAGAGAGAAATAGCCATGCCTCTGGCAAGCTTCAATTATTAATGACTTTTTTGTTCTTTGTGTTCAACTTGAAGAAAAAAATGTTATTGTTGTTATTATTATAGACTGACTATGAGTTCTAACTTCTCACTGTCGCATCTTAGGTTGGTTGGTTTGGTGGGGTTTTTTTTAATTAAAAAATGGTTTTTTTCTTGTATGCCTATGGTGCTGGGTCCTTTCTGTTCTTTATTTCCTGAAGTAGAACCAGAGTAATACTTAGGTTGTTAAATTATTTATAAAAGTGGCTTAGTAGCAAAAATAGCTAATTTAAAAATCAGATTGTTGCTATTGTTCTAATATAGAACCGTGTGTGTATACATATGTATTTTTCTAAGTTGACTGGCTTCTGTATTTTTTGAACAGAAACTTGGTTTTATAAAACACAGCTTGTAATTATCCTTATGATGTTTGTTTATAATCTGTTTGAATTAGAGCATTAAAAAGTGTTGACAAGGGGGAAGACAGGTCACAGTGAAAATTAATTAATAATAAATAATTTGCAAATGCTGTGGACTTCAGCAGAACGCACAGGCGGGATGTCATATCTGTTTCCAGGATCACCCTGAATCTACATAGCTGTTTGTTCAGTGCTGGTCCAGTCTTCCTGTGATTTAGCTTGAGAAAATGGTGTCAGATGAACTTTTAACAACTCCAGCTTGCCCCAGACCTATTTCTCTACTCCCTTACCCACAGTCTCACTCATCAGTAATTTGGAATATTTGAGGTCTGTATGGATATGTACAGTGTATCAAAAGATCAGGATTGTATTTGTAGCTCAGTTACTGATGGGCTGTTTAATCAAGCTACTTTATTTCTTTGTGACTTCCTTTCCTGTTCTTCCTCAGTGTGTGGTTTTTGTTCTTCTTGCCCAGTTTCCCCAAGAATGGAAGCTTGTGAGCCTGCCTTTATGTCTCTCCTCCCATCCCTAACACCTTTTGGCCCATTTCAATCAAATTTGAGAGACATGTTTCACAGGTGTTAATTTCATATATGTTTAATGAAGACAGGCTAAGGAAAGGAGACAGTGAGAGAGACTTGTAGTGCTCCTACTCAGCAGGTAAAGACTACATGGAAAGAAGCATTAGACATCAAGGAACCAGCACCAGAGAGAGATGCTATGAAAGTCATCCCAAACTTGAGAAAAGCATCAACTGAAGTGTGCATCTTGGGAGAAACCAGCAAGTGGTATCAGGAGACTTGAGTAGGAAAACAGGCTTAATTCTTTTCCTAGTTCTGCAACTACTCATGCTGCTTAGTCTGAACACATCAGCAAAAGGAATGTGTTTTATGAGATGCTGTCCAGCTCAAACACATTATAGGGGACCTCAAAATTATTTGAGAGCTGTGTGTGTGCTAACAACTGCAATCATTTTGAGTGCCTGTACTGTTTGTGAGCTCCAGAGAAACTTGCATTTTGAGCTTCTTTACTGGTCTTTCATGTGCTTTCTTTGTCTGTCTCATTCAATGGGAGAAAAAAAAGCAAACTTGCAGTAGTTGGCTTCGAACCGCTGCTGTTTTTTATATTGTAAATGTGCCTAGAGGTGCATGATAGGTTCATCTTATAAATGGAAATCAAATTAAGTTAAAAGAAAACTTCTTCCTGCCAGTCCAGCCACTACAAAATCAAGATTCTGCTGTTTCAGAGTCTAAGCCAATTTTAAACTTATTTTCCATCAGTCTTACAGAGTAGTAAATAAAACTTTTAAGTGTCTTGGATACCTCTGAAGCATTTGTTTCTGAAGACATGAACAAGAGCAAGAAAAGACATGAATTCAGGGAGAACAGAGGAGAATCTTCTGAATATGTAAAGGAACTTAACATTGAAAAGCATATATAAAATAGGTATTTAATTTGCAAATAGTAAATTAAAGATTTAACGCTGATAATGCAATCCATTTTGTTTTTCTTAGAATTAAAGGTTAGAGTAAAAAGTATTTACACTACCCTTACAAGAACAAACTTGCAAAGAAAATATCAGGATTAAATGAAACTGTGAAGACTCTGAGTTCACAGAATGAGAAAGCTCATGTATGTGCCTCGACAGCTTATCACCTGTCTAGCTCCTTCTCCTTAGCCTGATAAAAGAGTGAAGGCATTGTAGGTGAGAATATTATACACAAGATATGTAAATAAGTAGTAGTAATGTTATTAATGATTGGAATACTAATTCATCTCGGGCTTTGGGCATATTACATGATTCTATGTTGCGTGTGACATCGTCCTAACCACATAAAAGATTTATAGCTCCCAGTATTTATAGCTAGTTTTTTTTATTGTGCTGTTAACATGTATTGGTTTGTAGGTGTAAATTATTAGTATAATATTTTTTCGGTGTTACAATGAGGTACACATGTTGCTTTAAAAAAACCCCAAACACACAATAGTTATTGAAACTAAGTTTTGTGAAAAATTCAACTAGAGGGTACATATGCTGTAGACAGCAGTGCTGCTTGCATTTAATGGGCAAAAGTAGCTGCATTAAGCTGTTACTTCAGATGTTTCTGCTCCTGTTCTTTTTATAATGAACACTTTCATTTTTTGAAGAAGAAAAAAGTTGGGGCTAGCTGTTGTAACATAAGAAAATATGATAGCCTTTTTTCTCCCTCCTTTAGGTAAGTGAGTATTAGAAATTACAGTAATTTTGGCAAGAGTTCAAGGGTTAATGCAACAGATAAATAAAAGGAATTTTCTGTAAATTGAGCCCTGCATTATTTCACTTGTCTTGCCTTTCCAAACCTAACTCATTTAATTTTAAAAAGTAAATACTTAAATTCTTCCTGACAGTGTGCTTTGCTTTTACTATCGTTTATTACTTCAATTATACTTGGTATCACTTAGAACAATCTGCCATTTGGAAATTTCAGTATAGCCTGCAGCTTAGTATTAAGTCTGGCTGCTATTGTAACATGTACAGCATATGACACTAATGTATCAAAATTAGATTTGATCATCCCTCCTGGTTATATTTATTTCACATTTCTTTTGTATTCAGTTAACATAAATGTATTAGGAGAGCTGACACATGATGATGGCTATAGAGTAAGAATATTTTAAAGTATTTTGAGTTAAATTTGAAATTTCAGGTAACCTAACAGTCGGTCATTTTTATATATTTGTTTTAATGGAGTAGAGTTTCAAAGCAAGCCTAAAAAAATCTGTTTGTCTCTGATATCTCCTCAGGGCTGTCTTTCCAACAGCTCAGGCTCAAAATGGCTAAAACAGCATTCTTAATCTCTTTCTCATTGCCACCTTCCTGGATCACCACAGACAACATGACCATTGTGCCTGTCACTTGTGCCCATAGCCTGAAATCATCTTTAATTTGGTCCACTTGCTGGATTCTTACATTCAGTCTGTGATTAAGACTCTGTTCTTTTTTCTACATAACTTTTCTTGCAACATGGCCTTTCCATACATACAGTTAAAATTTATCCACTATATCCTAAACTGTTGTTTTGATTGCTGAACCTTCCTTTCTCTGGCCTTGACACTTTCATTCTTGAAGAATTCTGCTATAAAATACATCTTTAATGCCTTTTTACAGTTTCTTTGCATTTTTCCATCTCCCATTTTGTGTCTTGCCTTATGCTTAGATAATAAACTCTCCAGAGCAGTTTGATCTGCATTTGTGCACTATTTAGCATTTTAGAATATTTAGAAACTATAGTTCCAGGTTACTTGAAGTACAACATTATTTCAGAGAATTTTATTATTTATATTATTGCTGTGCCTTATGTCTCTAATAAGGATTTGCCCTTTGTTTTCCTTGCTGTGATTTATGCACATACAAAGTTGTAAATTTAGGAAGACAAGGTCAGGAAATGACTGTGAAGATATAGTGGCTTACACAACTGGTGGTGAGTTTTGAGTAACCTTTGACACAGATTTCAGTCTTGGCACCTGTGCATTCCGTGTGCACCAAATCTGATTGCATTAAATAACACTGGGACCACACCTTCTTCTTGGGAAACCATATTGCTGTCTGTCCTTTAGGTTTCAATGAGCAGAGGTGATTGTAGCTCAGTATCTTTGTACCACTTGTGTCCAGAACACTGAATTTTGTGATGCTTCCAGTTCAATACAAAGACATAAAGAATCTAGATTAAAGTTGAAAGAGGTCAGGCTATGGCTATCCTGTGGTGTATTAATTACAGTGAATGATGAATTCTCCAAAAGTTTATTGTGCTTGCAGGAGAGCTTTGTCGTGGAGCTTTGTCAATTTCAAGGTGCTTCGATAAGCAACTGAAAAATGAAGAAAAACTGAAATTCTTCTTTCTAAAAAGTTTATGCAAAACCTAGCAGGCCTTGGAAAGGTTTTCTAGACAACTTCAGATATTGGATCTCTTCCATGAATCATGTCAAGTTACCACCATTCAAGCTTTCTCATAAGCTTGCTTGCTGATCATGGTGGGGACATCTGAAACAAACAACAAGGAGCACTGTGTTAGTGTCAGAGCTTCTTCTGATCTACTTTTGAAAAAGGAACAGAATGACTCATCCAGAACTTAATTATTCTCCAGACATAAAGGTGAAATCAGCAACACCCAAATCTTGTTTAGTGGTCTATTATGTCAGTCTTCTACCTCCTATAATGGAAACAAGGCATTGATCATAGTTTTGATCTTGAGTACTTTACCTCTTATTATAAACCACCATTCACAGTTTATACCATCATCCACCTGCTTGCACCATCTGGTTTTGACTCTCAATCCATTATATGTCACAGAGATGTCATTCTACACTTTATTCAAACTGGATCTTTGTCATTCTTGGTAGTGAGGTGAAACACACCTGACAGGGCTTGGAACTCATTGGAATAATCTGGTTAATGTTCGTTTTCCTCTGAAGTAGTTAGTGCTTTTAGCCTGGAATGTATACTCGCACATCTAGGGGCCTATAAAGCAAACTTTGAAAGTGGAGAGAAAAGTCACTAATGGCTTCAGTACACTTGGCATCCAAAAACATGTGCCCCTTGTCAGTAGTCGTCCTCTGGAAATAACCACACAATACGCTTTCATCACACCAAAATCTGTGTCAGTCTGATGTGAAAGCATGCATCAGTAGCCATGCTTCATCTGGGTAGCTTTCACAGAAGTGCAAGAATTGATGTCCTGTCTGATTAGCTGCAGGTATCAGTAGCAGGTACACAGGGGCAACCTCTGATAAATGAGATTCAGAGGCAGGGATGCCCTCAAGAAGCAGCACTATGGAAACTCTCTATAGTTTGGATTTTAAAGCCATTTATTTGGCATGCACACTGTCCCTTGTTTCTAACAGTGTATGAGTTTGTTGTCTTTGAGTCCAAAGATGGTAAGTAAAGGAGGGCTAATTCTTCTTCTAATAGTTCAATATTGCTGAATTAGGAATGGTGCAATTCAGTGATGGGTATATCAGCCCTAGTTCTGCTTTTTAGCAGTCAGTTCAATGAATGCACCAGATGGCCATCACTCAATCTAGGATCATGCAGTTTTTTCACTTCCCATAAGATTTCATATCTAAACTGATTTACCTTTTGCTTTGTCTTTGGTTAGGCAGCCTCATCCTTCCTGAGTTTTTCACTTGCTTCTGAGTGTGGGCCCATCAGTTCCTCCTCATACCCTTTTCTCACTGTCACAGTTCAAGAGATAGTTTGACTGTCACTTCACCTAGGAAGGTAGGAAAGGTTCAGGCCCTTAGAAGAATTCCACGTCTTTTATGACGTTCATCACTGCTAAGTGTCATCCAGGGTTTCTGCAGCTGGGGTTTGCGTGTTGCACATCAGTCATTCAGGTTGCTGCCTGGTTTTGTTCTAATCTAGTCAAATAAAACTCAGCATAGTGAATGTTGTTATAACCAATTCTTTTGTTGAGCTGGGTTTACAGTTGGCACAAGAGCATCCCTAACTAAGTGTTGTTCAAAATAATTCAGCCATCTACGAAAGAGGCAAGAACAGCTTGCTTCAAAGGAACTGCAGTCATTGTAGATCAGATGTATGTATGATCTGGTCCAGGCAAAACAAATGACTTGTTGAGCATCGGGCAAGATGTAGGGTATTGATGCCATCTGTCCTTTGCCCAGTCCAACACTGAAGAAAATCCTTTTCTTGTGGAAATAGAACCCTGTTTTTCAGTCTGATACAATTTAAAGCCAGCAGAGAAGAGCAGAGGTGGCTTCTTTTTTTCGTTCTTTTTTTTTTTTTTTTAAAGCCTGCTGCTGACAACCAATATAAGCCTTCATATAAGACAAAGGTAGCATTCCAGGAGGTTTTGTAATATAAACAAGTGAATACCTGCAAGGAAATTCCTCTGATAACTGTGTACATGTTTTGCTTTTATTTAAAGTGCAGTTATGTTCTGAAAATGAATACAGAAAAATTGTTGCCTTTTTATATACAATACTTCTTTTAAGTGCTCAGATTAGTATCTGCATGTTACCTGTTAATAGCGGTTCACAGTCCTGTCCTTTGAATAACGTCAAGGCAATTGTTTGACAGATTCTACCTACCTAAAGCTGTGCAAACAAACTGAAAATTGTGGGTAAAGACAATTGTCAGTTATAACTAGTGGTGCCCAAGGAGGTACAAATGAGATTGCAGCTTGAATTTTCAGAAATAGCCCTTACTGGAAAGAAACTCATGTTTAATAATCTGAATGTATTTGATCAGTGTACATAAAGCTTCTCTCTGTGATGTTAACATTTATTTATCAGATGGTAATGTTTAGCAGAAGGAGTATTTTGGAGCTTTAGTGCAGATAATTCCAAAGTGTTCAAGTGTTCTGAGCCAAATCAAGAGCCATTTGGGGTTTTCTCAGGGCAGGATGTGTTATTTTTACAAGGGTACACAGGTTTCATGGGAAATGAACATTTAGTTTAGTTCATCTAGGGGCTATGGAAAACGCAGTAGCTGTTCTCCTTTAAAAGCTTTTTGTTTGTAGTAGTCAGTTTGGACTTTGGCTAGAATGGTGAGGTTAAAGACTGCTCAGATACATAGCTTTTAAACACGTGTTCATTCATATTCTTGAAAAATTCATACAGAATTTAGCCTGTCAATGATGGCAATCTTGAAATCATTTTAGTAAATCAGACTGAATCACTCTGTGTTCTGGAGATAATATGAACAAAATTTTAGCTTTCAGTAGAAAACAGATATTGACATATCTGTTAATTTAAATAGGCAATGGTACCAATGTGTAAAAACGTATAGCACAAACCAATGCTGTGAACTAATACTGTCATTGAAATTGTAACAGAACTATAGTGTAATTTGGTTATTCTATTCATTTTTCTTTATTTCTTTTTAGTTGGTTTGTCCTTTTGAAACATGAGCACTTAGTACAGCTGTATGGCTATAGAATATATTTAAACTGATGGGGTTTTATCCCTGCTTTTCCAGCTAAGACATTTAGGAAATGATGAAGTACACATTGTCTGGTCAGAGCATACTCGAGATTATAGAAGAGGAATAATTCCAACAGAATTTGGTGATGTTCTTATAGTTATCTATCCCATGAAAAACCATATGTTCAGTATCCAGATCATGAAAAAGCCTGAGGTAAGGGTTTTTTTTCTTTTGTGTTTCCTTCATGTGTTTAATATGAACTGAGTTTTGTTTTGAATCTAAGTTTTTGTGTAGTAGATTGATCCAACAAGGTGATGTGTCTTTAACATTGACAATTGCAGTGGTAGTAGGAGGAAGAGGAAGAACTCAGTGAGTACAATGCATAGTAAAATCAGTAACTTGAAATTGCAAAGGCCTGATCCGGTCAACTGTATCTGCTAACATCATAAACTGGAAACAAAGCTAGAATATTCTGTGTAATCATTTAAATATTAAGATAAACTTGGCGAACTTTTCTATTAAATTTGATACGTGACTGTGGGAGTTGAATAATGCCCTGCTCCAGCTTTCCCCATCCATGTCATATTCCCCTTTCCTCTTCTCAAGGCTAGATTTCACTGTCTCCTTGACTCCACACATGAATTTGGAGATTAATTCAGCAAAGCAAGACCATTCAACTCTTAAGCGTATGAACACACACTCTTTCTAATGACTGTTCCTCAAATGTCTGTGCTGGCCCTGTTCTTAAAACAGTGGTTTAGGGTAGCGAACGCTGACTGAGTAAAAGTAGTCATGAGTGTTTGTACTGCATAATTTCCGTGTGTGATGTCACTTGCCATGAATTTCTATACTTTAAATATTAAAATTCTTTCTAGAAGCACTAATATTAATAAATGAAGTATGACAGAAATAGGATTCCCTCTACATGATGACTGCCTCTATCTGATCATCGGCATGAAATGATACCCAGTACATAGTCTTGTGATTCCTGGGATACTTATGTTTTTAATTACTAGGTATATTCTTTCTCTTACTGCTTTAAGTACAAAAAGTTGCATTATTGGGGGTATGCAGGTTAAGAAAGAAACAGAAAATTGCTGAGAGCAGGGATTGTTGTTACTCCCACAAGAGGTCCTTGTATGTGAAAAAAGTGTTTTCCATCATATTTCAATATTCTCAAAACTACGTTAATGACTGATGGCAAAAATAATACAGGGATCCGAAATTCTTTTGTAGCTTTGGTTTCATCTTAGCAGGAAGAATAATTAGCGTACATTCTGCTTCCTTTGCTGACCTGATCACTAACTTTGCTCTTCTCCGCATGCTTTATGCTAGCGGCTTCAGAACTTTATTCACACATACAGGAAATGAAGATACTTACTAGAGTTTTAATTTTTTTTTTTTAATTGCAAAATTATGATTGATTAGAGGAAAATGTAATGCCAAAACATAAGATCTATCTGTTCTGTAAACCTTTTTGGTGCTGCCTATACTAAACATCAAGGTTTTCTACTGATCTCACAAGTAAGGCTTTACACTGAGGGTCCAAAGAGGCCAGACTTTCACCGCAGATTTCTCCTGTAAAGAGCTTACAATCTTTGTATAGATACCATAGAAAGGGAGAAGAACAGAGAGAAGAAAAAAAGAAAATGGAAGGTGAGGGTCGGTCCACCAGTAATTGCATGACAGTTGCACATTGAGTTGGTCATTATGGACATGTTCTATCTAAAGCTATGATAAATATTATTTTAAAATTTGAGTAATTATTCCTTTTGCTTACTACCACCTACAATATTGTCATCTAGCCTTTCAACCTGGTAAACATCATATGCATGACTGTTCCTAGGATTTTGGCAGCAAATGTTGGAAATAAGCTTTGATGAGACATAGTATTCAAATGGTTGCTTAATTTTCTTCAAATGCTGTGTTATCTGTTACCAAGGATATCAAGCAGTTATATGGCTGTATATTTCCACAAGAGAAAAGGTCTGTCATGGAGCACAATAACTGGTCTGATTATCTAGTGATGAGGAGAAAAAAAATTATATATTTGAGTGCTCTATTGTTAATGTTGATTGCTAATTGTTATAGCTAAGATCTTGCTTTATGCTGAGTTTCTTAATTTTTTATTCAGGTTCCATTTTTTGGTCCACTCTTTGATGGTGCTATTGTGAATGGAAAAGTTCTTCCTATTATGGTTCGTGCAACAGCTATAAATGCAAGCCGTGCATTGAAATCATTAATCCCATTATACCAAAACTTGTATCCTTTCACTCAAATGGTTTCCATGGCATATACATTCCCTTGCAGTTCTACAGATACAATCCTCATGTTTTCTGTCATCTTATATATTTGTCAGATTAACATAGAGAAAATATTTTCTTTTTTTTATGGTGATGGTGCCTTTAAGAAACTTAAACCCATAGAAGACAATTCAGATGAAGACCAGCTTTTTTTAATTAAGTGAAGAATAGATTCAGTGCTGAAAAATTGCCTGTTTCTAATATTTTATAACATGTACTTATCACTTCTTGTTAAGCAAAAATTATTTTAATGACCATTTTGTGAGTAGACCTCCTAAAATAGCAATGTCATGGTGTTAATAACCTTTCTTTCCTCAACAATATTTAGGATTGATAAATCCACTATTAATGTGACTTAGTTTTGATTTCTAGTTCCAAGAGGGATATGAATGCTTTTTTTCCTTCAAGATGAGAAATTTGTTACATTTTTGTCATACAGATTTTGTTATTCAGCTCAGAATACAAAGTTTATGTCAAAATTATGTTAGTGTCTTTGTAAAGATGTCAGGAAAGGTTATCTCTTTTTTTCTTTTTTTTTTCTGTGTGGAACTGAAATAGTAGTTTTGTGAAGGGGCTGCTCTTGGAAGAATACATTTAACAACCAGAAATTAAACAACATAAGGTAAGTCAGTCACTTATACCTCTCCCCCTCTTAAGATTGAGTTCTGTTATATACGTTAGTTAAATCAACAAGAATATGCTATTTTTAAATTTCATAAGTTGAAAGGTAAGTTTAAATTTTGATCCAAAAGAAATTCTAGGCTTAATTTCCACCCAAGCTGTAGATACTTGTATTTGTCATGTGATAGCGTATTGCTAAAATACTCTGTTTTTTCTAAGGCTGACTGTTAATACTCAGAGTTTTGGATTAGATGAGTTTTTGATGAAGTAAATTTACAGATGAATGATGGATGGTGTTTGATGTGATCACATTAAATGACGTTTGTGCCATTTCTGTAGATGACAGATGTTGATTCATTGTATTTTTATGTTTGGAAAGGTCCGATCTTTTTGTCATTACTCAAGTGGCTTAATCAAAGAATTTAAAATGTATTATCATCATTATACCATGAAAAGTGATGGCTTATAGCATTTTATTGATGTATAGTGATGACCAATTGGAAAACAATTTACTTCGAAATAGCAAACTGTCAGTACCAAAAAACCCCACAAACTTGTATGTTTCAACTTCTTTACAGAATATGGAAGTTGTAATAAATTCCTTGGACATAGCTTGCCAGCTCAGTGTCTAGGAATTGGCCAGTTCCTAAGAGCTGTGTATTGCATATTCACTTGTAATTCAGTTCTCCAGATTTCACTTTTTATATGTATCAAAGCACTGCATGTCATTTATGACATAATGTGGCCTCCACTAAAATGTTGATATTTGTCTCCTAGTATGGTTAGCATGATAACTGGAAAGCATTATGTATATTTAATACTAGATACTATTGGTTGGTGGGTTTCGTATCATCATTTGGTAAGCTTGTGAAGCACCAGTTGATTGGGCACTGATGTTAAAGGGCAGCTTTGTTAAGTAGTTGGTGGAAGTCTTTTTCCACCTGGCTTGGAGTATCTTATATTCAGTGCTTTGTGTAATACTTTGAAAATTACAATGGGTGTGTGGGCAGTTCTTTAAAAGCTGTTTGCTTGGCATGAAATTAAAAAAAACTCTACAAACTTCCCTGGCTTGAATTAAGCTATGGTGGAGTCAGTTGTGTCAGTGGAGAACAGCAAAAAAATGCTAAACTTCAAAGTTTGGCCTAGCTCTCTGTGGTTTAAAAAATTCTTGATTAAAAACGTCATGGACATGCTCTTGGTGTTCAACCCATGGCCAGATTCGAGGTCAAGAAGGAATTTCCCTCATACAAGAATGGCAGACTGGTGGGTGTTTCCTGTAATGTGGACATGGTCTGTTAACTAGGAATATTTGAAAATTGAATCTAATTATGTTCCTGCAATAGCAGGGAATTGAAGACATCAAGGACTGTCTTTAGTGTCTCCTGCTTTTTTCCTCTGGCATATTTTAGCTATGGCAGTAGCAGTTCACTACTGGCTTTTTAGTTTGTTCTGGACTGAAGGGTGTGGGGGCAGGAGTATTTTATGGTCTATGGTTAAAAAGCTTTTCTGGAGACCCCACCAGACTTAATGTCTCTTGCAGAAGACAGGACTCAATAAAGGTGGTCTGTCCTTGTGTTGGAGTGTTGCTGGAGCAAAGAAAAAGAGGACTCAGAGTGGTGAGAACAGTATGTTCAAAGAGGGAGGAAAAAGGAACAGAAAAGCTATTTTTCAGAAGGTACACCAAAAGCAGAGGCCCAGCTGGAAAAGTGAAGCTGATAATCAAGGCTTCCCACATGTCCAGGACCATAAGGGTGTCAGTGAAAGAGAATTCTGAAGCGATCTGCTCGAAATTAATTTTTGTTTACTTACTTATGAGTATCTAATACACTGGAACAGTGTTAGTTCATTAGGACCTTTGATGGTGGTTAGTAGAAATTCAGCTTAGTGGATCTTGAGGGAACAAGAATACTTGAGACTTCTGTCAAATAGAACACATTTCAAGCCCTACACTTCTGTATTAGCGCTCTTAATTTCAAAGCCAGCATCAGTGTACGGATGTCTCCATGCCTTCAGGTATGTGGTTCATTTCACTGTGCTGTGTAATACTTGGTGGGCACCTTTCGCGTCAGTGTGGAGTTGGTGATATGTAGGTCTGTGCTTATCTATATTTGAGAAGTATTTATAATGTCATGTTGCAGATCTTTGTGGTGAGGATGGAACATGGTAAACTCTTAATTAAAAAGTAGGACTGTGTTGATTTGCTTGCACATGGGATATGAAGAAAGTGGCAGTGAGTTTGGCCCTCCTACTTCCAAGAAGGGCTTATCCGTCCTCTGAGTTAGTGCATTTTCTAAGTGCAGACATGACTGAAAAAATCAGCTGTCATTTGTAATCAGCGGGGATATTCAGTCCTCTTCATGTAACCTGATTGCAACTTTTTCCTTATTGCGCTAGTCTGTTAATCACGATGTGGCAATGGGTAGTACGTGTGAATAGTATAATAACGGTTGCATGGATACAGGAAATTCTGCTCATCTTCCTTTTGTAGTCTGCCCCGACTTTGAGCATGTATTGTGTGGTCTGAAGTAGCTTTCCGAGATTGACATATTCTGTCAGTCACCTTCCTCTTTCTGACATTATTTTGGTACTTCTGATAGCAAACTTAGCAAAACATTTTGAAGATTTGATTTTTTTAATGATTTTTAAAGGTTTCACCTGCTCTGTGTTTTTATTCTTTGCTCAGAATACTATAATGATATGTTTCCATATTGTAGTATTTTAAGATTAAAAATTTACTGAATTTATCAGCAAACATCAGTCAGGCACGGCAGGTATCCTGCTTTAACTTGATGCTTGACATTTTCATTGCTGCAGCTGCATGAAGAGAATATTGCCATTTTGGGTGGAGTTTCTGCATTGATTTGGGGAATTTGCTTTAGCTTCCCCTTCAAGGATTCTGCAGACCCTCACTGTGTTTTGGTGGCCTAGCTTTCTTGTAACAGTACCCCCTCACCAACAGGCGGCATACATGCACACTCTAGCAGGTGACACACACAAAATACTTGTATTGTCTTGCTAATGAAGCAGCAGTACCCCTTTCTCTATTTCATGTGTTTCTTCTTCTCATTGCATTTGTTGTCGTAAGAAGTACATGCTTATCTCCTGAATACACTCTGGCTGCACATATGCTAGGAAAACTTCAAAGACTCATAACTCCAGGTGTAATAATGGGACTGAATGTTGAGAGCAGTCATTTTCACTATGATGTAGAATAAGGAGCCCCATATTTAGGGGATTGTTAAATACTCCCTATGTACTAAATTGCATTGAAACTCCTGATAGGAATAGATTTATTCATGGCTTACATCTCAAAGCAAGTACTTTGTCACATTCTGAATTCAGAATGTACCAGGTGTAGGAAATGGATCAATACTAAATATTTTGAGCAATAGAAAGAGTGTCTGCATATAAAGTTTTACTTGAACTTCCTGAATAAACAACAGATGTTAGCCAGATGCCAAGAGGTACACCAAGATAATGTTCTTTACTGAGCGTAGGAAGCAACCCCAGTGATCCAACTTGTTAAAATTATTTATGTCATACAACAACACAACTAAGAACCTTATGGGAGTGGAATTCCAAATGTGAAACAACTTGTGTTACTTTTTACACATTGTACACAAATTTTGGAGTGTTAACAATTATTCCAAACTATTTGCGCTTATAGGGCAGGTAGTGCAAACACCTTTCTCTCTTATGTGGTGTTCCCTCCCAAAGGATGCTACCTAATCTGTAGCTAGACACATAGGAAGAAATCATACTTAGCATCTTTTAAATCTGGAATTCGTTGAAGTTTTAGAACACCTGGAATATAGGTGTTCTATATATATATAATCATCATAACATAATTTTTACTTCTTTATAATAATCTACGAAGTTTTGACCTAATGCCAAGAATTCTTTAACAAATTAGATTTCTTTTTTTGGTGTTGTATGAAACAGATTAATTTAAATAGCAAAAATATAATGCTGGTTTAATTATTCCATCTACAAAATATTATAGAATACATCTTAATCTGAATGATTTGATAAATTAATTTTTTTATCAAAACTGGAAAATATCCCCTCGAATTTTTTTGACATTGTATTCCTAAACAGTTGGTACTTGATGTATTGTAGCTGACCTTTTTAGACAGTTGTCTTCCAGAGAAAGGGAAGATATTAACCCCATATGATATCTGACAAGACAGTAACTTCTTCATGAATAAAATAATGTGTTTGAGTGGTTTGTTAAAAGTTTTGTCTGTATTGAAAACTCATAGCTTAGAAGAAGCTTTCTTGCTTGATGTGATGCTCAACTGCCCCAAGAAAGGGTTTTATTGGAGCTGGTTGTGTCGCTGTTTGTTGGTCCTGCTTGACTGTCATCTGCCTCAAGACAGAATTGCAGACGTTTTATCTGTAAAAAGAAAGTGTTTGTTATTAATGACATAGAGTGAGCAAAGAGTATTCTTCAGATTCTCTGGCCATACGTCTCATATAATTAAGAATTTCTGTTTGATTTACATTTTCAAACTGAAGATTTTGGAGATTTCTCACTAACACAGAAACTTAAAGCTGGAAAGCACTGATTTGGGCAATGCCAGTTTCCCTTCTTCTAAGTCCAGTCAGTTCTTATAGATGCATGAGCATCTGTAAGAAAAAAAGGAATACAGCAATACTGCGTCAATGATAACTGTGTATGAAATGGGGAAGGCATAAGGGGTGCTGCCTCTTCTTAAATATGTATCATGAATTCATTTTTCACAGTGCCACTAATTAATTTTGGTATAGTGAAAGGAATAATGCATGCCATTATAATTGCTCTTCTAATATCTTCTGGTTTAGAATTTTTTTGAACTGCCATATGCCAAGATTCTCGATAAACTTTGCTATATTTCTGGCAATACAATTTAGATACAGGACATTTAATAAGGTTTTAACATACCTGTGTCTGATTTTTCTGTCATCATAGGTGAGAAGAAACAGACATTACAAATAATGCTTGATACACTTTTTAGAGACTATATGCCTTACAACAAATAATTAAAAATTTCAGGATTTCAGTGAATATTTATCCTATCTCTGAATCACACCATTGTAGCTTTATCTGAGTTCAAGTAAGAGCCATGGATGAGTTCATCATATGACCCCCGCTGTTTTTTCCAGAAGAAAATAGAGTTATTTCTAAAATCTATTTTACTGTTTAGCAACGGAAATTGTTTTCCAAGTTCCAGCAAGAATCATATGGTAGAGAATATGATGTTCAGTCTTTCCTGTACTCTGACTTGCTCAGCTTTGCTGTTCTCCCAAATCCTAGTTCTGCTGACAACTCATGTGATCTTTTAATAATTCAAAATGTGATTAATTAAATGCCTGCATACAATGGTATAACATGGCGCCAGGGGAGGTTTAGGTTGGAAATTAGGAAAAATTTCTTTACGGAAAGGGTGGTCAAGCATTGGAACAGGCTGCCCAGAGAGGTGGTGGAGTCACCATCCCTGGAAGTGTTCAAAAAACGGGTAGATGTGGCACTTGGGGACATGGTTTAGTCTAGTCTACCCTTGATTGGTTTAGAGTGGACTTGGTAGTAGTGTAGGTTAATGGTTGGACTGGATGATCTTAAAGGTCTTTTCCAACCTAAACGATTCTATGATTCTATTCTATGAAAAACTGAAGATTTCCAAGGCATTTGGAAGTATCTGATCGTTTTAATGGACTGTTCAGGTATTTCAGTTTCAAGGAATCATGTGTAACAGTTTCTCTGTGCATTATAAGAAGACCTAAATGTAAGAGGAAAGTTTTATATCTCTATAGAGAGTGGTGTGTGTGTGTGTGTGTATGTGCATGTGTTTGTGCATGTATGTGTGTGTCTACGTGTAGCTATGCAATGACAGTAATAGCTATTTGTATTACTTTTATAGAATTTTTCCCCTGCACTGATATATCCAATTAATGTATTTTCCTTTGATGTCACAAGTATATTTGAACTATAAGAGACTGTTGTAAGGAAAATTCCAGGGGAAATACCAGGAAGATTTGGTTTCTTGTAAACCACGGATGGCTAAAGTACTCAGAACGGCAAACCACTAATGCAAAAAAAGCAAAATGAACAGTACTTAAATAACTGCTGCATTTAAGAGTGCTCATATTCAAGATTAGTGTTTTACTATGTTATATAGAAAATTGGTACTGTTTGAAATCTCTCACTAAAGAAATTGTATACATGATGGCAATGCAGTGTAATAAAATCATCTAAAGTAACTTTTGTATGGATAACATCACACTGAAGTTTGCCCAATTAAAAAAAGGCCAAATGAAAAAACAGCTAAGATTCCAAAGCATAAATTGTGCTATTTATGTTCGTTAAGTATGGTTTGAAATCCTGTCTTAGGGACATCTTACCTAACTATATATCTAGTGCTGCTCCGTAAATGAGGAGAGTATTGATTGGCATATGCTGCTTAAATCGATCACCTTGACAGCCAGAATTACAGTAATCTGTCAGTATTAATGACTGTCTTTCAAGCCTTGATACCTCTCCTTCGCTTGTCTCGTCTTGCCTCACTTCTGTTTGAAGTGCATTTTCTTGCAACCTCTGGTTTTGTCAGGGTAGGTACTTTTGTAGTGTTTTTTTGTCCCCTGAGTCCAATTTATTGGCTTGATCATGCAATTAGAGTTGAAATGCAACACCAGGGAGCAAAAGTAGGCAGTGTTCTGAGTAACAATTGGACCTCAGGGGTAGTGCAAGCCTGTTCTCAGCCATCATTTATTAGTTACCTGTTGAAAGAATAGGATTGTTTTGCAATGAATAATTCCAAAGCATCACTTTAAATGCCTTTGATTTTAGCTGCTAGAGACAACTGATTGAACCAACATTTGTGATGATAGGTTTTTAAACTCTTGCCATAGTGTTTGTCATATAGACACTTCAAATAACTGCTGGAGAAATACTTGCAAATGTGTGTACCAAGCTGCTGTTTTTACTGCATTTTCATGTAGACATACACATCATTTCAATTGGTTTTCATGCGTTTTTAATATGAGGAATAAATTGCAGTGTGAGGCTTGAAAGATATGTTGTAATGTAGTGTATTTTCATGTATGTAGTCTGGGAGGTTTTTTGCAAAACACACACATTTTTCTTTAGCAGCAGTTCTGGATTTGTACATGTTCAGGTAAACATACTTTCTTCAGTAATTGCGCTGCTTCTAATCCCACAGAACCTGCCTTCTCTACCCCAGGTAGCTCTTCTGTCTCTGCCTCTTCTTATGGGCTGTCTGCAGATATGAACTAGGATGCTGGGAGCACCTGTTAAAGAGGTATAGCATAAGCACATGGGTTTAAGGGTAGCAATGTTGTTGTCATCACAAGTTATCTATAACTTGTTTTTTAATTAGTAGTAGAGCTTTATTTATTAGTTGCTCTTCCCTAATGAAATGCATGAGACTCCCTTGAAAGTGGTAAAAAAGCAAAATACTGAATGAGACAAAACTGATTGACTCTAGTAATATAATTTTCTACTGATAATTGCACTTATAAAGAGCTGAGTGCTCTGTTGATGTTGTAGACAATTATGGGGGATACTCAAATCTTTTTGTACTGTTAAGAAAAATATATTCTAAGTTCTTCTGCATTCTTTCATAAATTGAATTTACCCATCTGAAGGGGGGGTATTGGTTCTGCTGATTTCTCTATAAAATATGGGTAGGCTTGTGCCAGTGGCATTCTGGTTTAGAATACAAGGATGTCAGTGGGCTACCCTGAAAAGGAGTGAAGTGCTTTATCAGCTTCCTAGAACCTCTGAGTTTGGATCTGTCAGTACAGATCTATTGAGGGAGGGAAGTTCTTCTTTGTTACTGCATCTTTTTAAGGTAGGAAAAATTTTTATGTTGTAAGCTGGAAGTTAGTAGAGCAGTCAGTCTTTCATTATAAAATGTTTTTTAAATGTGTATAGACCCCTCTTTTAAAGAAAAATTTTCAGGGAGAAGGCTGGGAGTCCTTAAACTGAAATGAAAAAGATAAACTAGTTCAATCTTACACAGAGCTGATTGCTTTGTAAGTAACACAAAATGACAGATTTTTTGTTAATACCTACTTAGCCTTATTAATTAATTAAACATTTTGGATAACAAAAGCCCTTTGTTAAAATGTTAAGACTCTTGCCCCCTTAAGGTGTTAAAATTCATACAGATTTATTTGATAGCTCTCAGAAGTCTGTGACTAAAAGCAAGGGAGGCTAAACAATTTTTTCCTGATGTTTCTAAGATTTAAAGAAAGAATTATTTTTAAACTATTTAAGCCCCATTTTTATGTTGTAAAAGACAGCATTGTTTATTGACTTTATCATTCTCTAGTCATAAATTCACCCCTAATAACAGATAGGTGACTTGCAAACAGCTTGAAAGATTGTATGTTAAAATGCTAAAAACTGTGTATATAGAAAAAAAAAGTATATAACATTGTGTATTGTTGATTCTGATATTTAAATTGGTGGGGAATGGGGGAGATTATTTGTAACAAGCAAAATTGACAAACAGTAATGTCTGTGATACAGAATGATGGTTTTGGGTGAGTTGAATAAGATATTGGCAAACTGTTTCTGAGTCATTCTGCATATGGTAATCAGGACAGTTGGGGCATGCTTTCCAGTGCCAACAGAGGGATTAGAAGATGATAGGTACCAAAAAAAAAAAAAAAGAAAAAAAAAAAAAAAAAGAGGAGATTAATAGAAACTAGCACATTGGTTGTCTTTGTTCTCCTACAGGTCTGTATTGCAGTTACTGAAGAAAGGGGTTATATATAATACCTGTCAGTATGTGCAAATATCTAGCTGGAGGTGGAATATACTTCATGTAACAATATTCACTAATTAAACAGGTCAAAGTTATAACAAAAAAGGGTGTATGTATATAGTTTATTCCGTATGTGCCACATACTTAACAGAAAAACAGAATAAACTAACATAAAGCAAGGATTAAAAGTTAGTATTACAGTAATTGGAATTACCATATGGTAGTCCGAAGGACATGAGTTCTAATCATAGCCTGGCCAATCAAATTAATCTCAATGTACTTTCTAGACATTGAGAAAATAGTTTAATTGCTGATTAACTGCACCTGAATAGATCTGCGGGTCACAAATATATCTATCTCCTTTTCAATGCTTCTCCTCCCAAACATAGAAGAATGCAGGCTATTAGAAAATCTTTTAATTTCTGCTTGCCAAGCCGTAGTTACTGTCCATCTGTTCTTGCCAGTTGTGGAAAAAGGTCAGTTTTCAGCAAAGCCATGCATTTCACAGAAGGTATGTGAAGGGAAATTTCACAGGGGACATGATGGATCCTGATTCTTAGTGATAAACCTTTGGGGCCAGCAGGGTTGGCATATGGTTCAGCATGATATGAAGGCTTGGGTTCCCTGGCTTCACTTCTTTGGCGTGGAACTGATAAAACCTGGCTCTTAAGTATTGTTTCGCTGGACACCAATCGTGGGCAGCAGGAACTGCCCATTTAACTCTCGGTGGGAAGGAAGCCCAGCCTGTGTTCACAATAGTACCATTGTAGTGCTGCAAACTGCTCTCAACAGCTTGACAGCACTAGGGAGGAGAGCGAAGGGGCTGCTTTACTAATTGCCCTTCAGAATAAAGAAAGAGGGAAGTAACTGAAAATTAATATTTGTTTTCTTCATTTAAATAGAAGAAGCCTGTCTTCGAGTTTTAAACATCGTTTTTAAAATCGACTTTACTGCCCTCCGAAGAGACTTATAAGTAGATTATCTCGTACCGGTACTGCAGCAACCCAGGGTAAAGGGAAAACATTCTCTTTGACTATAAAAGAAAAAAAAAAAGATGGTAGTAAAGTTTGTTGAAGTACAGACTGGAATTAATGACAAAATTTCTCATGTGAGAAGTTTTCTTTGTTATTGTGTAGTGTGGAATTGCAAATTAATACATGTCTTTATGTGCAGTCTTTTTTCTGGACAATATTTAATGTTAATATAATTTCATATTTGTGTAATTTTACAGTTTGTAGCGACGTCTTCATGAAAAGCATTTTCCTTACTGTTTCTCTCATCAATGAACATGTCTCTATATGCAGAGAAAGTTTTTAAGATAGAAATTTAAACATTTGAATGTATGAACAGTGGGCTTAAGCATTTGTGCTAATACCAGAGAGCAAAGAGCCAGTTTTGCTTCTGTATTTTTACACTCATCAACCTTAATTACTTGAGTTAAAACTGATATTACATCGTTTATTTATTACTGATATTACTGCATGTCATAGTGGGGACAAACCCTCTCCCAGAAAAAAGGAGTTAGTGTGTGGGGCTGCAGTTCCCGCTGGCCTCTACTATTCCACATTATTTGTGGGCTGAAGCGATGACTGCAACGCCTTAACGTCTCTCACTGGCACATTTGGTGCAACATCCTTAATAAACTTCAGTCCCTTGGCCCGCTGGCCCTTTGCCTCCCCTGCCACCTCCTGCAAACCCGCTGGTGCCAGGTGAGCGGCTGCCTGCGAGCCGTTCTGTCTGCCGGCAGGAGCATCGCTCCGAAGAGGGCCTGAAGCAGTGGCAGCCGTAACGCTGTGCTCCAAAACGATTAGCACAACAGACCTCGTAGGTTCATCGATTCCCATCTTGGACACATCAGTAAGAAAAATCCTTCCTGGAAGTTGGAGCAGGAATTCAGCCTGCGTAAGGGCTTCAGCACTGTTTCCTTCACTGTTTGGTTTTCACCTCCGTAGCCTGTTACTAAAACACGGACAAGCGGGGCATTTGTAAATACTGTCATTAGTCTTCTAACCACACAGCCAGTAAATTGAATGAGTAATCTGTTCCAGTGTTGAGGTATTCGTCCTTCTGATACTGCTAGCCATTTGATCTCACTATCTTTTTAATTTCGTGCTAAAATGCAGTTCAGGGTTTGTAAAACCAACAAGACACAGTAAATAGTAGCAAAACTGAGACTTTCTGCTATGTTTGTGTTAATACGCTCCTGCTATATTTCAAACAGATAATTCATTGAATGCCCATTCTTCCTCTTACTGCAGAGTAGATTATATTTAAGTCAAGATTAATGGATAGATTCTGATGTTAAAACCCAGTCTCTGAGCCTGTCGTTCCCTAGAGGCATATAGTGCATTAGTTTAAGCCAATATGCTGCTTATCATAGATACTATGACACTGTCTTAAATGACAGTTTACTGTACTTTGTTACTGCTTACTCTGGTAATAAAATCACTATATTGTGTTCTTGATAATTACAATATTAAATAGAAACTTAATTGGATTACTGCACATTTAGATACAGATAGTTCTTAAGTAATTGTCCCTGTAAAATTTCTGATACTCATTTTTTCTCTCATGAGGTGTGTTCTGTCAGTGTCTAAGCTTAATACCTAGTTCAGTCACTTTAGCTGAAAAAGTGGTGAAAAGAGATCTACAATGAGATTTTTCAGTGCAAAGGAAAATCTTTTATCCCGTAGCTTTTCACTTGAACCTTGTTGTTTTTAAAATCCTTCCATAGGATGCTTTCATTTGCCAGTGTCCTTAAAAAAAAAAAAAAAAAAAAAAAAAAATCTGGGTTCTACAGAGCAGAATAATTCAGTAAGTGCTGTCAATTCAGATTTTTTTCCCTTAACTTTGAATTTGCTAGAAGTCTTGAGCATCAGTTTGTCATTTTTGCTGCCTAAGCAGATGATCAGAATTAGAATATATTCAATTCAGTAAGTATAGTCTCATAATATTTTTATATGGTTATCTTAAAAAGATAACTTTTTTATATAGCTGGGTTTTGTATAGTTTAATTCTGGAGAATATTTATACTAAAATTAAAATCTATGTTAAGTGCGTTACACTTGCACTCTAATTCTACATATCTTTATAAGTGCCTTTTGTAAAGTAGCTTGGTGTAGAGTGGTTACATTTTTCATTTCATAATTGAGTGTTTTAAGTGGTTAAGCGTAGTCCAAATTTTATCCAATTCCAGCTTGTGTTAATGGTGCTACACTCACACTGCCTTAGCACCTGTTATGGATTTTGAGTCATCTGGCAGCCCGTGGGACTTAGATAAAGAAGTACCAGGTGTCCTGCCTGTCTCTTAATTGAGACGCAATGTAAACAATATAGACTTGGCAATATGGTTATAGGAATGGATTAAAGTCCAGCTTTGTCTGCACTGATGAATCACAGCTTTTTCTTCCTAGATGATGTTATAAACCACTGAAGAATTTAGTTAGCTGTAAGATCTGATGGAGCAACGTAAAAATAAACAACATATCAAGGATTTTCCTAGAAGGATGGTACTGCACAATGTTAAATGTACTGGATTTTCCAATGAAAATGTAAGCATCGATTACAATTTCCTGCAGTAATTTAGCAATGTCGAAAGTGCTCACACTGCAAAAATGAAGATTATTATGCAAATTCAGATAAAGTCAATGCCTTTCAATATATAATGTGCTGGTAAACTAGGCAGAAAGCAATAGCATTGACTTGGAAACACTCAGTGGCTGCAACTTTATCTAGCCTATGCTTACCTTGCAGGACTTTTAACCATTTAACTATCAGGTGGATATACTGGAAGTAATCTCCTTTAGCTGTAAGATTAGTACTCTTAAAGAAAAAATCCTCTAAATGGCAAAAATATGTTGTGTTTTAATTTGCCCAGTAACTTTTAATTTATTACAGATTCATTGAATTTCTTAGAAGTGTAAAAAATGAAAAGTAATTTTCATTATATTCATTTAAAGAATGATGCAACTATACACATTGGAAACAAATTGCAAGATCTGGAATGATGGGATTAATTTGTATGGATTTATCTCATATATTCCCTTGTTTTCTTCATAAAGAAATGTACCTCAGAAATTGCCTCAGAAAGCCCTTTTGCAGTTGTAATTCGTGTGGAAAAATATTTTTATTAAGGTTGTTAGATATTACATTATGTGTTTGCTTAAATTCTACAGTCTTAGTCTGTTATTTGTTTTTCATATTTATTTTCCTTTTTTTATATCTCTACACTAATTAGTAGATAGTCATATATATACATTACTTCTTAAAATTTGTGATTTTGGATAATTAACACTGAGTCCCTTCTGCAGTTTGAAAATATTTGCATGAAATGCAACTTAACAATTTTGAGTCCTGAGTTTTATGTTCCTTTTTTATGAGGAAGAAAATACTGTTACATTTTATTGCAAAAGTGCTGTCACTAGTATTGAAAATATGGTTTCAGTGGAGAGAAAAATCACCTTAGAGACTATAAAATTATTAATTCTTTTACCTGTTTAGTAGTGTCAAGCATAGTATTTTTTTCTTCTTTCACCTAAATAAATTGCATCCAATATGAGAATGAACTGAATTCTGCTTTATGAGTCATCAGTGTTGTGACTAAGTTCCAATTGCATGTGCAGAAGCTGCTTTCATTTACAGCATAGCTGTGTAAACAGATGCACAGAGCAAAATATTTATATGCCATTTTCAATATTGGCAGTATTTAAGAAACAGAAAAGAACCCAGGATGACTTTGAGATATGAAGTTGACTTGAGTAAATAAAAGTTGCAGCTGGAAAAAAAACCTCTTTATTTGTATACTGTGCAAACTAGATGTGGAAATCACCGAAATGCAATAAATAGGGAACACCATGATGCCACTTCTGGAGAGTCACTTTTCAGATTATAAGAGAACTTTAACTATTCCTCTCAGTGTGGCCAGTTGATACTGATCACCCACCTACATACAAAACGCAGCTAGTTGCAGGGCTTCCAACACTGGATCAATAGCAGCCCGACTTACATCCTTAATTCTAAGAGCCAACAAAGAGTACAAATTGCTGTGACTCAGTATGAGTTCAGCTGGTTTGACAACCACTGCACAATCTCTTCTTTCAGAGTGAGATTTTCCAGAAAAAACTTCCATTTCTGTGATGTGTGGATTTTGTCCTGTCTTCCTTTAGAAGTCAAATTCTGCTATGGCTAGCTTTTCCTTTCAGCATCTGTAAAAGCTTGGTCCTAAACTGTACTTTTACCTTTATACTGGAGGCAGTCCTCCGTTCACATTTTGGCATCAGGAATTGTAATTTACTAGGAAAAATCTGCTCAATAAAATCGATGCTTTCATCATTTTAAGTACCTCAAACTGTAGCAATTAATTTTGTGCGGTTTGCACGCCCCACAAAAGAAACTTAAAATCTCCTACCAACAAATGCCATTTGTTGTGCCTCACTGTTTCTTTGTTTCCTTTCGTCTTTAATATCCTGGGAGTGTTTTTGTATGTTGACAATACTACAGATTCGGGTTTTTTCTAGAAAAGAAGAGGTGTACTCCTAAATTTGCTGAGAGGGCAAATGTAGTAAACAAGAGGGTGCCATCTTATGCAGCTTTTCTTAAAACATTGTTAATCTCTTTTATATAAATAGTGTATATGTGCAATTAAAAAACCTCTTGGAGGTGTCCACTGATCCTACAAGCAAGTACCTCTGGGTGGAGGATTTTCATTTTCCAGTTAAGGATGGAGCAGTGCTTTGGTTTCTGCTTGTCTAAATTATTTTCCAGATGTCTGGCTGACAAAGTCATACTCTCCCCAATCATATCAATATATATTGACTTCTTGGATGATTTTGCTAACAGTTGGAACTGCCAGAGATGCAGCTGTACATGTATTTCTGACAGTAGTTTGTAATTTAACCTGAAAAAGTCCATCTTGCTATTTAGAAATGCATTCTCGGGCTTTTTTCTAAGAGGTTCTAGGCGATCATCGAAACCTCCTCTTTTTCCTAGCACCAGAATCAAAGAATCTCAGGTACTACATACTGTCAGTATTGTGATCACATATTCCAATATACAATTATATTGTGATACCACACAGGTGTGCACATATCTATAAATACATAAGCATCAGGAGGGAAGATTTATGAATAAAGCTTTCATGGAAGTGTCTCATTTTGGGTTTTTTCAGTTTTCTGAATGAGACACACAGTGATGGGAAAAAATGGAGTGAAGAGCCCACATTTTTACTCCCTTTCACAAAGGGAGTCCTTTTGTTCTAATTCTGATTTTTTTTTTCCCTAAAAAATGAGAAAAAAAAGAAAAAGTTGTGTTATCAGTCTGCTGGACTTGACCAGCCTATCAGTAGGGGTGTAGGAATGCCTGCAGCATTGTTGAGCTTACAACTTGGAACTTCATAGTTCTAGGGTATTTCCTGAACTGTAGTGATCTTGATGGATTTTAAATTGTCCAGGCATCACCTTGAAGTCATGTACTAAAATGGAAGCTGAGGCATAACATTTTATTGTGCTATTTGAAGTGATAAATACTTCCTTTTGACTTTTGGAAAAATACAGGGTTTCTGCCTTTGGTGACTTTAGGTGCTTCACAAATGCATTCCTTTTGAATTCCACTGAACAAATGAAATATTGATCTTTTAAAGAGGTTTTTCAGACAGTACAAATATTTCCATCACCACTTTAGTGTATCAACAAACTGTACATCTCTTCAGCCCTTTTTTAACCTTCTGTCATTGAGTAGGTTCCCCAGCATAATCCTTCCCCCAGAAGCTGCTTAGGAAATCTGTCTTGATAAAACATTTTCTGTATTTTTTTTCCAAAAGTCTTGAGAGCAGTTAGGCATATAACTACTCTGTTGATCTGACCCAAGTTCCTCCTGACTGGCCTTAACAGGTGCCTGAGTCTACAATGTGAGAACCTCCATGCAGCAAATGCCTAGTCTTGGATGCCTCTGAAGTTCACAGGTATCTAAAGCTTTCACTGCCACCCTTCCCTGGAGATCTGCCCAGTTCATGCCCCTCTTTATCCATTGAGTAGGTAGGTATTTCCTTGCTCATCTGACCTGCAAGGCAGCAATGCTAAGAGTTTTGAAGGTATACTTGCTGGATTAGAGCCCACACAACACAACAGGAGGTAACTCCCTGGTTATATCAATCAGCTAGGAAATGAGGGAGCGGTTTCCAATTTTGAGGCTACATCTCCTGCCTCTTACAAAACTGCTCTAACCATTGGGACTGAGGACGTTTTGTAATCAGGCACACTTCATTCACTGCTGAAATTGCTCTTCGTTTCATAAAATAAGATCTCCTCTGAATCACAGGGAAAGTACATGCTCATCTGTGTAGCATAATGGTTATGGTACTTTCCTGGGAGAGGAGAGTCCCTGGATTCCGGTCCCTGCTCAGGAAGCATTTGTTATCAGATGGTCTTTGGAGCAGGCACTAGGATTTCTTCTCCAGCCCTTTTGTGAATCTAGCACTTAGATGCTTTGGTAATAGATAGATTACAGAATTGTGAGGTGCCATATCCTTAATTAAAGTCTTGGAAATTTTACTCCATGTTGCAACTGCTTTTTCTTAATTTTTTTCAGCCTCAGGTTAATGACATCTTAGGATTGGTATTCCCTGGATGATTGTAACATAGTCATCATGCATCCACTCTTCTTTAACTGCAAAATACTATATAGATTTATTGTAATGCATTTTATTCAATTCTAAAACTGAGAGGTGTGAATAAGAAGAATGGAAAGAAAACGTGTAGTCAGAATGACACAATAAATCTATGGAAATAACTATGAGGAGATGAATTCAAAAGAAGGACTTGAAAGATGGAGACAGTAGAAGAGGCTGAACAATGGGAAGCATGGGATTTTGTGGAGATTGCATGGTTAAAATTACAGGAAAGGAAAAATAAAGACTAAACAACTAGAGATGTGGGAAAATGTAGCAAACATTTCCTCGCCAAATTGAAGGATGACAAAGCCATGGATTAAAAAAAAAATTGGCAATGTGAGGAAATTGTTTTGGATATAAAGGAAAAAGATTAAGATGGTGGATGAAGATGCAGGGAGGAGAGCTGCTTTGCTTGTATTATTGTGGCACATATATATCCTTAGCATAGATCCCAGTCTCATTATACTGAGATGGAGTACAGTATAAGACAGATGTTGTTTGTCCCCCCAGAGGTGAAAAAGCCAAGTATAAAACTGAAGACAAAAAATGAAGGCAGATAGAAGATTCAGGGAAACGTGAAACAATAGTAGACAACATGAGTAGTTGTGTGACCTACACAGCAATGGACTGAGGTCTTCCAAGGTGTTTTCCTTGTTTCTTTTTTGATGAACATCATAGCAAAGGGAAGAGTTTGAGGGGGGATTGTTTTGTGGACACTTACGGAGACCTGGTGCTAGGCATAAGAAGCCACATGGAAAAAAATACAAAAGTGCCTGTCCAAAAATATTTAGGTGAGTGAGAGTGACTGTCTGTGTTAATTGACTGGAGCCAAGGGTAGTTTTGATAAAATTGATCAAGTAGGTATGGACTATAACAAAATAAGTAGCATGCCTTTGTGTTAGGGAGCGGCAGACTGATGGCAAAATCTGAAGAGAATGCCCAGTATGTTCAGAAAGTAGGCTCTGCAGTGCTCCAACTAGATACAAGGAGGAGTAAAAATTAATTTGTGGAGGCCAGAGAAAAGGATATGGCAGTAACTGAGGTGTGAAGTAAGAGCCTAGATAATTTTTTCATGTAGATGGCTAGAAGGAGTTTTAGCTTAGATTATGCAAAAAGGATCTGCAAGATGTAGATGTATTCTGCCACAGGAATCTAAGCAGAGCTAGAGTTAAAAAAAGAAAGTGATAACAATCAACAGTGATGGAGAGCTATTAGGTGAAGACATGAGATGTTGTTTTTCAGGCAGATTAAGCATAAGTAGGTGATCTGACAGCCATGATTTTGGTACTTGTTCCCAAGTGCAAATCAACAGATCTAAAAAAATTGCATGTTTACAGTGATAAGGGGAAGTACAGTATTTTTGGTATTAATAGAAATAATTGCAGATTTAGAGAATAAGTAAAATGGATTGTAATGCAAATGAAATTTTAGCTGGAGCAACTGCAACCAGGGCGACCTATAAAGGTACGATTCCTGATTTTTTTCTTGTACTGATTGTATTTTTCAGAACAACATCTTCTGAAAAATTATAATGAAGTCATTAGATTTTTTGTTACACTTTTTGCAGATTATATATCTGCAAGTTTTTAGCTGACAGATTTGGGTGAGTGCCTTAATGTATATCTTACCTTTTTATCCATTCTCTTTTGTTCCAGTTAGCACCTTCTTCAGAAGTGGCAAGCTCACAACACTGTTAAGTGTTTAGTCACTCTGTGTGCCAGAGTCTTTCTCCATTGGTTTGTCCTTGCATCCTTCCCATTCCATCTTAATTGGTGATGCCAGTGGCAACATCCACTGGCAGTAAGAATACAGCTTGCATTGCCCTATTATTACTAGCCATTGAGTTTGTATGTGCCACTCAATTTGTAGGTGCTAATAACTCTTCCCTAGAGAGCAGCATTTTAAAGAAATAAATGTCTAGCCTGTTAGAAGTAATGTAGAAATTAACTACCATGGGTTTATGGTCACTCTTGCAGATAGTTGCATTCAAATACAGTGTAGAACTAGATTATCTCAGCCACAACAGCATACAAATTTGAGTTTTAAAACACTAGAATGTTCTCAAAGTATAAATGAATAGAAGGTAGAAGTATCCAAATCTTGGCTACTCAGTTTCTAATACAGAAAAGGAGTTCTTCTGAGGAGAGTGCATCATTTCTTAGTGTAGAATACTGCAAGCTTTGGACTTAGTGTTCACATCAGATCTTTGTTTTGTTTTTAAGCGGGGTTCTGTTTTTAACAAGCTGCAGATGGTTTTGTGGATTGTTAGGATGAGCGGCAGCCTGGCTAGCTGAATTACTTTTCTCTGGGTGTACTAAGTGTGCATTTGAATTAGACTTCCAGAACTGATACAAGCATGTCCTCTCCGCTGTGTAATGAAAACACCATTATCCTCCTCTGTCAGCATCTGTGTCGAGACTTCTTTATTTGGTTAGGAGATAGGTACCTAGATTGGAGAATGGGAATGTCCTTGTCACGTTCAAAGTAGTAACTTTCCTTCATTTTTGCCTTATTTGTGTATAAGCTTTGGATATAATAGGATAAACTAAAAGGTTTCCTTTAGAGACCTCTGAAAGTAGAGCATTTTAAAAGCAGGTAGGTGTCTCCACCCTACTTTTTCATGAAACATTTTACCCATTCAAGCAGACTTTTAAAAACAGCTTGTTTTGATAGCAGCCTGTTCTCCTGTGGGCCTTCAGCCTTTGCTTCCTGGCAGCACCTTTGGTGCGAAAAGAGAGTGATCAATTGGGAGACTATCAGTGCCAGCATGCATAGAGTGATAAGTTAACACACCACTGGGAATTTCTAGGGCCCACCAAGATACTTCACTTCTAATGTGCTAACAAGCTCATTTTTCTACCTCTTGCCTCTTCAGTTATTTTTTTTTCTCAGGAGAGCTTAGAAGTTGAGTGCATCAGGCATAATGAAAAGCTCTGTAGGAGGGAGAAGCAATAACCCCATTTTTCCCTTTTCAGCCAAATAGAAAATTAGTTTCTGGTAATACACAAAGGCCAGTATTTTTTGTGCAAGGGGCACTGCTGTGAATCAAAGGACTCTATTAACTGCAGAAAATTCAGCAGCTGTGAATCTCCCCCAATGAAAAAAGTGCTTTTCAACAAGTTGTGAGATACGTAGTATTATTTAGACTTCAACCATCAGTTTCATCCTCTACCACTTATACATAGCCTCTTAAAAACTGTGCTATATTACTCTCCTCTGTTAAGGCTCAATACTGTGTTTATCCCCCAACCTAAGAACCATTACAATGGGAGATTTTTATATTTTCTCTTGTCCCAGTGCTTCTATTATAGCTTCTCTAGCCTGAGACTTCTGCTGAGGTTCAGCTGTCTCGGGATCCAGAAAGAATTCGGAACACGGATTTTGGAGGGAAAATTGTTTCCCTGTTTCACTGTGTAACCAAATTGTGGTCTAAGGAAATACAATGAAGATTGACTTATTCACTGGAAGTTATTTTCAGATAATATAGTCTCTATACATTCTTTCATCTTTAGATGTACTGCAAAATCTACTGTAAATATTGTACAGAAAACAACTGCAAAAAGGTTGCATAGGAAAAGTTCCATAATTGTTGAAGTACAGTTTTAAAAGCTACAGCTGGAAACAATACCCTTCATCTTAATTTGGGGCTGACAATTTTATTGTTTGTCATAACTGAAAATAGTATAGTTAGTTATTTTAAATGTTAGCACATGTTATTAAAAACACTTATCACTGGTAATGCAGTTTTTATGTTTGGATTGCTAAAAATGTGTGCAAGGTGACTATTATCCCCATTTCACAGACAGCAAAATTGAGTCTGAAAGGTAGTTTCCTCACTGTCCCTGTTCCCCCCGAAAAGAGCAGCAAACCTGAAATCAGAGCACAGAACCTTCAAGAAACTGATTCTGAGTGCATTCCTCCACAGCATGCTGATTTGTTTGGTGGTTTTTTTAGGAAAAGAGAACTATGTAAAGAGAAAATGATCTTGCTATCTACAAATAAAATATGAAAAAAAAGTGTGCATGAGCATAAATGCCAGGGAAAATCCCTGATCGTTTTATGGTTCTGTAAGATAACTGGAGAAGGTCTCCCTCATTCAACATATTGAGTCCAGCTGGAGGACTTTGAAAGTTGTGAGAGAAAAGGTTAACTGATTTCTCAGTTCAGGAACTATACGACATGAAGTCAGCATGGTAGTTTTTCTTGATAATTGTATGTTGCTGCCTGCTGCTCTACATTTTGACAGCCATTTCCATAGTTGCTTTCATGAACAGCAGAAATATTCTCTCTTTTTCTCGCTCTCTCTGTGCTAACAGCACAATCAGGCCTGCTGGAACAAGAAGCCTGGAGAGGGTTCTTCAAAAGCAGCAACACTTCAAGGTACCGGTCTCTTGTCAATAATACCAGAGAGGGAGAACACAGGGAAAAGGAAGAAGTACAGTGTTTTGCTGTCAGTGCCCTGCCGACACCCTGTTAGCCAGTATTTAAGGGTCCTGCGGATTCTTTACAAATATTCTTGCTTGTTTTAACGGCATAATTGACGAGGTATTTTTCCCAATACTCAAATTTAGCTATGTGTTTATCTTAACTGCATGTGTGTGTGTTTAGGGATTATGGAAGCAGCTTGTTACAGAAAAGTGCAAAATCATTTATTTTGTTAATGCTAATGTTTTTTTTCATGCTATACCTCTTAAAAATTTTAATGTTTTTATATTGAATTGTGACCGGAGTACAGCCAAATCAGTTACTTAAAAGAGAGTATTTAAGTTGCTGCTGTTTGAAAAAATTTTCGAAAGTTTTGCATCACGTGTGGAAAAAAAGATATTTGAACCATAAGGTTTACATTAATCGTGTTTATCTTACAGTTAATATTCAGTGCATCAGATAATACAGTTTTGTAAAGAAAAGAATTAAAAATAAGTCTGTACAGTCACTGAAATACATGCTACGTATCTAACAAAAACAAGAATTCTGAATTACTAGGTGCTGATATTTAGCAGTTACAGTACATGATATAAATTGCTCCTTAATTCTTGGCTAAACCAGTTATGAGGAGAGAGCACGATACCTGCAAACAATTGTTCAACATCATCTAGAGCCTACAACTTTTGAGGATTTTGCTGCTCAGGTTTTCTGTCCAGCACCTTACCACCATTTGCCCTCAGAGACAGGTAAGAAATACAGTAAAGAACTGGGTTTGTACAATCTTACTTGAAATGCAGTATCCTTACTTATAAAGACTAAAAATTCAGACCTTCACACATCATTAAGAGTTACCATTAATTGAAGAGATTATACGTACATATTTGAGAACCTGGGCAAAGTTGCTTTTAAATCTTTATTCTGTTTCCTGGCATCATGAGCCAGTGCCTGGCATTAAGATTTGGCAAGCTGCTTTAATACAGCAACTAGACGCTGTATTTTTACAGTGAATTTTATCATGTTCCCCTGTGTAAAGTCTCCATGGAAGTGTTGCTACTCCTTCATCCAGGCTGGTTCAGGTAGACACGTTCTTTAATCTAAGTACACCTTCCAGATAAGAAAGTTTTAAGGCTCACTATGTTTTTAGAATGTAAAGTTTTAAATTGGAACTCTGAGAGCCTTGCAATCATCAATTTTGTTTCCAGGTTATTAACTGCAAAGTTGTTTTTAAGGTCATTTTTGCCTTCCAGTAAAATACCTGTTTTATAAGAGGATACTGCATTTTCAGTTACTAATGAGAAAATCGGTAAAAGAAAACGAGTAACTCAAGGCCTTCCTGTTCTGAAATTTCTTGAACTCCTTATGATTATTTCATTATTTTATTTCCCCTCTTTTTAGATCATTAAATATCAGTTCTGTTTATCTGAAGGTAAGACAAAGTGTCCAAAAACCCCCTTTGTTCCTCTTACTTTTACTAGATCACTAAGCTTGTAACCAAATTGTATGCGAACTTTCCTTGTTGCCCTTGTTCACACTAAAAAGAATTTCACACTGATTGAGAAATGACCACTACATCTTCTTAAAGTTTTAGTCTTTTACTAACCTCAGGTCTGCATGAAGCACTAACACTGGTTCTGGGATTAAGGTAACTAATGATAGAGACAGTTGTTGAATGAGTAACACTTTTATTGTGTTGACCTTTGTTTCTCAGCATGAACAAGTAGTACTGGATGGCAGTGGTGTGTTTTGTACCCTGTGCTGTCTTTCATTGATGTTGTAAGACATTCTGCAGTGATAACATAGGAGAGAAGGAGAAGAAGAATGTGTAACACTTGAAATTCCTTGTTCAGAAACCTTTATTTAATAACGAATAAATCAAAATGTTTCTGCGGAAAAGCTGTAAATCTAAATACAATAAATTTTGTAAGAATAATTAATTTGGCAAGTTGTTATCTCAACATTTGTTTCTCAATAGCAAAAATATGCAGAAATAAATTCTAACATTATAGAGGAGTTGTGATAGGACTACAGAAAGAATGGCTGAGAGATGTTAAAACTTTGAGACTCTTTTGCTTGAAAGTATAAACCATAAGTAGAAATGAGGTGCAGTTTCAAAGTATAAGTGGTATAGTTATGCTAGTGCAAATAGTCAAGACCAAAAGGAAACAAAACTAAAAGTAATTCAAAACTAATTAAATCAGTATAAAAAGATTGTAACATAATTTAATGTAGAAAAACATTTGAATAGGAAAAATCTGTAACTAGAAACATTAAAAACAATAACCAGGGATACCAGTCCTTGCCACATTTCCTACCTAATGCACTCAGTAAGTATTCAACACCAGACACTTTTGTACAGCTAGTATATATTCCGTATTCTAGTGCAGTTGTATCAGTTCTGCCTATTCACTTTCAGAAATCTCATTCCAGGCTAAATCATTCTGCCCTCTTCCTCTAGTTCATTCTTTTGGGGTGAAGCAAAGCTGCTTTTCTGTACTAGTTTGGTGCATTGGAGACCACTGCTCTACAGTGGCAATTCCTGTATTCCTTTAAAAATCGTCCTAGTCATACTTGGTATTCTCTAACGTGATCTGGAAAAAGATTATAACTTTTGGAAATGATGTTAGACTTAACCTTTCTATCAAACGTAATAATTTTCTGCAGGAATCTCATTAATAGGAGCTTGTGATGTATTTCACATCTGCATGTATGCGCGTGCGTGTTTACATACCACGAAACATGATGTCCTGTCCTGAGGGCCACGTTCTTCTGGACCTTGCACTGTGCAGTGGAGCTGACCAACACATCAGTGTCAGGAGCAGCCAGGAGCTTCCTAGGACGGACATGCAGCACAGTGTGACCTGGCATGAGAGTCAAAGAACCTGTCCCCAGACCTGCCCGACTCAGCTTTCATTCCAGCACAGGGACGCTGGGGATGCTCTGGCAGCCCTGCTCGCAGCCTGGGGGCTGACCCCTGCTCAGTCCGGGGCTGCTGGGGCTCTGATACTCAGCTCCAGGACAGAGTGCCTGAAGTAGCACCACACCATCTGCCGGAAAGGTTACCCCAGGGCTTGGGGTTAGCCTGGAAACCACTGGTTTCCAGTTCTAGTGAAGGCAGACCTGTGAGCAAGGTGATGACCTAGAACTTTAATGGACCGTGACCCCAAGACTGAGTCCACCAGATGTGCTATTCAAAAAATAGATACCCCTACGTTCCTAGGGTCCCTACAACAGACAGATTTCTTGAAAGATATGTGAAGAGCTCCGAATTGTGCCAGGATTGCACATAGGAGTGGCACTGGAGTCCTGCCTGGCAATCCACACACATTCATCACCCCCAAGGTGACCCAGACAAAACCTCGCAGGCTCCCTGCCAGATGTTTCCATGTCATCTGAAAATTTCTGACCAGATTCTAGAAATACATCACCATTTTTTTTTTAACTAAAAATATTTCATTTATATCTGTTTTTTTAAAATGAAAAATAACTGACCAGAAGAGACTAGAAAAGATTTCCACATTTCAGGTATTATAGCCGTGATTCTTCAATTGGATCATGATCTCCAAGATTACAAATGCTGAATATGTCTAATTTTTATAAAATATTATATACAATTTCTTCTTCTAAGGAAGTTATATACAAACTGTGAAGCTACTACAGCCCATGACCAGGTGTTGTAATTTTGTTGTTGTGATCCTGTTGGCCGGTTTCAGCATGCCAGTTTTTTTCATTTGAGCTATGGTAATCAGAGCAAATAGAGAACATGCCATTTGGTAACAAACTCTGTTTCCTCAGATTGACATATTTCATCAAAGGCTCAGCTCTGAGCAAAAGCCGTTTCCTTTCTTAGAGTGGTTGCTCTTCAATACAATGTGATTGTGGCTGCTGCTGGTTTATCTAGATACTTAGTTTGCCCTGTCAAAATATCTGACAAGTCCACCTTCCCGTGTTGAGGAACCTGACTAGTGTAGTGGATGTGTACATTTAAAAAAATTGAGATTTACCTACACTTAATCACAGAATATAATTCCGTTGCCTCTCTATTTTTTACTTTGTGCTGACTCTGTTAAATAGAGTAACTGCAAATACTCTGTTAAATAGAGTAACTCCTGCTATACAGCTATTGAGTAAACCAGATGTCTGTGACACCAGAATAGGTTGAGGGAACTGTCAATGGTAAGCTCAATGACATTGAAGGGCTTATTGACCCCATGATGCTAAGATTCTGAGCTTTAAAAGGTACTGATGTCTTGGGTTTGTTTTTTCTCTATCTTCTTTTTTCCCCCCCTCTTCCTACTGAAAATAGTACCTCGGTACAGTAAACCTTTTAAAGAAGGGGCCTCTCTCCATCAGTCGTAGTATTTTCCTTGTGAGAAAAGCATAAGACTTTTTGATCCCAACAATCATTCCTGTATTTTCAAGCCTGTGTTCAGAACAATTCTGCTGCCCCACTCCCAAAGTACGCCTGACAGGCAGGGAAGCAGGGGAATGTAGAAGTAACAATACTTCAGCCTTGCACAAGAGAAACTCAAATTCAACAGCCTGCTGTTGAGCAACTCTTCCGCTGCTTGTCTGCTGGGTAACATTAACTGAGAATCTTTTTGGCACTTCACAGATAAGAATGATGGTGCTTTTCTCACTGTAGAAGGGTCTAAGCAACACTTGTTGATGGTGGTGGGTGAAGTTTGTGACTGGAAGTGAAGGTGAAATATAGAAATGAGGGCTGTATGTCTGGCAGGCCTGGGAAGAGTTTCTCATTATCCCTTCTCCAGTCCAAACTTAGGAAAAATTTTGGTTTTCATACCAAATCAGAGCAAACCCACAAGACTTACTGACATTTTCCAAAAATTTCATATTGGAACAACTGAAGCTGAAACTTTATGCATTTCTGAATTATTGTCCTTACGTCGACCACTTGGGTGATAGTGAGCTGGGGGTCCTCAGCACTTTGATGCAGTAAATTCAGTGTGGACTGCTAGAAATCCAAACAGATCAACTGTCTACATTTAATGAAATGGGTCCACTGAAAAAAATAGAGTATGATTGTCCAGTTAAGAAGCAGCCTATGCATATGCACAAGGGGACAAAACTAAATTTTAATCCTGATGTTTCCTAGTTTTTGAATGTTTGACTGTGAATTTATTGTCTTGTGACATTTTCCTTCCATTTTTGTTTTGTTTAAGGCATAGGGCAAATGCAAATGATGTAATAATAATGTAATACCGATATAATGTAATACCGATTAACAGCCATGTGATTCAGGAGCAAAACTGTAACCTCTAGATCCACCACCACCGCCTGCAGACTGAGATAGGGCAATAATTGGTAGCAATGATAAGCTGTCTTACCTCTGCCTTGAATCTCCACTAGTGGAAAGATTGGGAATTTCGCCAGTGGGTTTCACGGATATTAGTTGACAGAGAGGAATGGGTTACCCAATAGTCATGTTTCCAGCCTGGTTCTGAAGAGCATTCTTCACTAGGTGTGGGCTCTGCCACTTTTTTGCCATAAACTTAATCTTTTTTGCGGTCGTCTTTCTCATGTCTGGCTCTTAGTTCTTTGTCTCCTACCCAGTTCCAGTCTCCCAGGTCTTTAGGCCACTCACCATCTCTTCCTCACCTTCTCATCTTGCTTTGCAGCTGCTTTTGCAGTCTTTCTCTCTGCATCCGCTTCTCGCTTCCTTTCCTCATTTCCCAAAATTAGTGAGAGACTTTATTGACTTGACTCTAGCAAGGCTCTGCTGAACATGACAGACAACTTGGCCCAATTTGCACTGGAATTTGTAAGACTGGCAAAGCAAAAATGATTGCCCTCTTCCCTAGAGGCCACGTGTGGGGGGCTGAAGTATCTTTTAAGATACTTAATTGAAGTATCTTCATCAAAGTAAAGGCCATCAGAATTTACCAACATGCACAAATTAATTTTCTTCTGTGGCCATTCTCAGAAATGGCACTCAGGAAAATGTTTATCCGGACAACGGGGTGTGATGAAGCTAGACGTACTGAGAGTAGTCCTACCATGCAGCACCATGTCTTAACATCAGCACCCTGTCAGGCTGCTGCTCGGTGAATTTTTCACCTCTTTGAAAGTCAGAACTGACGAGCGAGAGGAGTCATGCCAACGTGTGTGTTAGGATACCTCCGGATTCCTCCACCTCACCTCGCTTCTAACTCAGTCTGTGTCTAGTTAGGATTCAATTTTACATTTAAACAGTTAATTTCTGAGTCAAATAACCAACATACTGTTATTAGAAGATCCTGAAATGATCAAATGGAGTGTGAAAATGTTGCATTTCAACTTTGTTGAGCCACTTCCTCATTCAGAAGCAGTTATGCTTTATGTTATCGCCCCAAAATATCATAGCTCATCAGGCTATGATATTTGTCACTTGTCAAGCTTAAGAGATGAAAAATATGGATCACTTCCTGACATTTTTCAACCTCTTAAAAATCCTAACACATCTATTTTGTTTATTTTATAGAACTTTCTGGTTCTAGGTCAATTGTCAATAAAGCCTTCTTATTTAACCCTTTTTTTATATTTTGGATAACTAAATATTTCATTGTGTAGAGAGATAAAAGATAATAACATTTTACACTGAAGATTTGAGAACTCTGAAGGGGAAACAAAACCTGCAAAAATTCTCTATACTACACTTAATGCCCACATGTGTGTATGTGCGTATGTATGTACATATAGGTATATATGCTAATCTAAAATCCAAATAAATTGAGTTACTAATCAGTCTGTTGATTGCTGTCAGACTTTAAGTATATTTTAAGTGCCATTATTCTTCACTCTTCTGGTGTGATATGTTCAGATGTGAAAATCACTTTACATGACTTCTGTTCTTCAATAGCTTTAAGTCAGTTTCTTAAAAAAAATGGGATTGTATGTGAGTCTGTGCTTCTGTCTGCAGGAATTAGAAACAAAATTTTAAGATACGACTGGAATAATACGTTAATTGAAATAATTGGGGGGGTTGAGGTTTTCTTTATCCAACCCATGATAAAATTTCACGCTAGGGTTTGACCCTTCGATGCAGACTAGCTAGCTTAAATACTCTGTTTTTTCTTCTTTACATGATTTCAGGAGTCTCATGTTGAGACTGGCTGTAATTTTAGCAGACTTAATACTGTGAAACAGCTGGGGAGCAGAAGCCATATATCGAGTTGCCATTTGTTTTTCCTTCTCAGTTGTGTGTATGTGTGTGAGTATTCAACTGTTTTCACAGACTTTAAGCAAGCATTTCAGACAATGTTTAGGATGTATCTCAGTTGCTGTGAATAAGGTTGCTGGATTTGGATAATGTTATAGAATTCTTTTCTTTCTCTCTCTCTTCCTTTTTTTCTTGTAATGCTTAGTTGGTAAGTATGATGCCGGATTTCAAAGCTGTTGCTTCATTGCACATAACTAACTCATCACTCTCTTTAACCTGTAGCATGAGCAGCAATTGCATAATGAAATTCGAAATTCCGTTTTCTGTGCTCATCTGTTAATACCCTTCAATCTCTGCGGTTCGTGTCTCATGTCTCACACCTGTTATCTTTTATCTTTTCTCCTCCCCCTTCCTCACTTCTTTCCACTCCTCCTTCCTCATCACTTCTTCATTCTCAACAAAGAAAGAAATGCTGTGATATTTCTTCTCCTTCCAAAACCTCCACTAGAAAGCATTGGCCACATCAAGGTAAAGGGCAAAGGCTTGAAACGGAAGGTCTTTCACGCTAGCTGTGAATGGTATGCTGTGCAAAACAACAACGGTTATTTTCTATTCTCTAACTTCCACCATTTGAAATGCTTTAATTCCTTGTAAAATTAGAACAAGATAGAATTTCAGAAACTGAGACTGCATGTTTCCCTGCCTGCCATTTCTATAAGGCACAGTGAGTCAGGCATTATCATGCTTTTCCAGATTGTTTGGCAATGAAGTACCTAGTTCATGAACAGAATTACTGTCACCAGCTAGGGAACAAATAACAGCCCTTTCTCCTCCCTGTCGCTTTGATGGGTCATGTCAGTTTGAAAAAGATGGAAAGCACCGTGCCGTGCCTCTGGAGCAGGCAGGTGATGGACCAGGGTGAGGAGCATGGCCAGGTCACTAAATCACTGAGGTTTATGACAATACGTTTTAAATGTACTCTTCTTGCCTGGTGACCTGTGATTTTATTTTAGAGGAATCTTTCAAAATAAATCATGATCAGTTTTGAGTGGGTTTTGCACCCCTTATAAGTAAAATGTATACTGAGGGAGAGAGCTCTTCAGTTCTGATTATTGCATTATTATTTTAAAGAATTGCCAGTAGTAGCATGATGTGGAAGAAATAGCAAGTGATATTCTGGCTCACTGAAGTCAGCAGGGGTTTCCCCATTGACTTCTGCAGGACTAAGCTTCTGTCCGTAATTTACACAGGTCAGAAGCGATCAGTGGCGACTGAGGTAATTGAGTTCAGTCAGGCTGTCAGTCTCTGTAAATGGCTAATTAAAATGCAGTTTAGTTCTGTGGGTGTGAGTTCATAGTGTTAATTTTCTGTACGCGGAAAGGAGAATGTAATTTTGATTTCATGTTTTCTCCTTTTCCTTTTGTATCTCTATGGAAGAAGGTTTTGAGATGGGCTGTTTGTAAGGGAAGAGCCGTGTCCTCTTGCAGCGAGGGCGCGGGGCCCACCGGAGCATAGCTCTGGGTGCTGGGCTCAGGAGCTACATACCGTTATCTCAAATTCATCTTGTTCCTTTTACAAAGAAGCGTTAACGTATAGTGCATCCAGTTAGTATGATCTGTTCAAGCTTCTGCCTTGTGGGCCCTGTAGGAATTTGCCTTTCGAAGCACTGACTAAAGTTGGGATGGGAGAAGGTGTTTTGCTCTCCCAGCCGGCCCCCGATTCGCTCCACCTCCTCAGCTGCATTCCTAGAGCTCCCTTCATGCGCAACGAGCTGTTAGCAACCTCCATGCTCTCATTAAAGACTGGATCCTTCTGGGTTGTGGTTTGAATAAGGAATCCCCATCCCTGCGAGGGAACTGGAGGTGCTTGTTCTGCCGGTTGGCGGGAGAATGCCCCCCAGTTCAGCGCTGCCTCGGCTGCCGAGAGCGAGGGGGTTCCGCAGTCCCGTAGCTCAGTGGTTTCTGGCATCATCTTTTCTCTAGAGGCGGATCTGTGGCAGTTGCTAGCTCCACGTGCACTGCCAACACCCACAGCTGGTAAAGGGCTAGGAGATGCTGTGGGAGTGACAGCAGCACTGAAATTCCTCTCTGCCCCCTGCGAATAGATTCCCGCGCTGTGAGCGCGGGCGGCGGCACTGACCCGTCTGGTTCTTGCTGTCCTCTGCAGGCTTCTGCCCAGAGACTCAGCCGGGAGAAACTCCAGCAGCAGCAACAGCACAGGTGGATGGAACAGACTTAGCCTCTCCAATGTCTCCTCGGACTAGCAAGAGCCGCATGTCCATGAAACTGCGCCGCTCCTCTGGCTCAGCCAACAAGTCCTAAGTGGCGCGATGCCTGCAGCTTGCTAGTGAACAGCGATCGGCCACCCTTCCCGCAGCCGCGCGCCGCTTTCCGTTAAAGGATAATGTCTCTAATGTGTGTGTGCCCCTTCCCTGCATACCCCTGTTCTGTACGTTTATTTTAAACAGTGACACTGGAATTTTACTTTAATGTTTTAACTTTTGGGGGTTTTTTATCAAACTCCAGGCTGCCTTTTTTTTTTTTTTTTTTCTTTTTTTTTTTTTCCCCCCTCTGCAGTGCAGTTTGTCCTCTGCACCTTTTACCTTCCTGGATGATTACGATATCTTAACAGTACTCATTTTTAACTCTGGTTGATCTCGAGTCGTATATGGAATTGGAGACTGCAGTTTGATTACACTATATTTATTGTGCCCCATTGCAATTTTCTCTGTAACAAAGAAAGAAATATGTACAACTTGAAAATGAATGTACAATTTTAAATTGAAGTTGCATTTGTAAAGTCTTTGTCAGATGTCACAATGTTAATGCACAGGATGTGTACAGATTATTTATGTTAGGAATAAAATAGTTCAACGGCCTTTCAAGCATTACAGAGTCCAAACGAAATAACTTGCTCGTAGCACCAACTCTTTCTTCACAAAGCAACTATCATTTCATAACTCTGCAGGTGATGCCATAATCTATGCCAGAAAAACAAAACAAAAAAAATCACTGTGCTGAAATTCTACTTATGCTTGGCTTCCAAATATTTTTATAATGTTTTGCTTTTCCAAGTGGTATCAATAGTAAATGCCATTGAGTTTCATGGTTTTTAGCCTTTATCACCGGGCTGGGTCTAGATGTATATTCTTGTTTCTTACATTTAAAAAAAAAAAAAAAAAAAAAAAGCACTCTCCTCATAGAAATTCATTGCTCTGATGATGTGTACTAGGGAAGAAAAGGAAACATGTTCCAGGAGCCTGGCCTGAAATGCTGACGATTCCAACCCCGTGAGTGCAGATTAGTACACGCGTTCCACCCTCCCAGAGATATTTTCCTACAGAAGATGAAATGCTCACATTTTGAGTCTGGCAAACGACAAAATGCTGTTAACAAAATGTAGCATGACATCGGTACTAACTGCATGTGTAAATATATCATATGGGCAACAATAAAAAGATAAATTACGTATTGTCATTCATGGAGTATCTACAAATTTGTAATGGTTGAAGAGAAGACATGCTATTTAATAATACAATAAAATTATTCTTACCACCTTTTGTATATTAGTCATTCACCTCAATGGTTAGTTTCTTACTCCAATTTATAGGAGAATAGCATATTACACGTGGAGCAGTTAAGTGTGATACACAGCCTAGTTTTCATTTGTATTAAAAAGTACACACGAGTTCTTAGGAACTCTTTCCCAACCCATCGCAAGAACGCCGTACTGAAAACTTTTCCCCAGAGCTAGTAAATACAATCCACATAGCTCCGCAGGTAATGCAAAGTGCTGGACGTTCCCTCCTGCAGGCTGGTTGTTCGAGTGCTAATTGTAGGAGCAGTTAATAATCATCAGGTTTCTGTGGTCCAGAGCCCTTCGTCTTTGACTGTACAAGTGGAGAAAGGAGAGCGATGATTTAAAAAAACACAGTGACCTTCTCCAGGGGACAACTCATTTAATTGCATAAATGGGCATTTTTACCTAAGTCTCCGTGACCAACAAATGATGGAAAAATGCACAACTTAAAATAACACGCTTTATTTCTGGCATATGAGAAGAGTGAGCTGCCAGTTTAGCCTCCTTCGTCAGGCAGCAAATCTTGGCTGCTTTAGGTTATATTGTGTTAATTCATTTGTCCAGGTCCTGGAACTAAAATGAGAAAGTCTGTAAAGCACATTTAAAATAAAGCACTCATCGCTTGCTTTCAGCCTTTGGGTGTGACACACGTGAATATTTGCCTTGCGTAACAAAATAGAAAGGCACAGAAATAATTGCTTTAGAGGATGCTAATCAAAAGATTGAAAATATTTTGCATGCTCATTTCAGAGAGAGTGTCAGAACAAAGACTACGGCTGGGATCAATTCGGTTCTTCAGAAACCGCCAGCTGACCCACTTTGCCCTGCTGAATTGAAGAAAGGCATGAGCTTTGTTTTAAATCCTTTATTGAATTCGCCTGCCCTTATTCTTGGCCTCATCTGCTCTCGCGTTTAGAAACAAGCACTTAACGTGTGGGGGGGAAAAAAAAAAAAAAAACCAAATAAATAAATAAATAAATAAATCCCGGCTGAAATGTCAGTAGCTGGTAAATTCGACGGTATTTCGAAGCATTCGGCCAGGCCACCGTTAAAGCCAGGGAACATGCACCGCGGGTTGCTTTGCTAACGGTGGGTCTCCTTAGGGAGAAGGCAGGCAGCCGGTCACCTGCGCTTCAGCAACGTATCAAAAGACTGTTCCGTGTCCTAATTCCAGCTGTTCACAACACTCGGAGGAGCTCACGGGGGAGAGGGGCCGGAGGCCATCCGAAAAGGCCGCGTGCGGACAGGGACCCCTCTGCCTGGCGAGACCGACGCGCCCTCCTTGCTGTCGTGCGTGCCGCACCAACAGGCCCCTAAGGGAGCGGGTTTCGAAACGGGGGGCGCGCGCTTTGCCTGCCGCACGGTCGCCAGAGTACAGAAGCAGAGAGTGAGCGGGAGATGCGTACTTAGCTATAGAAGACCAACAGCTCGTATTTTAATTAAGCAGACAGCACGATTAATTTTCCATACGTTTTGCTAGCTATTATATGACTCGACATTGACTTAATAGGAACGTTTACCTTCTCGACTATCTTAGCACAGAGTACAGCAAACAAAACACCTCACAGTGACTTAAATGTTGAAGCTCGGGGGCTAAGGCTATCAAAACAAGGTCACTAGATCAGGCTCCTTTTCTCACGAAAAATAATTCCTCTCTTTAAATATCGTATGTACAGCTGTACCGCGATCCCGGCACCGAGCGCAGTAGCTACGGAAGATGTACTTCCAGCGGGCCGCCGCCCCGGCGCCGCCCGCCTCCCGGCCGATGCGGGCAGGGCCCGGCCGCCCGCCCCGGGCCGTGCCCCGCCGCCAGCCGCGCCCCGGCGCCCCCTCCCTCGCCGGGCCCGGCGCGAAGGCCGCCGGCCGGAGCCGCGGAGGCGGCCGAACCCCGCTCCGCGCCGCGCCGCCGCGGGGGCGAGTGCCGTGGGCCGCCGGCCGGGGAGGGGGCGCGGCGGCAGCCGGCGGGCGGCCCCTCCGCCTTCGTGGCCGTGAGTACCGCGACTTTCCATAGGAATTACAGCGTGGACGGGACTGGCTCGGCTCGCCCGGGCTTCCGGAGCAATCCCATCGCGGGGCGGCCGCGGGCCTAGCAGCCCGGCCGGACGGGCACCTGGAGCAGCAGGACCTGCCTGCCCTCCGGCGGGTGGCACTTGCTGGCGTGCCGCGCCAGCCCGGGCGCGCTGAAGAAGGTGGCGGGGCAGTGCTTGCAGGGGAAGCCCTGCCGCTCGCCGCCCGCCGCGCCGCCCTCGGGGGGCCCGGCCGGCGGCGGCAGCAGCAGCTCCTCCCGCACGGCGTGCCACAGCCGGTGCTTGTCCCTGATGTCCGCCGAGGGGAAGCGGGCGCCGCAGAGGTGGCAGGCGAAGGCGAGCTGCCCGCGCTCCGGCGGGCCGTAGGCGGCGGGCCGCGCCGGCCCGTGGGTGCCCAGGTGCTTGCGGAGGTAGGCCTGCCGCCGGAACCGCTTCTGGCAGCAGGGGCAGGCGAACGCCTCCCCGCCGGGGCCGCCGCCGGGGCCGGGAGCGGGAGCGGGAGCGGGGCCGGGCGAGGCGCTGTCCGCGCCGCCGCGGTGCTGACGGGGCGGCGGCGGCTGGGGCGGGGGCGCGGCGGGGCCGCGGGGACGCCGCTCGGGGCTGTTCTCCTTGCCCGGCGGGGCGGCGGCGGCGGCGGCGGCGGAGCCGTCGGCGCTGGGGCCGGGCCGCGGCTTGTGCCAGCGGCGGTGCGAGGCCAGGTTGGCGGGGCAGCTGAAGATCTTGTGGCACTCGGGGCAGCGGTACTCGACGCGCACGATGCGGGAGCAGCGGTGCTGGGCCAGCGCCAGCGGGTCCGCGTACTGCTCCTTGCACAGCTGGCAGATGAACTCGCCCAGCGGCGTGCGCCCCGCCGGCGGCCCCGGCCCCGGCCGGCCCTCGGGCCCCTCCTCCTTGATGCGCAGCCCCAGCACGGGCGAGGTGGTCACCTCGTCGGCGAAGCTCAGCTTCCGCGTGGCCTTGGCCTTCTTGGCCGGCGCCTTGGCCCGCGACGGCCGCTTCAGCGCGGGCACCGGCGGCGGCGGCGGCGGCGGCGGCGGCGGCGGGGCGGGCAGCGGCGTGCGGGGCTGCAGCAGCAGCTTCTCGGCGGGCGGGAAGGAGGCGGCCAGGGGGAAGGACTCGGCGGAGGCGGGGGAGCTGAGGCACCGCTCGAAGAGGGCCGCCCGCGGACCCGCGGCGCTGCAGGGCCCCGCCACCCCCCAGGCGGCCGGCCCCTCCGGCGGGGCGAGCCCGGGGCCCCCGCAGCCGCCGCCGGGGGGCCACGTCGCGGGGCAGGCGGCGGCGGCGGCGCCCTCCTCCTCCTCGCCCTCCTCCTCCTCCTCCGCCCCCTGCCTGGCGGCGGGGCTGCCCCCGGCGGCGGGCGGCGGCGGCGGGGCGGGCGGCGGGTCCCGCTCCGGCTCCCGCTCCCGGTCCCGCTCCGGGTCCCGCTCCCGCGGGCGCGCCCGGTAGGAGCCGCCGGGGCGCCGGCTGCGCTTGACGAGGAAGCCGCGCGGCATGGCGGGGCGGGGCGGCGGGAGCGCGGCGCCACCAGCCCGCCCGGCCTTTATACCCCCGGCGCCCGCTCCCGCCCGGGCGTCATCCTCCCTCCGGCGGCGGCGGCCAATGAGGAGTTGGGGCCGGCGCTGGCGGCGGGCGGAGGCGGCGGCCGGGCCGGGCCGGGCCGGGGCTCCCCGCTGCCCCGGCGGGGTGTCGCCGGGAGCGCGGCCCGCGGCGGGAAGCGGCCGAGGCGCCCTGCGGGGCGGAGAGAGGTGCGGGCCCGGGAGCGTGGCTCCCAGGCGGCGGCAGCCCGCGCCGGGGCACGGCCGCAGCCCCCCGGTCAGGGGCCGGCAGCGCTCTGGCGGGAGCGTCCCCAGATGCCGCCGGTGGTGTCCGAGCCAGCGGCCTTCACCCACGGCCGGGCCGCCCCGCGCCTCTTTCCCCTGAAGGCAGCGGCAGCCGGGAGCGGGCTCCGTCCTTCAGCACCGCCACATCGAGGGTTTTCTCGGAAGGCGCCAGAACGGTCTGGCGTTAAGGCGAGGTCGCCGGGCAAGAGGCGAATTGCCGCTGCCGCTCAGAACGCTGCATCGCTGCTCTGTGTCATGGCTGTGGTACCCTGGCAGCTTCACCCGTGGGCAGCCTCCTCCGAGCCCGGGGAGGCAAGCCTGAGCTGTGCTGCAACACGCGGCGGAGCAGCCCAAACCTGCCCCCCCCCCCCCCCCCCCCCCCCGCCCTCCCTGGCCCGGTTGCGGGTGCCGGGAGCCTGGTGGCAGCGGGTGCATCCCTGGGGCACGGCGGCGCTGGTCCTTGCTGAACCTCTGCTCGCCCTCTGAGAGATGCCCTGCTGTCCGCGGGCGATGGCGAGCGCTTGGCCAGCGGCCCCGCCGAGCCCTCCGCGCCTTACCGGCATCTCCCCTTCCACCGCTCGTTCATCCGAGCCCGGTTTCGAAGGCAGGACACTGCGATCCCGCCCGGAGACCTGCTGCTGGCGGCATACACAAGATGGCGTGCCATTGAGAATGAACACGCCAAAGCCTTGCTCCGTCCCTCGCCCAGGGACAGACGTCCCCGGGCCACGGCAGCACGGCCGGACTCACCGTCCCGGGAACATCCCCTAGCAGGAGAAATTAGACAACACCGGGAGAAAGGGACAACCAGCACCTCTAGGCCGAGGGGCTTTCCAGAAGTGGCAAGAAAGATTTGAAGCCTTCGTGCAAGAACAGGACTTGCCCCACCTGCTCGAAACGCTCAACCGCTTGGCTGTGTAAGTGCTCTGATTATATTTGCTTGGCAAAGTCTTAATCATGTTTTATATTACTCTCCCATTTTCCTCCGTTTTCATGGTTGCACTGAATTTTAGATTAGATTATAGGCTCTGCGGGCTAGAGATCACCCTTTGTTAGTACAAACGGCTGTAACCGGGACCGATGAGCCGCGCTGCAGCGCAATTAGGTCACTCCACTGACTGGCTGCATGGTTTTTGCCTAATATTTGGGCTGACCTTTGTAACTGGGACTTCCCAGCTACATTTCTCACTGAGTAACTGGATCTCTGTTTACAGATCCACTGTTTCATGCTGTTCCTCCAAGCGATACGTAAATAGTTCTTTTCAGTCTCTCCTTGTAAGCAATGTTCCCCTTAATGTTTCATTTGCTTTTGTCATGTTGCAAAAGTGGTAGGCACGTCCAGCTCAGCTTCTGTCCTAAGGGCTGAGGAACCCAGCGATGCTTTTTCCTGCATAGGAGTAGCGGGAGGTGAGGTGCCAGTTGGAAAGCAGGTGCACCGAGTGCATTTACTGAGACTCCCAACATTTTTCCAGTAAAAGCTGTAGGCTGGAGTTGCGTCAGGGAGTTTCCTCGGGCCCTCAGTGTTCCTGGGCCTGAGATGGCCCAGAAGTCACGGGAAGACTTGGGGGAGGTAGCTTAGAGTGTCCCCTCCCGAAGTCACAGAGGTGGAATCACGGCTCCACCTCCCCACCCGCCGCTCCTTCTGCTGCACCTCTCAGCCCTTCCCCATGGTATGGCGAGAGTTTGTCTGCCCCAGGCTCCACAGTGCACTCGCGGCACAGCCTTCTTGCAGCCTTCTCCGCCTGCCTCCAGTTTATTACCAGTTTCTGAGGTGGGACCCAAAACTGCACAACCCATCATCTCATCATTGGTCTTGCTGCAGCGTGTGCCAGCGCCCGCAGATCTTTAACAGAAACATTGGAAAAAATTTCTTGGGATTGAAATTGGTTATTAGCCATATGGTTAGTATTTTCTCTAGGCTGCCCCTGCCCCAGTGCTGGCTCCCAGTGCCCTGGCTCCCACTTGCAGGGTCATTGTAGATTATTTCCCCTCCCTCCCCGCATTCACAAGGGAATTTAACCCTGGTGACTGGTGTTATACCCGGCTCTCACAGCTTCTGAGCTTTTGGAATGGTTACATGGGGTTGTCTTCTTGCTTTCAGCTTTTACTCCTTCCCAAAATTTTATAATTAGAAAATTCAGAAAATTTATAAGGATATTTAACAGCTTTGTGTGCACGCACCCCCAAATCCTGTGGAAATTTGCTGGATTTTTGTCCCCCGACATCAAATGCCATTAGTCCCATTACATAGCTGAGAGTGCAGCACCTAACCCATCTGCACATCATACAATGGGAAATTTATTTAAGGTTGAGGCTTTCCTAAGCAAGAAACTGAACGATGGCATTGCTCCTGACCATACGCTGCATTCCCTACAGTCTGATAAAATCAGGTTAGACTTGGTCAAACATATTGCCCGCTGATGTGTGAGAGTCATCCTTAGATGACCTTAGATTGACCAAAGGGTTAATCCCACAGTAAATAGGAAATCAAACTTCTAGTGGAAAAATGCAGTAGCTGGTGAGCGGAAAGGACACGGGCGCTCCTGGGGAGCTGGTAGGGGTGAGAAGAGGAGGACACAGTTCCTTCTCTTACATCCTCACAGCATTCCCTCCTTTCTGGTTGGAGTTGACTGCTGGTGTGCGTAGGGAATGGAAATGAGAGTGGTACGGTGCTGCTCGGCCTCCCTTTTGGCAGAAGCTTCCCGTTTCTTGTGAAGGAGCTTCTACCCTTGTCCATAACTCTGCTGCTAAAATAAGCCTGGGAGACCCATTCAAGCCTTATCAAGATTCAGCAGTCAGACTCAGTGATGGCTGCATCAACCTCTGGAGGACCTTCCAAAGCGAGGGCATGCTTCAGGTTCCTGTAGATACCTTTCCTTGCTGGAGCAGAGAGCTCCCGGTGCCTTCCGGAGGATGCTCCATCCGACTGCCTGGGGGGCTCCAGAGCACGGCAGCGGCAGCTCCTGACCCAGGTCGTCCTCCATCCCAGCGCCCACACACCAGCGGGGGACCGTGATCTCCGGCTGCGAGGTAGGCATCCCATTGCTCCCAGCCCCAGCCGTATCTCCAGCAGAGCCTGGAGGCCAGCGCTGGCTCCTTGCCTGACACCTGGGAGCCTGCGCGGCCGCCGGAGAGGAGGTGTAACGTGGTCCCCAAATAAAATGTCGTTAAGCAAGCGGGCAGCTGCATTTGATGTTTCTGAACAGTCTTGAGGCATAAACAGCAGGAGGAATGTATGAGAGCAATCCCGGCTGGGAGGGAGAAGGTCTCGGGTGAGGTCTGGTTCTCAGAGAAAAGCCTAAAAAACTCTTCTGGGGGCTGAGGGGGCAGAAAGAAAAAGAGAAATGCCTTTGGCCACTTAATAAAAGGAAAAATAACCACAACTTTAAAAAATAAGAGTTAAAAATAAAATGGAAAAGAACTATAAGCAAAGGATTAAAGAACATTTCTCTCCTTCATGTTTCCCCTCCCCACCACAAAAAAATTTGTTGTGGTCAGGTTTTTTATATTTCAGAATTTCAAATAAAGTTGACTTTTAAATCTTCCCTCGACATCTGGTTTGTAATTAAAGGAGCAGTAAATAGGAGGGAGACAAGAAGCCGTCTCAGAAGCCTGTCCTTGATACATGACTCTCCAGCAATATAGCTAGATGAGCGATAGCACCCCCAGGCTCCGGCACTTAAACAAAATCCAGGCTGGTTTTGGTGGCAGCACAAGCCATTTCATCTTCCCCCTAGAAGGAGGCTGCCAATTATCTTGCTGGGGCTGGGGATTTGATGCTGGTGACAGACGTTGAAGGAAATATCTGCATTACAAGGATATGGATTGTCTAATATAACTGACCTTGCTGGTACCTTAATTGTGTTTTGTTTTACCTGAGGACAATCTGCCTCAAGGGGAAAACGATGCTAACAGCTGCTGTGTTTTCTTCATCGCTCAAATATTAACAAAAAGCTTTCCATAAGAGAAGGTGGCAAACGCTGTTCTGTGAAAGTACTCGTGCTAGAGGGATTTGAAGGGATTTTAAGACACTACAAAAACACCCAGACTTCCTCTTTTTTGTAAATGAAGTGATGCTGTTGGTATTGCCACGCTGCCATCACTAAGCTGATATTGGGAGATTGGTGACGCTGCGGCTTCCGACCCTGCTCCATCAGCGAGCAGCAGCGTAAGGGCCAAAGAGCGCTCCCACGTATTGGCTCTTCCCCACCTCCGTCGGCGTTAGCCCATCGTGGGGACAGCAGGTCCTCTCCAGGGAGCAGCCTGACATTCCCAAATTCATACAAGTCATCCAAGAGCCTCAATGGGACCATTATGACTCTTGTTATTTCATTACGGATTTCAGCTGGATTTCAGCTCGTACCCCACAGGCTGAAGCCATTTGCCATGACAAATTTGCCTGTAATGGAGTTATTTATTGCTCTCACCATGTCATAAATAGGAAGCTTGGGCTTCCTTCGGCATGAGATACTCAGCAGTCTGTTTCCTACAAACATCATTATATGTTGTAATTCACTGAAAAAGATACTCCTTGTACAGAAAGGTCATGCTTATTAATTATATGAATAGCAATAGTGGCTTTCAGCGAGGCCGAGTCCCAGCTGCGCTCGTGCAGATGTACATGCAGATAGGTGGACAGTTCTGCATGCGAAGAGAGCAACAACCAAAGAGACAAGAAAACGAGACAGCAGGAGGTTGGGAGAAAGGAGGCTCCTGAGTGGTGCCTATGCTGCACGCTGGGCTGGGAAGCTCCGTGCCTGCCTCCAGTAAAGGTCAGGCAGGACGGAGAAACCCATCGTTTGCTTAATTTCCTCAAAGGGCTCAATCCAGGACGCTTTTGGAGAGCAGAGAGCAGGACCAGGTGAATCACAGCCACAAAAACTTTGTTATGGCCACACTTTGTCCTGCTCTTGTGCTAGCACTGGAGCATTTCCAGTCCTGCAGGGATGCAGTGCAGGGAGCTGAGCCCTCAGGAGAGTATTTACCTTTTTCTTCTTTTTCCCCTCCAAGAATTTTTTCACGCCCCTGTGCCAAGGCCAGCTTCCTCCATAAAATTCCTCTGGCTCAGAGGGGCAACAGGCAATTCCCCAGGGTTGCTGCCCAAGACCTCTCTCACATCCCCACTCCATGGTATCCTGTCTACTTCTCGCTCCATTTTCTTCAGGTCCCACCAAATTCCCAGTTCCCACTCCTGCCCGAGCTGCAGGTAGCTCCTGCCAGAAGGATGTTCTTGCGGCTTTGCTTGCCTGTGCAAAGGAATGGCAGGAATTACTGAGGGATAAGGAGCAGGTACGTCCTGGCCACTGCAAAGCTGATGGCAGCGTGGGGGCCATCATTGCCAGCAACAGTTGCAAAGGGGCAGATGGAGCACGGGAGACGGTGCTAAGGAAAAACAGTGGCAGGGAATGGGAGAATGAGAGCAAACCAACACAGAAAGCTGGCTAGAAACAACTGGGCAGAACAGCACCCTAAAGAAACAAGCAGGAAAACTGCATTACGAGGAAATAATGGGTGCCTGCATCTCAGAAAAGCAACAAGGAGGGTGAGAGCTCCCAAAAGGAACTGGCAATTCGTCTCAGCGCAGGCAATATGAAGGAGAAGGGCAAAGGAAAGGCAGCGCTGAGCCGGAGACCTGCTGCTCTTTTTAGAAAGCATGTCTGCAGCTTCTGAGATCAGTCACCCTGCTCATCGCCAAGGTGAGACCTGGCAAACGCCCATCACGCATGAAGCTTCAGAGAGGGGAGGCTGCGGCGCTGCCTCTTGAAAGGTGCATCAGGCTGGAGGGTCTGCCTGGCTTTGGCGGGTCAACACCCATGGGCAACCCAGGGCGGGCAATGACAGAGGTGCCTCAGGATGATCCACAGCCGAAGCTCCTCTTCAGCTGCGCTCTCCTCCCCGGGAGCCGGCGCCTGCCGCGGAGGGCGAGGGCAGTGGCGGCCGGAGGGTGTCTCCAGCAGAGCCCAAGGGGAAGAGCAGCACCAAGCCGAAATCATTACCTTTTGCAGGCCAAAAAATCAGGCATGAATCTCCTTGTTTTGAAAATATTCTTTCCAGTTAGGACTTAGTGCTGTTTACTCCAAAGTCAGACAAAACACAGGGGACTCAAAACCAGCATCGGGCTCTAAGTACTGCAAACATAAGTGATCTCTAGCAGTTGCCATACAGGATTCTCCAAATGCATCTGTTTTGCTTCTTTCATGACATTTGATTAAAGTCTTGCTATCCTGACTATTAATTAAAGTGCGGAGGCGAGGCCCAAATTTCACTTCCCCTCCCAAGTTCACCGGCTCCATCCTCCTCCTCCTCCTCCAAATATGTTTTGCTATAAATTACTGGCACTGTTTCTGTTGATAGTCAACATAATCAAACATTTGTAAGCATGCTGTCTCTTCAATCTGTTCAGTTGATGCACTTTACCTGATCTTTCATTAAAGTAATCAAAACACTTGCTGTGCCGCATCTAATGAATGTTGCATGTATGATTAAGTACTTTCATTCATATTGCAAGTTTGATTTAATGTAATCTGCCTTTCAGACAGCCATTAGCCTAGCTCCTGCGTGAATTCGATTAATTGGCTGAATTCTTCCAGATGTCCATTAAGTATTACAGGAATTTCTATGTAAAAACAGCAGGGACCGTCTAGCGGAGAAGCAAACAATGATATGTTATATTGCTGCCATGACTTACAAAAAGCTGGATTCATTTTCATTAATAAAACATCTGTACTCCTGCACAGCTATGCATCAAGATGCATTTATTTTATATGTTTATTTCTCTTATGACTATAAATAGACAGTTAAACAGAAGCACAGTATGTTCAGTTGGAAGATACACAAGCAGAACTGTATCAGAAATGAAAATAGCAATAAAGAATAGCGGAGTTAGGACTTAAAATAAGCGTTGGGCATTGTAGCAAACAAGACAGTGACTCGTATGGCTGCGTGGTATTTCTTAGCATAGAGGCATTTTTCTTTCGACTGTTATGAATCTGCAAAACAGTCAGCTCTTGGGTTGAAATGTCCTGTGCCCGGTTTATGTTTACAAGGCTCATTGCACCTTTAAGTGGGAGCAAAATGCAATTCAGCATTTTCAAATGGTATGGGGTAAAGAGAAAAATTGTCATTAAAATAAACAAGTCTGGTAAAGTTTTTCTTAATTCTCAAAATGGGGATTTTCTTTTTTTTTTTCATAAAGTTGCACTTCAGAAACGAATCACTTTTTCCTAAAAAGCAAAGCCCGCAGAAGCCAGTTTGTGTTTCAGTGCCTGCTGTACTCAGCCCGTGGAGGGGATGGTGGTGTTTCGGGGGACAGGGAGGACGCCTCCTCAAGCAGATGTAGCTCCCTTAAATTTCCACTGACCTTCCTAGATCCGAGAGCACCTTTCAAAGGACCCTGTGAAATCTCAGAGCCTCCTTGCCCCTTTCACCCCCTCTCCCCCCAGCTCAAATACCCTTCTCATCCTTGGGGAATGAGCACGGGGCCGGGAACCCCGATGGGCAGACTGGAGAAGCCTGGCAGGAGTTTGACGCTGACCCTGCCGCCCTGAACTCAGCACAGCTTCACTTTCCTGAACATGCTGCGCATCTGAAAGCCAGCGAGCCGTGGGGCTATACCTGACACTACGTCTATAGCACTGTGCTGTGCTGAGTCAGAGGCTGAGGAAGGGAGCGGAGCCGCGGCGGTTCAGCGGCGTTGCAGCTCTGCTTGGCGATGCTCGGGCAGGCGGCTCCGGCTCCCCGGGGCACGGCTCACCCAGGGGAACAGCCAAATCAAGCTCTTCCCTCTCCTCCCTGGCTCGGTCTTTCCCTACTGCTGCTCAGCCTTAAAAGTGTATTTGGTCCTTGAAGTACCACTCCCACGCTGGGGAAATTATTGCCGCTTGCCACCACGTCAGGATTTTACTGACCCCCATCCAAAATAGCAGGAGCTGGTACAAGCCAGTTCGTTTTCAAAGGCTGCTTAATAGATGCTTGACTTACAGGAGACATCTAAAAATACTGTTCAGCAAAACTCGGGCTGTACAACAAAAGGAATTGGGATTTGCTAAACTGTAGCTCTTGTTTTCTTCCAACAGCTCACATGGTCTCAACGCTGGCTAACGGCTTGCTTGTTTATTTACACGTTCTCTTTTGGTTTCACTTCTTTCTCTATTTCTTGCTTTTGTTGCTGTGGTCTCTATTATCCCCTTACAGCAAACATACCCGTAAAAATCTGGTTTTATTATATTATTATATTGTGTTGTATTGTATTACATTATATTATATTATATTATTATCAATATTATCTGTATTCTGCTATGAAAAACACTTTAAGGCAAATTTTCTACCATAGTTGTACTGTAAGACCTTGCTCCAGTACCCATGTATCCTCACAAAAGTATGGCCCAATCAAACCTAAATCTTTACTCTAACCCATTGCAATGGTCTCATACCAATGACAGGTGAAAGCAAAACACAGACAGTTGATTGACTACCTTGATCTCTGTTACAGAGGGATTTTCTTAGCAGGGAGAGCAGTGCGTTGACTGGAGAAGGGGCGCGGACACGGGAGCGAGGGGCGAGCAGGGGGTGAGACAGGCTTTCCCCGGCGCACCGCCGCAGCCTTGGCAGCAGCATCAGGAGAGAAACACTTTGCCCCTTTGAAACATATCAGAAATCTGACTCTCAATGCAATGAAAACAGTTCCTAGATTTTCGCACAGAAGAAAATGGTGTAAATATCATGTATAGGTGACCAATCTAAAAATGAAATGCAGCAGAGCAAACCAAGCCTTTGCTAGTTTCCAGCGCTGTGTGTTTTTCAAGGCAAACGTGGAAAAGTCACATCTTCTTTTGAAGCCCGAGAGACTGAAAAATTAAATTGGGGGCTTTGTTATTGATGTTTTTCTAATACAAATGTTTTGAAATCCCTGCCTTTCATGTGTCTCTTACAAATAAGCAGAAATGTGTGATGAATCATCTTTGCTTTTAATTCCTTTAATAGATTCTTATCTCACCCACTAACGTCTAAACAATTTTTGTTTCTGTAACAATCCCTTCCTCAGTGGTAAATATTGCTCTCAGACAACATCTTTTTTTGGAGGTTCATTATGTTCATTCTGTGGCTGAGACTCATTATACTCAGTTATTTATTTAAAAGAACAAAATGACAGCAAATGCCTGCATTTATCATGTCTCCCTTTACACATTTGTAAAATATATTTCAGTCAGAAGGCCCAGCCGCTCTCACGGTTTTGAAAAAAAAAAAAACCAAACCAGCTGGCCTTCCTTTCTAGCCATCACTCCCCGAGAAAGGAATACTTAAAGGCAATGGTAGAGCCTAACCTTGCTCGCTAAATGACACTCCACCGATGCTAATGGGAGGTTTGGCAAAGATAGGAAAATAATTTATGAACTATTTGAATTTTTTCAATTACAAAATAAAAAGCTTTGGGAATTACTATGAAGAAAGAAGCAAATGAAAATGCCACTATAAGGCATGGTGAAATGATATGTGTGGAACCAGCCCAAGAAATAATTTGGATACCTAAGGACAGGTTTGACTCCTCCTGAACTACCAAAGCGTCACCCATCTCACTGAAGAGCTTGCCAAAAAAAGTTCACAACTCTTCCACAGGAAAAACTCCTCAGCCCTTTAAACTACCATTTCACTAATCCAGCATTCATGGAGTGGCTTCTGTTCATGTTATTCCCGTCTCTGAAACCAGATCCCGAGTCCTACAGTGGCACCCACTTCTGTCCGTTCCCAACTATATCTGGCCCTCTAGAGAGAGGTGCTAACTGGCCCACAGTCGTAGCAAAAGGTTATTGAGATACCTGTGTAGATTATAATCAGCATAATTATAAAAACGGAGGGCGGCTTGGCCTCAGGGAGCTGTAAAATAGATTTTAACTAGGCCATTGATATAATAGAGACAAGATGAAAAACAAGAGAGGAGGGCAAAGGCTCGGCTGTGTGGCCATTCTGGGAACTGACTGAAAAACAAGAACAAAGCTATTCAGAGCAGGTCGTTAAAGAGAAAAAGAAATCATCTAAACCGAGTCTAAAAGATAGGAAGTAGAAATATGACACGGTAGCTTACAAAGCAGAGGTCAAGAAGACATCAGTAATTAATGATGAAAAGATAAAGAACTAAGCACTTAATTTCAAAGAAATAGTCAGGGAAGGCATAATGGTACTGTGAGCAGGAAAAAAGATTTTTCAGTAAATGAAAATGAACAAGATCTCAATAGAGGAAAAATGGATAATTGAAAAAGTAGAAGAACTGTAAATTGCTGTAGAAATTCACCTGGAACATAAATCAGTTATTTAGGACTGAGGGTGAAATACAGTTTTGAATGGATCCATTTTTTCAAAGGGACCTCCAGGTGCACATTGCCCATTTTGCTCTGATATTGTTCCACATCCAGTTTTTGTGCACGGAAAATACAGGTGAAAATGTCTACTGTGTTTGGAAGTTTAAAGACTACTTTCTGAAATGCAGACCAATGGATTTTACTCCTGTTTCATCAAAAGATGCCTACTGGAAGGAAAGGGGTAGGAACCACAAGCCCAGAAAAATGGAGAATAGCAGATGTTTTGAAAAGGCAGATCCAACCCTGTTAGCATCCTCCCGTGTTTGCTTTTTTGTTTTCTGAGCTGCAGCTTCAGATAAGCAAAACCATATAATACAGAGTGTAAACCAGCAGCGGACAGCCTAGACCTGTACAGCCTCAGTTGTTCTCTGGAGTTGTAACAAAAGGAGTACATCTCAAGGAAAAAAAGTAATAAAAAGATGGGTTGAAGGTTATGGCTTTGCCACAGTCACTGGTGCAGGAGATGGTCCTACCACCTCCACCAGGAAAAGATGAGGAAGAGTGAATAATTTATACTACAGAATTGTTTCAGTTTATTTCCCAGTTAAGCCCCTTTTACTTTTCTCCAGGAACTGTATGAGAAGACCCCTTTATAAAACCCCATGGTTGTATTAAGTGACATCTTAAGCAGGTCACATTTTTCCAAATAATCAAACCTAACCTGCCCCTCTCTTGGTTGAGTCCTCTGATGCTGGTAAACAGATCCCTGGTACGCAGGATAGCAGAGCCCTGCACAGAGGGCAGTGGAAAATTTATCTTTTCTTTGGAAGAAGCTGCCGCACTGGAGGTTTGATGTATTATGTAGTAATGCACAAGCCCTTCCACCAGACAGTGACTGCTCCGGCCCCATCAGAAGGATTAATAACCACATCACCCCGGTACTGCAGAGCCAGCTCAGATGCTGTGATTCCCAGGGGCTGGACGGCAACACCGAACTCTCACGTGAAGAAGTAATCTAAGGTGCTGCAGACTGTAAAATATAGTGAGGCTCTTCTGGGAGAAGATTGGTGACAGATACACCTGGTACAGCTGTGGATCTCGGGCAGTGAAGGAGGATGTACGTGGTAGCTGCTCTGCGTAAAGGTGACCTGGTTTAGCAGAAAAGACACGATGCCGTCTCTCAAATACTGTTTTCAGTAGCACTTCTGTGTGTGGATCCAGGAAAAGAAAGAGAGTCCATGATAGTCTGCATGTCAATGGGACCTGGCAAAACTAAGCACCTGCCATCTTCAGAAACCAAGTAAAAGAAATCCTAACAGCTGTAAGTGTTGAGTGAAGGCATAAAGCCCTTAAACACCATAAGTCACCCCGGGTGCATCCCGCTCTGGATGCTGAGCCATAATCTCTGAGCGCCCAGCGCTTGCAGAGGCTTAATCCCTTTCAACAACAGGATGAGCTGGGAGCTGCATCCTTTCAGGATTTACATAACACCCCAGCACACATGTCTTTCAGGAGGATCAGCGCTGCTTAGTATGTCCTGAATTCACATTTTTACAGCCATTCTGTTTATAACCATGTCCCTCTCCCCAGTGGGAAGCCCCGAATTACTGACATTGCCCTGAACCCACCAGCACAGCAGGTTACGATCTTCACAGCCGGCTCAGCTCAGCAGAAAGCACTGCTGCACCCCGTGTCCTGGGTGATATTGCCCCAACACACACCACATCTCCTCATGGCCACCTCCCTGTGACCTGCCAAACACACACAGATTTCGTCTCCTCTAAAGAGACCGCAGTGGGAATGCGTAAGAGGATTCTTGATTTGGAGGCAGTTGCCTGGGGAAGGGCAATGGCTCACTGGTATCTCTTCCGAAAAGCGAGCCAAGGGATACCAATATAAGCCGGGACACAATCTTATTTAATCTTGTCTCGTCCTTTATTGGCCTTTTTAGGTGCAATTCTTCTGTTGTACCCTTACCTTAAGTGTGATCTCCACCACAGAGCTCCACGGTTGTGCTCCATTGCTACGGCACTACAGTAAGCCATATTTTAATTGTGTCAGTATGGATACTGCATGCAGTGGAATGAAGTTTGATTTGAAACTAAACTGTTTTCTGGTGAAGTTCTTAGCTCCTTTGAAAGGGAGAAACAAGCCTGACATCAGCTTTCCTCACTTTAATTACTGTAAGTGTTTTCTTCGTGCCAGCAATCTCCCATGGATGCAACAATCAATTCTCAGGACAAGGATAGATGAACAACTAACACATCTGAACTGAAAAGAGAAGAGAAAAGAGGTATGAAATAGAGAAAAAAAAAACTACAATGAAAATTAGCCCAACCTTTCGTTGTCAGTTGATATCCCTGCATCTTCCTTTTCCCATCAACTGTTTTTCCTCCTTCTTCTCTTCTATGTCTGAGTAGCTGCTTCATCTGCAAACTGGCAGATTCACAGAGCTCCTCTGGCTTTTCTTCAGCAGCACAAGGCACTTGTCTCTAGCTGCAAAGACCTTCTTTTATTTTGCCAGGGACATATTCTAGCATTATTAACTATGGGATTTTCAACAGAAATTTTAACCTCGCAAGACTTTTCCAAGTCTGCAGCAGCAACACTGGAAAGTACATACGCACATACGGATCATCCCCTAACCCCCGACTTGGGAGAGCAGGGCTGTAACAGGAAAGTGAGGAAGAAACGTGGAAATGTAACAACATACAAATCAGACTTAACATTATTAAAGTCTGTCCTAAAAATTTATTTTTCCTTGTTTTTACAACGTGCATTATAATCCTATTCCTTACATCATAGCATACACAACCCTGTAAGAATTACAAATATTAAAATGTGGCTTGTTCTCTTTCCCTGTCTGCTTCAGTTACTGTTAAAGCAATTAGCTCTACTTCTGTGAAGGATGCTGAAAACACACATTTGGCACTTGCATGCTAAATACCTGATGCTACAATGATCAGAGTTCCCTAAATCTGTCACCAGAGGCTTTGCATAAAACCAAGTCAACCAGCAGAGAAAGAGTGCAGGTACATGCTTAACAACTAAGCCTGGAGAGGTACTGATTTTATGCAAACCAGGTAAATAGGGTAGAGTCAAAATCAGCATTATTGCAATCTTACAGAAAAGCACAAAATGTCCTCATCTCATTTAACTGCTCAGTTGAACCACTGTCTGTGCTTGAGGACGTGCCTATGGTGGAAAAGTGGTATTTATTTTCCATCCCTTGTCCAGTTACAAGTTTCACCACAGAGTCCTGCAAATGCCTGGAGTACCAAAACCATGCACGGGCCAAGTACCTGCTGCTGGACAACACTTCAGAATAGGCAAGACCCGAGAAAGTCAAAAGTCCCAGCATCTCCAAGCCCTTCTCCTGACCACAGAGGGGGTATAGGCTCGGTCGGTCAGAGAACAAGTGCCTTTGAAACCTGTGCCACCTTCAGCCTCACCACTGGGAGTCAGTGGGCCCGAGGGGGGTTCCTCCAAGTGCTTTGCCTCAGCAGCTCAAATACACGTCTAGTTCTTCACTCACAGACTTTGGTGCACTGAAAATTGAGGGAAAATCCTCCACGGATATTTTTGTAGAGGAAAACTAGGCAGAGCATTAGCTTGCTCAGGATAACCAGAGTGAGAGCCAGAGCCAGCCCAGAGGTTTGTTCAGCACCAGACCTGCACAGCACCCTCGGGGTCACGGGCTGCAGCCTGTGCACGGTGCCCAAGGGGGCATTGCTGGCGTCCACCCCGGCCCCCCGGCTCTTCAGGACAATGACCCACCCATAGAGTGGAGCGGGAGATAAAAAGGGAAGACTTGAATGAATATTCATGTCTCAGCCTCAGGAGGGTTGGAGGTGTACTTAGACCCCCCTCAAAAATACTGTGGTTAAAACATGCTTAGAGTAGATACATGCTAGGACACAGCCAGGCTCACAAATACAGAGATACGTAGAACTCAGGACAGAAACAGAGCCAGTAAATGGAAACAAAGATGAATATACAATCATAGAATCATAGAATCGTTTAGGTTGGAAAAGACCTTTAAGATCATCCAGTCCAACAATGGGTCTGTTTATCATTTCAAAATACTGTCATAGAAAAAGAAATCCAAAAGAAGATGGATATTATGTGTCCCCATCATTTCCCGCCCACCCCCAATAAAAGGGAAATGTTGGCTGTCAATCAGTGTCTTTCAGGTTCAGATTTTCTGGAGGGGGGGTGTCAGCAAACCAAAACACAAACAAATACAAATTTTAATTTGGTTGGTGATCCAGTTTTATCTCCCATAATATTTTCCATCAACCTTAAAGTCAAAAAATTGCCAATAAAATAAGAGCTGCTGGGATTGCTAGGAAGAATTTTGTGACAGGTGCTTCCTGCTAATAGCCCCTTACACACAATGTTGTGGAAGAAAAAGAGGTGAAAAAACACTGCTATAAGCACTATGGCCATTTAATCCTTAACATGGGAATGTATTTCTGCTCTTTTTCCCTCCCTAGATTCATTTTATGTTCCCATCAGAAGGTTAACTGTGTTAACAGGAGTTACGGCCACAGGGGAAAGATGTGATTGAATGCTGAGTGCAGTTTTAGCTGATAACCTCCGAGTGAGTGAAAGGGCACAAAAAGGGGTTGATCTCCTCTAAAGGGGTTGTCAGTCATTCAGGAAAAAATGCAGCTGTGGGAGAAACAGCCTCATCTCCCAGGACACGAAGAAGAGAAGCTATCAAAATAATCTTGAAGCTACACTCATCCCAGGCTCCATGTCTGTGCCTGTGGCTCTGACAGTGGAGTTAAATGCGAATGACTGGCTTTTTTGTGTGCATGAACAAGCAGACCCTGAATTGATGCACATTCTTGGAGGCTGATTAGATTGCATGAAAATGTGTAATTAACAACAATAGACCCCAAATAATTATACCTCTAAAAAGCTGGCATGAAATCTTGACATCTTTTAGCTTGATGGCACAACTCCTGTTTGCTGAGTTGGGGACATGATTGCATGCCAAGGTTTTAGGTAAGACTAGCAGTGAAATCTTCCCCATATATTTAAATTTAATCAGAAATGCATATAGAGGGTCTGCATGAAAAACAAGGACTTCTCTCTCCATTGATCATTTTGGCCCACGTCTAAACTCATCCTGCAAAATTACATGGGATTTACGGTAAGTAGCTTGGAGAAGAAGGGTTGCAGTTTTTTTAAAATTTATATATTTCTGTAAGCTGCAGTTGATGAGAATAGGTATTTGTAGAAATGTCTGCACCCCCAGAGACTAAAAATAGGTAGGTTTGTCCAGTTTTAGCTGTAATATAACAATGTAGTCTTGCAAGAGGAAAACAAGTAGATGGAAAAACAAATGTTTAGACTTCTGCTTTAAAATGCCCAAGTATAAACCTGGCTATCTTTTTCCCCAAAGCTTCTAAGTGCAAAGAAGTTCTGTAATATTAACATCAACAGTACAACTTGAACAAAACAACTAAAATGCTTATTGACTTGGTAGCAGGGAAAGCCAGTTTGAAATATTTGATCCTAACACCAGCTAAGCAAGTATGTGTAAAGTGTAAAGCCTGCACTTGTTGATTTCTGAGATAAAAATCAATAAAACTGTCCATAACCTATAACTCTTTGGTTTACCTCTCCATAGAGATCAAAAGAGAGTAATTAGATTTCTGCCTGACTAGCAGGGGTAGAAAACTGTTTCATTTTGGATCAAAACCTTCCCAGTGGATTACACCTTCTATCCACTGCCTATCAACACTTAACAATTGCTTCTGTATTTGACTTTGACAGAACTACCAGAATGTTACTATCTAATTTTCAGTGTAGCTGATACAGGGTTTTGAAGCTTTATTCTAGTGTCAGATTTTAAAATTAATTTTTCCCACTCTGTATTTTACATTTTTACTCTGTCTGGTGTTTTGTAACAGCCAGCCTTGCTAATGCGATAAATAATTAAAAAACAAAATGACAATACCCGTCCGACTTCTAATTTACAACAAGCAAAAAACCCTTAATCTATTATTGATGATACAGCCTTTGGATTCAGCTATCACTCTAAACAAGCAGTTGTCTGCCTCGGATTGTCTTTGCATTTCATATTCAAATGAGGTTGACGCTGTTGCATATATTTTCATCTGATGACATTTTAATATCACCAGATGCTATTGCCTGCCTAGGAGATAACTGCTTCAAATACAGCCTCCTTCCCCCTCTAAGCACAGTGATATTAAGGGACAGGCAGAAAGCAGGTCATGTTTTAAAATAACAGTTTTATAACACTCGCTACTATCGCTGTATTCTCACATTTCAACAGTCCCAGAGTCTTTCTGTAATAATGGCTTTTTAAAGAGAAATGTCACTCTGCATTTTGATCTTCCTTAACTCAGCAGCTTTTTGAACAGGCTGAGAGCATGAAATATCAAATAACAAATAGCGCTCGCAACAACTTCACATGCTAGATAGAGATTAATCTATCGGAAAATATGTGACAGCTTAAGTTCAAGTTCCATGTAATGAGCTGTGCTGATGGACAGATGCAATAAATTCACGTCCTGATGCAGAGGACTTTGTCAGATGAAGTTCAGATCACAGACAGCCACCCGTAGCCTCCCAGCACCTCCTGCTTTACTCAGAGTGGGCATTTGGGGGTATTTTGCTTGCTTGCTTACTTGCTTACAGGATTAACGAACCTTCCCATTCTCACAGCTCTGAGCATTCTAAAAATAAAAACTAACCTCATTTTTTAAAAAGAACTAAAACTTGCAATATTTGAACCTGGCCACAATGTATATTTGTGCAAATACTTGGTTTACATAAGATTTGAGCTTACCCTAATTTTATGCATTTAGACTGAAACTCCCTGCGAGCTGGAACATCTTCCACTGTATCTTGGATGGGATAAAGCACCCTAATCTCTAAAAAGTTGTGTATTGCCAGCGGTGATTGTTTTGGCTACCTGTGCTTCCCCTGCCCTGGCACAATGCCTGCATACAGACAGACATGTGCAGGCTTGGAGGGCTTTGTCTCTCTGATACTATGTCCAGACACCAAGAAAACCTTCAAAGAGTGGCAGAAGGCTGGAGTTAAGGGGTGTGTGTTCTGCCCCTCTTCTCCCAGTGACCGCTGCAGGAAAATCTCTGACAACTTCCATGTAATCAGGCTGGTTACGTACAGTCCACCCAGGCTGCAGGACCCCTCTCTTCTCTATAGAGGAAATCGAGGAGGGCCATGGAGGCAACCAGCTGGTCCAGGATACCCTGCAGTTTTCCAAGGCTGCTGGAATCTGGTCCTGGGCATGCCCCAAGACCTTCCAGTTTTGGATGATGACATCCTCCCTTGCTTGATCACAGCAGTCCAGAAGAGCAAGTGTCCCATTAGAGTTCATCAGACCAGAGCACAAGGCAGAGAGCCCCAAGCTTGAGACCACGAATCTACATTGCATGACAGCCTGGCATTGTGCCACATGAGCTCATGCTGAGAAGCAAGGTGGCCATTTTCCTCTCTCTGAAAGACATAGAAGCTAGAGCACAGAGACATGTCGACATGGATGTACTACTTCTGCGCTTCAGCTCATTCGCATGGCCCCACTGCTGGTTTTGGCACTGCACTCCCCAGTGTTGGATTAATAGATCCAGGACAGCTCCAACATCTCTGCTTAGGGAGCTGTTTCCACTGGGAAATTTTTGGGTGTTTCCACAAGGACAGTTTGAATGCATTCACCCTGCCATGCTTGAAATGGGGACAAATGTCAGTCCTCACCCCCAAAGACAGAAAAGGGGCTCTGTTCTTGGTGAGAATTGTGCTCAGTGTGCCCAGAAGTAGCATCGCCAAGTAGCAGGGAAATGCTCTATTTTTGTAAATTCACATACAAGAGGGTACAGTTTGCCCCACTTCCCCGCTTGCTTTGTCCCTGCCCAGAGTCACATCTGCTCTCCAAATCCTGACAGCATTTTCACTGCAGAGCCCGGCTACCGCAACGGCTGCTGTACATGCCAAAGTGCTGGGTTATACACCTGAGCAGTGTACAGAGATGTGATTGTTTGTGAAATGTGGCAGTAAATATTGTAAACTTAAATACACACTGTTGAGAGCCTTTTTGTTTTTTAATCTCAGCATTATCAACTCCTTTCCCTACGCTCTTCTCCGTTTTAAATCAGATTCTATTCTGTCTGTGGTTTTATTCTTCCTCTAGTGAAACTCTTTAATCTTTATCCTTCATCAGTTTCCCTGTTCACATGCATTAGCATTAAAACAGAGGCAGTAAAGATTTTCTATGTCATATCCACTGAAGAGTTACAGAGGTAGAAGCAACTTTATGCTCAGGTCCGCAGCACAATTTCCAAGTGGCAAAGCTGGTTTAAGATAGTCCCACCCTTCTTCAATGCAACATACTGGTTCCACCCATGGGATTGATAAAACTACTTACAGAAACATGCCCTAAATTGCACCAGTAAAAAAAATGACATAAGTTCTCAAAAAATAATATTTTTAGGGAGTTACTGCATTGCCTTAAATAGTTGTATTGTCATAATGGCTCAAGTGGCTAAACTGAATGAGGAACTCTTCAGCTACGTTCACCGCTCAAGAAATCATTACACTAAACAAACCTGCATTTTTCTGAGAAGTAGATGGGATCCATTCCTCAACGAGTCTTTATTCTGACCCTTCAGAGGACATCAAATAGACACCCAGGGATGGGGGAAAGGCATCCAAAGGAACGCAACTTAGCAAAGCACTTGTCCTCATGCCTACTTTTAAGCAGTGGCTTACACGCTTTGCTGAACTGGGACTAGTGACTTAATTGTGAAATTTTTTGTATTTTGTCCTATGTGAGGAACAATCATTTTATTAGGTAACCTTAGCACCTAAGGAGGACAGTTAAATTATAAGTGGCACCATCTTAGCACAAAGCCATTGTTCACCTGACATCTCTGGAAAGGCATTCGGGCACTTTATGTTCCCTCCATTGATTCCGATTTTCCTGGTGAGAGGACTGTTCTGGTCTCCATCACTGCCCCCCGTTCCTCCCCCGCCTTGTTCTTCTTTCTGCTCTGTGAAGGAGGAAGCTTTCTGTCTTTATTAAAGCCACACCAGTCAAGAAGTACTCCCTTGACATGTAACAGGCTGAAACATAACAGACTTTGAGGAGTTAGCAATTGCACCTTCTTCTACGGCACGCCTTGCTCTCCAGTCTCCCTTTGGACAGTGGGTGATGGTGTGATAGAGACAAACAGGTCCTTTTCCAAGGGCACTCGGGCTTGTACGTCTGTCTGTCCACCTCAGCTTGCAGGCATAGGAATTGCACATAAGCTATTTCCAGGCAGGCAGTGTTCTTAGACCTTTCTCTATAGATGCCAATTAGAAGATTAGCGTCTTTTCTCTCCCCCTCTTTGCTATTAAATAGTCACACAAAAGCTGAGCTGACAAATTGCTCTCTTTATGGTGTGGGACAAAGACAGACAATAGATCAACATCATTTACTATACTCAAATCCTATTAATCACAGATTAATGAGAACATGTCTAGGGGGGGGAGAAATTACCAGAATGTGGGCATATTGGCTTGTTACTCATGTAACATCTGCTGTAGCTTTACCTTTAGTGTCATGTCATCTTTTATCACATTGAAATAATGTTTGCTCTAGAAACATAATTAAGATAATGGGTCCTCCCTTTAACAATTACTGAGGTACAGTAGGATTATATTTCTTAGCCATTTGTTTTAAAAAAAAATATCTCTTAACTACTTTCTGAATGTTTCTATTAGTTATTATGTGATTAATGAAGATGTATTTATAGGCATCAATAGAAACTTGTTATTATCTTTATAATTATTAGATATAATTTTATTCATTACTTCTCTCCTCTGACAAATTACATGTGCAGAAGTAAAACTCGAGTTTAGCTTTTAGTTTTTAAGCTTGAAGAAGTCTTTCTCTTTTGGGAGTAACTATTACTAATTTTTCATCAATTCACATTACAACAGTATTGGAGCACGACGTTTGTTTTAACAAACGTGCACTTTTCTAATGGTCCCCTTAAAATAATTCTATAGCCGAAATGCTTATCAGTTTGTTCCCCCATTTTCTTGCCTGCCGTCGCCATCGGTAAGGAATGTCGTTCAGGTCAGCAGCCTAGCACATATATTGCCTCAGTGCATTTAACCATCTACCCGGGCTCGAATCTCCTTTTTAAATTAATTCCTCCATTTGCCTTTAAGACCTGAAATTTAAAGTCCTGGGTTTAAGCGATTAGTATTCTTCGCGAGGCCTCCTGATGCCCTTATCCTCGATACGGGGGAAGCTGCTCCACGGATAAATAGCAAAGCGATTACAGCTATAATCGGCCGACAAATAAAGAGGGACTGCAGCCTACGCGTGGGACCCGTGTATTTTAAAAAATTAATCGGCCCTCGCTCCTCACGTCCCGAGTACTTACCGGGCTGTGCCGGAGAGCGGCAGCGATTGGGGCGGGGGCCGGGCCGGGGCTCGCCGCCCCCCTGCCGCTGCCTCGCCGCGCCGCTTCAGCACCGCGGGGCCGGACAGCTCCGCCCGCCGCCGTGGCTCTGTCTCCGAGTGCCTAAACGCCATCGCCATTTGCCTGCTGACCTCCCCGCGCCCGGGGAAGGGCCTGGCCACCGCTGGGCTGGCTTACTGCTGCAGCACCTGGCCCGCAGGTGCCAGCTTCCCCCCGCAGGTAGCACAGCCCTCGCCTCAGCGCCCAGCACCTCCCGGGGAGCCGAAGGCAATTCGCAGCGAGGTTCGCAGCTGCCATCACAGGGAGCAGGGATACGCCTACGGTGGCCAACGGGCAACGTTAAGCCTGCTACACCTTCATTTCCAACCTTCCTTAGGACTTGGGCGCTCCCGCTCAGCATCGCACTGTCGCGGTTTAGCCCCAGCCAGCAACTCAGCACCACGCAGCCGCTCGCTCACTGCCCCTGCCCCGATGGGATGGGGGAGAGAATCGGAGGAGTAAGAGTGAGAAACACTCCCAGGTTGAGATAAGAACAGTTTAATAATTGAAATAAAGTAAAATAGTAATGCTAATAGTAACAGTATAATGATAATAATAATAACAAAATAATTAATAATAATAATAATAATAATAATATACAAAGCAAGTGATGCACAATGCAGTTGCTCACCACCCGCCGACCGATACCCAGACAGTTCCCGAGCAGCAATCGCTGCTCCCCGACCAACCCCCCCCCAGTTTATATACTGAGCATGACGTCACATGGTATGGAATAGCCCTTTGGGCAGTTTGGATCAACTATTCTGGCTGTGCCCCCTCCCAGTTTCTTGTGCCCCTGGCACAGCATGGGAAGCTGAAAAGTCCTTGACTAGCATAAGCAGTACTCAGTAACAACTAAAAACATCAGCGTGTTATCAACATTCTTCTACTAAATCCAAAACACAGCACTATGCCTGCTACTAGGAAGAAAATTAACTCTATCCCAGCCGAAACCAGGACATGCACATAAGTGCCTCTGCTCACCTGGGACTCCTGCACCCTCTTCTTAAGGTAGGCATGTTAGCTATGTGTTTGGAAGACCAAAGAAGGGATTATATATTTCTGTAATGTATTACACTGTGGTTTACACCTCATACAACATTTCAGCACACTCACCCAAGACGCAGGAAACCAGACTCAATGCTTTTATCTGTCCAAGGAGAGTCCACCATTCCCCTTTCTAAGAGAGTGTCCCTCACCATTTGATGACAGAGCTAGCTATATTGGGGCACTCTCCATTCCTTCTGTAGAAATGAGGTCACTGTTCTTGAATTATTTAAACACTCACGGAGAAGGGGGGAAGAGGGACATCCACTCTGTTCCTTGGTGGCTAAGACAACCAGAGGAAAATCTAGCCATCTGTTCCAGTCCCTGCTCCAAGAATGGCTCATACTTCTTCTTCCAACAGTTGTTCTATATAGTACCTTATAGCAGAGCTGCCTACAGGAATATTTTGCCCAGACCACAAGGAGTCTAGCACGAAATCCCATATTTCTTACCCATCTCTGAGGAAACAAGTTCAGCAGAGTGGCCTGGTTCTGCCTGAGATGATGGCATGCAGAGACGGCGATGGTGCACTGCATCTTCTTCACCAGACCCTAGTGAGATTAGTGGATCTCAGTAAATTAGGAAGTCCCACTTTTCAGCCTTGGCTTGGGCAGTTCACTGGACGCACACACAGACAGATCTGAATCCTCCCAAACAGAGGGTCTGCTGCTATCTCACCTACATCCCTCATGACTGATTCATTCAACTACCAGATATAAGATCAGTGATTTGACTGTGAGAGCTCTTTGTAACTGCAAAAAAAAAAAGGAAGGAAAAGGGGAAAAAAAAAAAAAGATGATTCCACTGGTATTAAGTGTGAAATCTGGCTTGAGGATTTCAGCACACTCAGAGCACGTGGTAGCAGAGTCACCCTCCGGAAGAAACAGAAGCTACAGGGTCTGACAGGGGAAAGCTTAGACATGCAGCTGCTATGACCTGACAAGACAGAGGTCCTTCAAGGTATGGCCAGAAAGAAGTCTTCAGGTATGTGGGACTTTAATGACCAAAACAGAAGCACCTTCAAAGTAGGGAGACTTTGGGTAGCAGCTGCACAAAGTGGTCTTGAAGATTAGATTTAGATTTAGGCACCTCATTTCTGCCTAAATTCTGCATCCTTTTGTGGCTTTGGTCTGTTAAATGGGGATATATAGCCTTTGCAAGTGACTGTGAGGATAAAAGTATTCACGGTTTTGAGGTAATGGTGCTAAAATTCTGGTAATGGGGAGCCAGAGATAGCTGAGGGCTGCTTACTCACACTGTGCTTCCTTTCTCAATAACTAATAGCATGTCTAGGCTTTGATGTTGATGAGTAGGCAGAAGAGTGGTCTTGATTAAAAGCATTAATTTACCTCTCTCAGATAACAGATTCATATACACAGGTCTGAATCAGGAGTACCTCCATCAAAATAAACAGCCCTCGGGTAAAACAGGTGTAAAAGAGAAGAGAACCAGACCCTGCATCTAGCAGATATATGACAAGGTAAATGGGCGAACACAAGAAAAGTGAATTATTGTTATTATACGTGCACGTTACATTCAGTACCATTAAAATCTAATGCTACAAAGAAAATACCTTTCAAGCTTGCAAAGTATACGCAATAGGGGCTGTCAAGAACTCATCAGAACCTGTGAATGTTTCCTTTGTATATATTGCCTTCATGGCAGTATTGATGTAAATCAGGAGCACCTTCATTGGCAGAAAAATGACAGGATAAAAAAAGTCAGGTCTGTTAGCTCTAAGGAAATTAACTGAGACCCATTGACTCAAGAAAACCTTTAGAAAATTTGAATTGCATCTTAAATGAACATTTAATTTCATAATTTGTCACCTTAGATAATAATGTTAAGAGATCTATGCTGGTACAAACCATTGCGTTAATTACAGTAAAAGCCATCAAATTAAATTCAATTTCTGGAATCAATAGCATTTCTCCAAGTACCGTCCCTAATGACGGCCATACCTTTCATTTGGAGTTTTATTAATGCATGTGTTATATCTGTCACCTTCTTCAGTTGCGAGCAAACTCACTATATGTTAATTTACACCTGATAACAATCGTTTTTCTTGTACTTACCCTCTAAACCTGATGATAGGATGTGTCAACACCTATAGGGTTTTTTGTTTTGTTTGGGGACTTCGTGTAAGTTTTGTTCTTTTTATTTTAAATTTGCTGTTAAATGATGGACAATAAGAATGAAGAGTAAAATCTTCACTCTCTTCGCTGCAGTCTCCCCTGTAACCTCTAGACATGTTGGGAAGTAACAACATCTGAGCAGATAATCTTTTAGAAGTTTTTATTTTAGAAATTTCTCACTTCAAGGGGAAGTTCTCTCATGCTTCTGCACAGATAAACCATGCCAATAGTTATTTATACACACTTCCCCCCACCTAATAGTCTGCTTACATTAAGTTTAGAGCTAATACTCTAGAAAATTCCCCATCACACCAGCCTTCCTGTTTATGGCATGTTTTCATGCTGTGTATCACAGTCAAAGCATCACCTCCTGCAACAGACACTCTCACGACAAACTGCCAGGACAAGCGAAAGGTTGCTGTGAGTGCATAACACCTCATGCTAACTTCCAGCACGTTTCATCTCTGCAGTCTTGCCTCCCTCTACCCACCCCGTCATCCATGAATTTCTCCAAAGCAACGTAACCTTAATTACATTTTAAGTTCATCACAGAGGGAAGCAATATCTTCATTTACTGTTGGGAGGCAATTTTCGGGTTGAGTTGCAGATGTGTTTTTTCACAATGACTTTTTTCCAGGCAAGGCACAACTATGGCAACTTATTATAAAAATACATTCTTTTCCTTAGCTCTCAGTCGTCCTTTAATAAGTTATGAAACTGGTTGGGGTTTTTGTTTGCTTTTTTTAAAAATTAAAAAAAAAGCACCTTTCGTGTGACAATAACTGACTCTAGGAACATAAGGTCAAGATGTCCCTCCTCAAGTCACTAAAAGTTAGCCATTTAAAAAAAAAGGTGTGTAATCTAAATCAGTTGGTTAAATGCCTTCCACACTCAGTAGAGAGACAGACGTCTTCAGGGGCATCTCACCATAACCTAAACCAGACCTTGTGGACAGCCTTTTTGGTCTCTCTGCGGTGCAGTTTGGACCACAGGCAATTCAGTCTAGGCATGATGAACCCACCTTTAATCTCCATGTTTTCCTCCACATCACGGGTGTCCCAAAGGAAACTCCCCTTAGTTCTACTGCAGTCCAAGAAGCCTGTACAGGCACGAGTGACATTTGGCATTAGTAACCCACTCCAGAACCCTAACCTCACCCCAAAGATGAGAAAGCTGACAAATATGACCCTGAAAGATAATGAAAAAATGTTGCATTTGAGGTGGAAAGGCAACCATTAAGGTAAGTGGAAGTGTTACCAGACTCGAACAAGGAACTGAAAATATTACGAGAGATGACAGGAACAAAGAACCTTTGTGACTTGTGAAAAATTGGGGGCTAAGGGAGCAGAAGCCCCTTTCAGGTGCCACAGGCTGCCAGGACATCTGCCCAGCAGGCTGGGGAGCTCCTGCACAGAGCGGGGCTACCCATCGCTGCTTCGCTTTGCAGCTTTAGACACCACAAATAGTGCCTGTACCAGAGGACAGGCGGTCTTCGTACCAGTTGCTATCTGCTCAGATTTGTCCATCTGGCAACACAACAAGCTAGCCACCTGTATAAGGACATCTGATCACAGAAAAAGAATTATTATACCAAAACACCCAATTTTGGAAGGAAGTCCTTGACATGTATTTACATGTAAAGTATTTAGACAACATTCTGGCTATCAGTACTGTCACCATCAAGACACTCGCTCTCATGTTAGTTTTATATTAAAGTACCTAACTATAAATGACTGCATGGACACTGCTATAAACAAAGATATATCCTTCAAAATATATACTTATATATACTGTGAGTCAATCCTGTTTCCTGCGAAAAAGAAATTGAGAATCGGGCCCTGAAGTAGCAATTTCACTAGATAATAAGTGGAGCTGTCAGCCATGCACAGCTTTAGCTGACCTGAGGTGTTGCGGGAACAAACATTCGTACAAGTAAGCACCAGGTGCCCTCAGTTAGCACCCAGAAATGAGGAGCTGTCCATGGCCTCTGTCTAAAAGTGTGGTTTCACTCAAGACATCCAGCATTGCACCGGCACACTCTCAAGGGCAGGGTCTGACAACACTCGGCACCCAACTTCGGTGTTCACCAGCAGCTCCCTTCCCTGCCCACGAGCTCCTGCCTTGCCTGTCTGTGCTTGCAGGCAGGAGGAGGAGGAGGTAAGACCCTGCAGGCTACCCTCTCCTTCACCCTGTGCTCCTCATTTGACTCTAGTCACCCCCACCTTATGATATGAACAAGGGAGAGACCCTATGGAAAAAATAGAGTATTACTGTGTAAAGCAAGTCTATCTCCTAGTACACACAGGAGGGCATCAGATTGGGAATCTTCAACAAGTGGCAATCCTAAGATCATTACAAGCCTCCTTATTTTGACATTTTCTTCCCTCTAAGTGCTTAACTTTGCAACCTAGCTATACACTACCAAGAAGGCAGCAGGAAAAGGTCTGTGTAGTTTTATCTGTCCTAAAAATATTCTGTTTGCTTGCTGAAAGCCCATCTAGCCTAGTATTTTGCCTCCTACAGAGGCCAAAAGCAGGCGCCTGGGGAAAAGTGTAGGAACAGGAAAGCGTAAAGTGGTAGTTCCTCTGAATATCCTCTCAACAGCCTTTGGCTCAGGCAATTCCTGAATGGTGTCTTTGTATTTAATAGATTTAATAGATAGGTTTTTCCATCCATTCACTTTTGACCTCTTGTAAACGTTCAGCATCCTCGGGAGATTGCGAGAGATGGAGAAGGAATGGGAGCACTCACCTGGGGAGAGGGATGTCCAGGGCTTCGGGCCATGCTCCAGCAAGAGCTTGTGTTTCCCATGAAATAGTCCCTGGGTGGCCATGAGCAGGGACTGGAGCTCACACCACCTCTTCTGCGGAATTGTTTTCCCAGTTGCTCTGTTTTCCGCAACAAAAGAATTTTTGAAGAGTCTACAGGAAGCAGCACTGTGCCAAAGGTGAGGCACAGGAGACCCACTGGCCTGGGCGCTCTCCCAGGACACAGCGGGAAGAAGGGATACAACCCAGGTCCGCAGTGCTTTAACCACTGGCCTGGTGAACAAAGAGACCAGAGGTTGTTGCCGAAGAAAGCACCAGCTACCCCCGGTGGACCAAGCCCACTCCAGCAAGGCTCTGCACGGTAATGGGTTGAGGATCCCAGAGAACCTTGGGTCTGCATGGGGGCTTGTCGTGGTTTAGCCCCAGCCAGCAACTCAGCACCACGCAGCCGCTCGCTCACTCCCCCTACCCCGATGGGATGGGGGAGAGAATCGGAGGAGTAAGAGTGAGAAACACTCCTGGGCTGAGATAAGAACAGTTTAATCATTGAAATAAAGTAAAATAGCAATGATAATAGTAACAGTATAATAATGATAATAATAATGATATACAAAGCAAGTGATGCACAATGCAATTGCTCACCACCCGCCGACCGATACCCAGACAGTTCCCGAGCAGCGATCGCTGTTCCCCGACCAGCCCCCCCAGTTTATATCCTGAGCATGACGTCATATGGTATGGAATAGCCCTTTGGTCAGTTTGGATCAGCTATTCCAGCTGTGCCCCCTCCTAGTTTCTTGTGCCCCTGGCAGAGCATGGGAAGCTGAAAAGTCCTTGACTAGCATAAGCAGTACTTAGCAACAACTAAACATCAGTGTGTTATCAGCATTCTTCTCCTCCTAAATCCAAAACACAGCACTATGCCAGCTACTAGGAAGAAAATTAACTCTATCCCAGCCAAAACCAGGACAGGGCTGAAGCATCGGACTCTCAGCAGCTGAAGTTCTTTGCCATGTGAAAGTGTGACATTCACAGACCTCAGGCTGGGGTCAGACAGCCGCTGAGAGGCAGTTCTCATCGTCACAGCTTTAAACCGAGGTGTCCAGAGTTCTGCCCAACTCCTGCGATTGCATCCCTCCTAGAGCTGGATGCACCTCCGCCAGTCACTGCTCTACTGTTCCCAGTGCTGGTGCTTTGCCTAAGTAAAAGCTAATTAAGAACCTTTAAAGCTGTTCCTACAAGACTTAATATAATAACAATAATATTTAAAAGATATAACATTAATGAACATGCATTAATCAGTATTATTTATTTTAACTAATAACATTACTACTTAAACACGCTAATAACATTTTAAAGTACCCATAATAGCTTTTTCATTTTAAGAGAAATAATCAGAAAAATCACCTGCTTCCCCTACCAGATGTCGAGGAACAAAACAATGTTTCCTTTCCTCATCAGGACGCCCACATAATCTCTTCACATATTCATCCACCCAAATCAATAAAGTATGCCACATGCTTTCTGCCAGTCTGAGGTCTTTCTGAAGGGGAAGAGGAAAACCAGGTGTCAAGAAGGACGCTCTATGCTGAGGGAGCTTTACTAGGGAGAGTTTTTGACAATCCTTGCAAAACGGCATTTTCATGGTGGCACATACGCATGAAAATCAAAAAGAGGGTTTGCAATTCTCAAATGGTAGTCAGTGCAGCTTGTGGTTTAGGGAGCTGGAGCTGCACCAAGACACTGATGAGAAGAGTGCAGCCATTCAATGGCTTCTAGCAGCTGCTGATGAAGGGACTGAGAGAGAGAGAGAGAGATGGCTGGTTAGCAGGAAAGTACATGGAGGACGCAAGGACAAGGGCAGTACTGGAGAATCTAAGTGACATTGCCAGCATGAGGGCCCCAAGATGGCCAAATGTGGATCATAGAACCATAGAATGCTTTGGGTTGGAAGGGACCTTTAGAGGTCATCTAGCCCAACCCCCCTGCAGTGAGCAGGGACACCTTTAACCAGAATCAGGTTGCTCACAGCCCCATCCAACCTGACCTTGAATGTTGCCAGGGATGGGGCCTCCACCACCTCTCTGGGCAACCTGTGCCAGTGCTTCACCACCCTCATTGTAAAAAACTTCTTTCTAATGTCTAGTCTAAATCTATTGTTCTTTAGTTTAAATCCGTTATTCCTTGTCCTGTCACAACAGGCCTTGTTAAAAAGATTCTCCCCATCTTTCCTGTAGGCCCCCTTTAAGTACTGGAAGGCCGCAATAAGGTCTCCTCGCAGCCTTCTCTTCTCCAGGCTGAATAATCCCAACTCTCTCAGCCTGGCCTCATAGGAGAGGTCAGCAACAGGTGGCATTGGCATCGCCTCAACCTCTACCCTGCCCACAGTCTTGCTGGTCTCAGAAGAGACTGTGCAGTCAGACTGAGCAAGGGGAGAGAGGTTCGCTCTGAAACACAGTGGCCCAGGGCAACGATTTAATGCAACCAGACCTAGCGGCTGGGGTCTGCAGGTCCTGCACCTTGCTCCTCCCAAGTCTTTGATTTGGTTGATGTTACACAGGACAGGTTGCAAACACCTGCATCGGGCTTTCTAGCATTCACGGTTGATAGGCAGTGAGGAGCAGGCATGTAATGATCCTTGCCCAGAGTGACTCCTAATTGCCCAGGAAGGTGGGGCATAGGACACTCCGTCCTTGAGCAGGACACCTTGCAGGCAGAGCTCTGCCACCTTTGGGCTCAAGCCAGTGTGCTCCCTACTGGCATTAAGGCTCTCTGCAACGCACTCGTTGACGGCATTTACATAAGAGGAGCTGGAGGATTTAGCTACCCACTTCCAACTGCCTTGAGATGCGGGACACTTCTCAAAGGCTGTCAAAATCCCACGACCCAGAACATCTCTAGAAAGCTTGAAGGCCCTGCAAGTGGCTGTGGAGAAGGAGCTTACTAGAAGGTTTATGTAGTAGCTAGACAATATCTTTGGTTGTTACTTGTGAAGAGTTTCCTGTCTATACAAGGTCTTTTACCTCAGTTCCGATGTTTAATGCTTTGTTCCCCAGGGATTTAAAGTATGCTTATTTTCAGCATTTCTCCTTAGTTTCTGCCTGTTGCTTGTAATACCAGGTAACAGCAAACCAGCAAGAGAGTCACACAGCCTGACGTGGACTTCCCCAAAGATGCATCAGATTGACCTGGCACACCCTTGGTGCTTCAGCATCCTAACTCAACAAAATACGGATTCCCGGCAACAGACTTTTCAGCTGTGCCACGAATGCTGTGCCGAGCGCCGGTGCACTTCGGCTGTGCCCGACAGCGCTGTTATGGAACTAGCATACAACAACGAGCGATGACTGCACCTGCGCAAGGAGAGCTCAAGCGTACTTCATATTGGGGGGTCTAATGAAGGGAGCAGGGTTAGCTTTTTGCTGTCACCCAGCGCTGTCCGCCCGGAGGCATGCTGCCAGCTCCGCGCATCGGTCACTGAGCTCGGGAGTTGTTGCGAGCTCGGGAGGAAACCCAGCCGCTCCCCACAGAGCCCTTGGCGGGGACCCTTCGCTCCTCCGCAGGGCGCGGGCACCGCTAGAGGGAAACACAGCACCACCCTCGGCAGCTCGCCGCCGGCCGCCGGGCCCGGGAAGGGCCGGGAGGGGCGAGCCGAGGCTGCGGGGGGCCCTCCCCTCCGCCTCCCCGTCCCCCTTCCCCGCCCCTGCACCGGCACTGCAGGGGAGCGCGAAGGGGCGGGGGGGCGCGGGGGGTGTCCCGCACCAAACGTGCCGTAGGAGCAAACGGGAAAGGACGAGGGAGAAGTAATGATAAATAAAATAAAATAAAATAAAATAAAATAAAATAAAATAAAATAAAATAAAATAAAATAAAATAATAAAATAGAAAAGAAGAGGAAAGAAGAGGAAAAGGAGAGGAAAGAAGAGGAAAAGAAGAGAGGAAAAGGAGAGGAGAGGAGAGGAGAGGAGAGGAGAGGAGAGGAGAGGAGAGGAGAGGAGAGGAGAGGAGAGGAGAGGAGAGGAGAGGAGAGGAGAGGAGAGGAGAGGAGAGGAGAGGAGAGGAGAGGAGAGGAGAGGAGAGGAGAGGAGAGGAGAGGAGAGGAGAGGAGAGGAAAGGAAAGGAAAGGAAAGGAAAGGAAAGGAAAGGAAAGGAAAGGAAAGGAAAGGAAAGGAAAGGAAAGGAAAGGAAAGGAAAG